>NC_083720.1:122649822-122955601 GCF_028564815.1 Eubalaena glacialis | reverse complement strand
CCTACACTGTTGGCAGTAATGTAAGTTAGTGTAGCCACTATGGAAACAGTATGTAGGTTCCTCAAAACACTACAAATAGAGTTGCCATATGATTCAGCAATCCCGCTCCTGGGCATATACCCAGATGAAACTATAATTCGAAAAGATACATGCACATCTATGCTCATAGCAGCACTGTTTACAATAGCCAAGACATGGAAGCAACCTAAGTGTCCATTGACAGATGAATGGATAAAGATGTGGTACATATATACAATGGAATATTACTCAGCCATAAAAGAGAATGAAATAATGCCATTTGCAGTGACATGGATGGACCTAAAGATTATCATACTAAGTGAAGTAAGTCAGAAAGAGAAAGGCAAATACCATATGATATCACATACAAGTTCAGAATCCAAAATACGACACAAATGAACATATCTTCCAAACAGAAGCAGACTCACAGACATAGAGAACAGAATTGTGATGGCCAAGGGGGAGTGGGGGTGGGGGGAGGGAAGGATTGAGAGTTTGGGATTAGCAGATGCAAACCAGTATATATAGGATGGATAAACAACAAGGTCTTACTGTATAGCACAGGAAACTATATTCAGCATCCTGTGATAAACCATAATGGAAAGAATATGAAAAAGAATACATATATGTATAACTGAGTCACTTTGCCGTACAGCAGAAATTAACACAACATTGTAAATCAACTATACCTTAAGAAAATTAAAAAAAAAAAAAAAGTGGAAGTCAGCAATGTCCCCCCCCCCCCAGAAAAAAACAAACAGTGAGGTCAGGGGACAAAGGCATTATGGGAGGGAAAATAACCTATTTTAACTGGGACTCTTTTAGTTGTAAGAAACAAACTCAAAACAAACTAGATTAAGCAAAAGGGAGATTTATTAGAAACAAACATGGGTAACTCATAGAATCAAAGAGGAACCAAAGCAGCTTTGAAGACCTCAAAGAATAAAATCAAGGAGTAACTTAACAGAATCATCTCTTTCTGTCCTCATCAGTCTATTGGTTTCTCCAAGGGGTGAAAGGCATAGAACCAGCAGCTCTGAATCATATACTTTTAGGTTTCTTGCAGCAAGGAAAGAAAGAGTAATGTCCCCCCATGGAGCCACTTATAAAAAAAATCTCAAGGCAGTATTCTGATTGGCCCAGTTTGGGTTAAATGCCTGCTACTGAACCAATCACAATGTCTGATAAGATAATCAAATTGGATAGGGGGGCCCTGAGGCAAAGAGGTAGAGGAGTACTATGATTGGAAACCCTACCAAAACATCAGGATTAGAGTGGATGAAAAGAACACTCACTTTCCCTACCAAAGGCTTGTGACAAGAGAAAAGAAGCTGAGTAGACAAAAGCACAGTATTCATCTCACTTTCTTTCCATATCTGTCCCCCAAAGAAGAAAACTGGAGGGGAGGGAAGGAGAGGGAAGAGGTAAGAAGAGGAGAGGACAGGAGAGGAGAGTTTTAACTGAAAACAGCAGGATTTCTACATAGGGGATTTATAGGAGTTACATGTATATGTTTCCCAGTGCTTTTTTTTTTTTTTATTTTAAGAAAAGGGTGTGGTAGCAAAATTATGGCCCCAAAGATGTCTGCATCTTCATCCACGGAACCTCAGAATACGTTACCATACATGGCAAAAGGGACTTTGACAATGTGGTTATGGGTACGGCCTCTGAGAAGGGGAGATTTCCTGGATTATCCAGGCAGACCCCATCTAATCACATGAGCACTTAAAAGCAGAGAAACTTTTCTAATTGTGGTTAGAGAGGGACCAGATGATGAAAGAAAAGTCAGAGATATGTGAAGCGGTTGGCCTTGGAGTTGGAGGAAAGGGACCAAGAGGTAGGCAGCGCAGGTAGCTTCTAGAAGCTGGAAAGGGCCAGGAAACATGCTCCTCTGGAGCCTCTAGAAAGGAACCTAGCCCTGCCAACACCTGGACTTTAGCCCAGTGAGACCCACTGTCAGACTTCTGGCCTACAGAACCGTCCGATAATAACTGTGTCTTGTTTTACACCACTAAGTTTGTAGAAATTTGCGATTGTAAAGAGAAGTTTTCAAATAGAAAACTTATTATAAGGTGCTATAAAACCTAATATAAGGTGCTATGAAGCTTAAGAATAGGCCATATACATAGTCTGTTATCTCATTTGCTTTCGATGACAAAGAAAAATTGTAAAGAACTGTGCTTGGTGGGGGAGGGGGAGCAGGTGGTGGTTTCATGTTCTATCTAGAGGATTTTCCTATGGATTAGTGGATGTGAGGGCAGAAATGACACCATGTTCACAAGTGATATTGCCCCTGGTGTCAAAAGGTCAGCGTGTGAATGTAGTTTGTTTTTTCTTTTCTGAATTTTTCTTCTACGTAGCCTAAATTACAGAAAAATTTCAGAATAAGCTATTGAGTCTATACCAATTAGACTCCACTGGGTTTTAGATTTCAGTCATTGAGGGATAAGTTTCTGCTTCTCCTATTATAGACTTAAGGGACACGAATCATGGAGAAATAACCTGACCTGATGGATGGAAGCTAGGTAGGGAGTAAGGGGGCACCATGTAAGTCTGGATCTGCATTAGAGACCAGGATGGTACAAATAAGACATTATAACTGTCGGGTTTCTGGTGTCAGCAGTAATGCTCTGAATCTTTGTAGGCAGGAATAATTGCACCACATCTATCCTCAGGAAAATTCCCACTGTTAAAGGAGCCTAACTGGGATTGGGACAGGGAAATGGAAATCCTGACAATCAGTGCCATTTCCTTTTTTGTTCAACTACCCAATAGATGAAAGAGTTCTAAACTTAATCAAACACTGGCTGGACTAAAGAGAATTGAAGTAAACCATGTGTAGTTACATAAGCCATGATGTCATCAAATACAAGCTCCTTGAGGGAAGGGACTTTTGTTCTGTTCACTGCATGATACTCTATGCCCAGCAGTAGATACTTAATGTATACATATTGACTACATGAAAAGCATTCCAATCCCATTGTGGCTTCAGCGGGTGCCAGGAGGTCCTGTTTGGCTTGGAGTCATCCTAATAGAATATAACCCTGACCTTCCTTAGCTAAAGAACAGTCAATTCCAGAAGAGTTCTTCCTTCTTCCTGGTAGTGAGTGCCAGTCCCTTAAAATAAGCAACAATCCCTTGGTTGTTGCAAAGATACACACCAGTGTCTGCTTATCTTCAAGGGAAGCCAGGACAGTAGATGTCTAACATCAACTGTGTCAAAGGCATAAGAGTGATACTGGACGAATCTTTTAGTGCCACACAGCTTGCCTTCTTTCCAGACTGAGATCAATCACCTCCCTAACTCGGCCTTTGTACTGGCTGTTCTTTCTGCTTGGAAAACTTTTCCCCAGAATTACAAAAACCTGGCTCCTTCTTATCATGCCTGGCTTAGCATCAATGTCACCTTCTCAAAGAGGCCATCCAACCTACAGTAGAACCTCAGTTACTCTATCGAATCACCATGCTTTGTCAAGCAAGCTCACATTCTCTTGTTTCTTTGATGTTGTTTTTGCTTTTGTTTTTGTTTGATTTGTATCTGTCTTTCTTCTAAAATGTACCTCTAGTTATTAGCTGGGTGACTTTGGCCAGCCTCAGACTCTCAGAGCCTCAGTTTCCTCCTCTAGTTAATAAGTATCAAATGAGTTAAAGATGGAGACTGTCCTGGCATACAGTCAATTTTCAAGAAGCATTCGTTTAAAAAGGGTTACTCAATTTAGTAACCTTAATCTTTTGAATGAAAAAACAAAGTGAAAAACACCTTTTTGAATTCTAAGAAGAAATGTAATTTATTGTTCCATAAATAGGAAGACATTGCAATTTTATAGAGAGGAATATATGGAAAGAGTGATAAAGATAAAACCTTTTTTTCAAACCCACAAGAGGGAATGATAATTAAATAACACTACAACTTTCCTTTAATAAAATTCTTTAGATGAATAAAGAAATGACTAAATGTTGCCAGGATTTGCCACTAAAAGCATTTTAATTCCTCTTTAAGATTTAAAAAACATGTATGAAATCTTCCTAACTTTTTGCAGAAAATTGTTAATTTCATGATTCAGGAGTGTTTTACAAACTTCTACAGTGTAATGAGTCCATCTTGTGGCCTTTTATAATATTGCCACTTTTAAAGTGAAACACATTTTTTAAACCATAGGTTTAAATGGTGTCATTTATTCAACAAATAACTTTTGAGCACTCACTGTGTGCCAGGTGTTACGTTCACTGACCGCTGGTGAGGTAGTGATAGGAGATGTAAGAAAAACAAGGTCCTTGTTCGAATTCATACAGATCTAAAGGAGAGAGAGACTTTTAGTCAGAGATAATTACAGTAGGAAAGTTAAGTGCTATTATACAGAAGTATAAATTTACTATACCAGCGTTAAGGGAAGTGTCCGCAGAACTCAGAATGATAACGGTATAGCTCCATTTCCAGGAATTACTCTGATCACTAAAGAAATCATGTATCATTAGAGGTTGGGTTAAATATTAATTTCCAGTCTTCCATTCCACAAGGAAGTACTACGGATTTTTTTAACCTAGTGAACCCACAGAAAGCTCAGTATATCTGGCTCTAATCTAAATCACCCATTCTCAGAGTGCAGCAAGTATAATATTTTAAAAGTATCTTCCTATGTATGTTGCCTATTGGTAAGCAGGTTTTCTATCTCCCTACACCCACTCACAATCACAGCTTTAAAGAAATGGAGACACAAAGATCTTTGGGGAAGTGAAGGATATGACAAAGACTATTTTAATCAGCCAGGAAGAGAAGGGGAAAGTCTGTCCTTTCCAATATGATGGCTTGGGAGAGAAAATGTGAACAGAAGTAGGGGAGATAAGCAATTAGATGCGTGCCCAACCTCCCGGCTTCAAGGCTCTGCAGGAGGAGGAAGAGGTGATAGACTGGGAGGAGCATTCCATATTCAGGACTCTGGGAGAAGATCATTATGCAGAGTGGCCCTTGACCAACAAACGGCCACACCCTATGTGGGCGAGACAATGGGTAGGCTGGTCAGCCAGAGACAGGATCAACCTCTGTTCCTATGTAACAGGGCTCCTGGGATGAGAATGCACAGGCCATAGTTGGGGGGGGGGGGTGGGAAAGCTGAGCAACAGCCTCTGCTTCAGGGTGAACATCCTTGGACAAGGTCAGATGGAGAATACAGCAGAGACCCAACAGGCCTCTGTACTACCAAGAGCTAAAGAGAGGCCATGTCAGCAGGAACGGGCAATCAGAATCAGTACTGGACCAAGCTGAGAAAAAGTAAAGCACAAGTTTACCAGGGAGAGAAGTCAGCAGTGCAAGCAGGCGGAACACAAGGGTTATAACTACAAGCATTATAAAAGCCTCAACCCATAACCAGGAAGGGAGACTTTCAACCCAAAAGCCGGGATGTCATGTGGGCAACATCCATATACCCTGATGTCTGGGTCTCTCCACCCCTCTGTTCAGAATACAGTCTTCACTTGCTTCTACATCTTACACCCACATATCATCTCATTCAGCAAAACAAAGGTTCTTCCTAAGAGTCCATCCTCCTTGAAAAGCATAAAAGACAGAATTGGAAAAAGCTAATTATTTTTAATATATATTCTTTCCTAATACTTACATGATTGTAAGATTGGACATGGGGTTTCATGGCAAAAGCACGTTAAAAATTAATATTGAAGGTAATAGAGAATAGAAGATGTTAAGCTTGACAGAGGTTCTCTGGAAAGATCTCTTTGATAGAAGTGTGCAAGAGAGCTGAAATTTTCTTTCCCTTCTTTCCTCTTTGGTCATTCAGTTTCTTCAACAAATATTTTTGAGCACCCACTTTACACCAGATGCTATGCGGATAATTAGTACAAATATGATTTAAGAGAGGGGGGATTTTTTCCTTCCTCCAAAGTTTTCAGATCTGGAGATTAGATGAACTCTTCAACAATGCATTCAACAAATTTGTTTTAAGTATTTTCTAAGCATACTGTGCTGGGCTCTAGACAGTAAAAGTTGTATTAGAAATTAAGAATATAAGAAATGAACAGCTTGTAAAAGGATTAGATCAAGTAAGCTGTCATAGTTTATCAAGATGACTGACAGTCCATGGATTCTGGAGCCATGTGGATTTTCCAGGGATTTAAGGTTTTTATGGACTTTTTTTCAGATCACTTGCTTGTAAATTTGCTTTCCTGAAATTAAAGTAAGATTAATTTTCCAGTTAAGTGCTTTATATCAAGTGTCAACATGACAGTTTCCTTCAAAAATCCTTTTAAATAAATAAAAACTCGATTTCCTCCCTGTTTTCCCACTCTTCATTCATCCAATTTATTCAACAAATATTTATTATCTGCTTCCATGTGCCAGTAAACTGTACTACATACTTGGGATACAATCATAAACAAGACTTTCTCTCAGTTCTATAACATGTTTTTCTCCATTGACCCTCTCTACCTAAAGGGATCTGAAATTCTAAACTAGTCGAGACTTTAGACTAGTCCAGACCTCCTAGTCTACAGTTCTGGATCCCTTTAGGTAGGGAGGGTCAACCCTTCCCTGTATCAAGCCATTCACTGGGTCACCTGTATCAGCATTGCTATCAACCTGTGTGCCAGGTTGCTCCAGCACCATGCTACACTCAGGGCCTCTTCTCTAAGAGGCTCTCACCTTCCCTGAGTCATGGAAAGGGAAGCAGGGCACAAGTCTTCCTCTGGATTTCTCAACCCCATCTTGGGGCTTCTGTTGCCCCCAAAAGACCTACACTCTAGGGGAAAGAGACAGGGAAGTGTGAAGGCTTCTCACTTGGAACTTATACTCCTTTCCCTCATTCCAGGCTTCTCTGCCCAGCCCCAAAAGAGCTTTTATCTTCTCCCTGTGTGACATATCCTGTAGCCTTTCTACTCTGGAGCTTATAGTAAAATTCTTCCTTAGCCCCCCAATCTTTTGTTCTTGATTATTAAAGGATAGCTTTTGGAATTTGGGAAACACTTTTCTCTTTGGGGGTGACTAGTTTTGCAGTTGAAAGTCTGGCCTTCAAACCTGTTGTCTCCCTGTGGACTATGAACTTCAAAACTGATCGTGACCTCATTAATCTAGCCTGACTTTGCCTTCTTCCTAAATCAATGAATGGGTGAAGAACCATAAGACAACAAGAATAATTTCAGTAAAGAGGGTCAGGGAACCTCAGTTTAAAAATGCAGCAGTGGGGCTTCCCTGGTGGCGCAGTGGTTGAGAGTCCGCCTGCCAATGCAGGGGACATGGTTTTGAGCCCTGGTCTGGGAGGATTCCACATGCCACAGAGCAACTAAGCCCGTGAGCCACAACTACTGAAGCCTGCGCGTCTGGAGCCCGTGCTCCACAACAGGAGAAGCCACTGCAATGAGAAGCCTGTGCACAGCAATGAAGAGTGGCCCCCGCTCGCTGCAACTAGAGAAAGCCCGTGCACGGCAACGAAGGCCCAACACAGCCATAAATAAATAAATAAATAAATAAATAAATAAACTAAATAAATAAATAATAAAATAAAAATGCAGCAGTAGTAATAGGATACTGCTACTTATATTTCAGTAATACATGATAAGTATCTGTCTCTCTCACTATGCTGCAGTGTCTGTACAACAGAGACTACGTCTGTTTTCCCCTCTAGTGCCTCCCCAGTTAATAAAGACATGGTTCTTACCCTCCGCATTACAGTGTTCAGACAGAGAATTAAACAAACAATTACAATGCAATGTGTTCTGCTCTATAACAAGAAACTGTAAAGTGCCTTAGGAGAACATTTGAGGATGACTTACACTAGACTTGGGTACCAGAGAAGGATCCCAGAGGAAGTGATAGATAAGCTGGGGCTTGAAGGGTAAAGAGAAGTTCGTCAAATAAAGGCCACTTGTGAAGGACTCAAAAATTATGCTCTTGTGTTTGGATTTATTTCTAAAAGCAATAGAAAACCAATTGAAGGGTATAAATAGGGACGGACGCCTTTTAAAAGGTCATTGTGTAGGACAGAGATTGAATATAAAAGAATGTCTGGCAGTGGGAGAGGCTGTTAGGAAATGCTTGCCTACTCCAGGCAAGTTTGCAGAATTCTAGGTGGCCTGGCCCAGGGTGACAGTACAAATGGAGAGAAGGACTGAGTTGGTGATGAAGCAGAGAAGGAATGAAGAGGACACTGGCTAGATTTCTGCCTTGAGTAACTGGGTGGTGCCATTGGCTGATATAAAAAACAGGAGTATAAATGGTTTTGTGAGCAATCTACAAAGCCATTTGGAATGTTTGTGCATAAAGGTCCCCATACTCATTTATTCTTAATAAATATTTTAATTGCCAGAGGTTCATTTTTACAAATTTTTCCTCACTAGCAATAATCATGTTACCTTTCTAAGATTTAGGGAAAGTTAGATACCTTCTTCTCTGGGCCTGTCATACATCTCACATAAGCAGGAGTAACAAACTTTTTCTGTAAAGAGGCAGATAACTACTTAACTATGCTATTGTAGAAAGAAAAAAAAAAGCCATTAGAAAACAAGTAAATGGATAGGTTTGACTGTCTTCCAATAGAACTTTACTCACAAAAATAGGCAGTGGGCAGAATTTGGTTCATTGGTTGAAGTTTGCCAAACCCTGATCTAGAGCTGTGTTTCCCAACATACTCCAGCAATGTGTAATCTTTAAACACTTCTGGACATACTTCCACTTAGAGATTTTTTTAAAATCACTTCTTCATTTTTGGGTAGTATCTTAGCTTGGGCTGATATAACAAATTACCATAGACTGGGTGGCTCAAACAATAGACATTTATTTCTCACAGTTCTGGAGGCTGGGAAGCCCAAGATCAAAGTGCCAGCATATTCATTTTTTGGTGAGGGCCCTCTGCCTGGTTTGCAGACAGCTGTCTTCTTGTACCTCACGTGGCAGAGAGCAGAGAGAAAGGAAGCACGCTCTCTTGTGTCTTTTCTTATAAGGGCACTAATCCCATCATGAGGGCTCCACCCTCATGACCTAATAACCTCCCAAAAGTCCCATCTCCAAATACCATCACACTGGGGATTAGGGTTTCAACATATGAGTTTTGGGGGGACACAACCATTCAGTCCATAACAGGTAGTATATGACAAAGAAGTAATTTTAGATCATCATATTGTTAAAGAACATTATGTTAACTTTATAACCACAGCATCATTATTTAAAATATTCATAATATACGAAATTAGATATTTACTTTCTCCCCATGAACAAGTAACATATATTTTATTTTTTATCCTTTGGGCCAAGCATTATTTTCTAAATGACAAGATAATAGAAAAAGCTTCAATTTCCTATTTGCAGGTTGGATAATACTTATTGCTACTAAATAAAAATGTAATTTGGATAGAACCATCACTATATATTTTTCCTTTTCAAATACCTAGGTATTTAAAATACTATAGATCGTTTAACGTATAATATGACAAAGTTAAATAATGCAACTTTCATATCTGTTGAAAATCAAATTGAGATAAAAGTGGAAAATTATTGTCATCTCCCACTTGTCAGCTCAAAACTCCCCACCCCCCAACTAGATCACATTCTCTTGCTACATATTCTCATGATCATCTAAACTTTTTATTTGGGAGGATGACATAGGAGCCTACCACTGAAATCAGGTTTGAGCTGAGATTTTGCATAAGTCAGATCACGCCAATCCTCTGCTCACAACCCTCCGTGGCTTGCCATCTCAGTTGAAGCAAAAAATCAAAGTCCTTCCACTGGCTTGCTTACAAGTCCTTGACCTCCATTTCCACCTTCCTCCCCCTTGTTCATTCCATTTCAGCTTCCTTGCTGTTCTCAAACATGCCAATCCCTTTCCTATTTCAAGGCCTTTGCCCTTAACCTGCCCTCTGCCTGGAGCACATTTCCCCCAGATTGGTATATGGCTTATCTTCTCATCTGTTTCTTTCAGATCTCTGCAGAAATGTTACCTCCTCAGTGATGTTGACTCTGGAGGGCATCCCATGTAAAATACCACCAACTCCATTCTGTTCCCTTTCTCTCTCTTTATTTGCCTCCATAATTCTTATCATCATCTTATTTATTATATGTATTTGTTTATTTACTCTCTGATATTGTATGAGGGCAGGAACTTTGTTTATTTCACTGCTCTATACCCACCTCTTAGAGCAATACCTGGCAGGATATATGTGCTCAGTAACTATTTGTTAAATATGAATGAATAGCATGTACTTCAGCTTGTACTTGTGTGATAATTTGATTGATCTTTGTATTACTGTAAACTCTATTAAGACAAAGTCTTTATCTGTTTTCACTCATTCTATTTATTCAGCATATTTGTTGAGTGCCTACCTTATGTCAGCAATGTTCTAAGTACTGGACAAAGTTTTGTTTTCATAGAGGCTACATTCTAAAAGTCACCAATTTATCACCTATACATAAGCCAGTGACTGCTGTTTAGTACAATGTGGCAGATTATATTTTCCAAAGAAGATACAACATTTGTCATCTGTCACAGGTTGAATTGTGTCCCCAGAAAGATATGGTGAAGTCCCAATTACCAGTACCTCAGAATGTGCCCTTATTTGGAAATTGGGTTGTTGTAGATGTAATTAGTTAAAAACAAGGCCATACTAGAGTAGAGTGGGCCCCTAATTCAATATGACTGGTGTTCTTATAAGAAAAGGAGAGAGAGACAGCCAGGGAGAGAATGATCACATGTGATGACAGAGGCAGGGATTGGAGTTATGCATCTGCAAGCCAAGGAACGCCAAGGATTAACAGCCAAACCAGAAGCTGAGAGAGGCATGGAAGAGTTTCTCCCATAGAGCCTCTGAGAGGACATGACCCTGGTGAAAACTTGCTTTAGGATCTCCAGCCTCCAGAACTATGACTGCTACAGAATTTTTATTCTTTCAAGCCACCCAGTGCATGGTACTTTGTTACAGAAGCCCTGATACAACATAGATACCCCCTCCCCTTGAACCTGAGTGAGCCTTTACAGCTACCTCAACCAATATAGAGGAAATGACACCATGTGACTTCAGAAGCTAGGTCATAAAAATGTCATCATTTCTGCCTTTTCTCTTGGGATCTCGCTCTTGAAATCCACCCACTATGCCTTGTGGAAGCCCAAGCAGTCCATGGAGGAGCCATGTGGAGAGGTACCAAAGTCCCCGGCACAGAGGCTGGCTGAGCTCCCAGGTATATGGGTGAGCGTCTTGAAAGCGGATTCTCCAGCTCCCAACAAAGCCACCCAGATAGAAACATGTGGAACAAAGATGAGCTATCCTTACTGAGCCCTGATTCATGAAATTACTGATTCATGAACAATGTAAGTCACTGTTTTTGTTTTAAGCCACTAAATTTGGAAGTGGTTTGTTACACAGCAATAGAAAATTGATGTATACATGCTTATTAAATATTTATTGTGTGAATAAATAAATGAACTGATACTTCATACTGCTACTGTGGCCTAGTGACTAGGTTGATCCTTCAAAATGGTCTAGTTTAAATCTGGAAGGTATTTATTTTTTATTGTCTGAACAGTCAGATACCATACCAAAAGTACACACTAGTATAAACAACAGACCAAGGTTCTGGAAGAAGTGTGAAGGGATGGAATCCAATGAAAATGTAAAGGCTTACTCTGGAGAAACTGAGACAATTCATTTTCTGAGCTGGAGTGATGAAGGTTAAGAATTTTCCCACAGACTAGCTTCTGGCCCCATACATTTTAATCTTTGCTTCTCATCCACTAACCACTTACTTTTGCTCCTGGCCCCACAGGACACATTCATATCACAATAAGACCTCTAGTCCCGTACCTTCATACCATAACAATTGGTTACTTGACACAGCAAGTGGTAATGAGGCAGGAGACAGATGGCCCCAGGCTGAGCAGCTGGAATTTGTCCCCTGTGACAGATAGTCCAAGATAGAGAAAATGGTGGGAGCGAAGAGGAGCTGAGCCCTGTCCAGATAGAAGATAAAGAGACCACATATTCCTCATTCTTGAGGTCAAGGAGACCTTCCCAACTACGCATGCTCAGAACGGTTCCTAGGGAGCCAAAAAGGGAGGGGACGCCACCCCATAGTAGGTGATGTCAACCTACCCATAGGCCTCTTCACTAGAATCCATCTTGGCTAAGAGATGCTTGCGCACACAGGGGAGGACCCTGACATAAACCAAATATGGACTCAGAGCCAGGCAAAGTAAGATGATTGGCCAGAGGAAACTCAGAAGGAATGCCCCATATGAGTGATTCAAACTATCACGAGGGTGCGACTCTTTCTCTGAGTCTGCCCGTGTGAGTCACATACTCTTCCTCCTAATAAACACTTTACTTGTTTCACTACTTTCCATCTCTTTGCGGAAATTCATTTCTACAAAGCCTTTGGGCCAGGGCCTTGTCACTGGTCACTGGCCTTTGTGGTCTAGTGGCTAGGATACAGTGCTCTCACTGTCACGGCCTGACTTCAGTCTCTGGCCAGGGAACCAAAATGCTGCTTCAAGGCACTGCAGGCTGAGGCCACCCGAGATTAGTAGGCATATTCTTAGAATCCATTCCTACACTGTGATAGCTAGTAATATAGAAATGACTACAAACCATGCAAATACTATGCACTAAAAGCCAAACTAATTATATTTCCTATTCTACTCTCAATTAGCTTCATGTCATATCACCTGGAGACCAGAGGAGGCCAATGATGGCACTTGAAGATGCCAGCACTTCCCCACCTTGATAAGGATGTTTTTAGCCCCACCCATCCTCCTCCTCATCATCATCTCTTTCCCCACAGAAACTGACACTGTCTTAGGAAGAAGGCAGGGAAGAGGAGAAAGTTGTATGAAAGGCTCCATATTTTTATCCAAGAGGTAATAAACACTGCTTAAATAGCCAGTTTTAAATTATTGAGCCAGATAAGCTTTACATTGGATATTAAGTTGGTTTTTCTCCCTTCCAATTAGTTGATGGAGGTTATATGGAAAGGCCAAATTAGTTGTAGACTACATTCAGTAACTATAATTTTTCTGCACACCCAAGTTATAATGTAGGTTGAATTTTTTACCTCACTAAATTAATATTTATCGAATTGCAACAATGTGTCTGATATTGTGTCCCTCCTTCCTGCAAAGAAACTTAGAGATAGAATCATGGAATTTTGAAATATTAGCATCTGAATAGAAATGCAGAAGAAATCTAGTCCTTCCTAAAAGGGTAAATGACCTGTCCAAAGTTATTAATGGGTCAGTGGCAGAGCCAGGACTTAACCTTGGCTTCCTACCTCTGGGCCTGTGCCATTTTCCCTAGAACAACTAAGAAGGGGGAAATAGAATTTAAAGACTCTAGTAGGCAGAGTTCTAAGCTGGCCCTTAAAATTTCCATCCCCTGATGCAGAAGTACAGCCTTGTATAACCCCCTCCTCTTGAGTGTGGACAGGATCTGTGGATATGATGGGATTTCACTCCCATGACTAGGTAACATTAGATGACAAAAGCGAAAAAGAGAAGGGTTGTTATCCAGGTGAGTGTAAGTTAATCAAGTGAAAGCCTTTAAAAGAGGGAATGGGCCCTTCCTAAAGAGAGAACCTTTCCCCTGCTGGCTTTGAGACAGGAGGGAAGGGGAAAGGGCATAACCATTAAAAGAATGACACAGCTGTTGAGGATACAACAAAAACTGGTTAGAACCAATTAGGCCCAAGATGGTGGAAGATTTGACTTCCAGCAGACCTTGAGCCTCATTATATGCTCATTGTAACACATTAGCATATGCTAAATGACACACCCACAGGCGCCATGACAGTTCCAAGGCCCACCATAAAAGGCCAAAAAGTGGGTAGTGGCCCCATTCCTGGAAATCCCCACCCCTTCCCAAAATAGTTGGAATAATCCTCCCACTCATTAGCATATGAAATTACCCAGTCCATAAAAACTAACTACCCCATATTCCAGAGCCATTACCCTAACTTGGAGTAGCTTTGAGGAGTCATCCTACCTTTAGAAGACTCTGTAGGGACAGGGGAGTCTTCCGTTAAGACTGCATCACAGCTTGAGTTCTCCCCTGGCCCAGTCCTACTCTTATTTTCCCTTTAACAAGTATTGATCCAAAGAATACTACCCAGTTAACCTCCTGCACACTAATCTCCATCAAGGAGTGCATTTCCTAAGAAAGTCAGCTTAATGGCAGACAGGACAAAATCTGAGAATGCTACTGGGCTGCAAACACCAGTCATTTCTTATGGACAGTATTCCATTTCAACAAACTGCATGTACTTCAATACAATTCAGGCACAAACCATCCTGAGTTAGCACAGACCCCACAAGTTAAGGGCTCAGTCCTCTACTAGACTGCCCTGACCTCAGATGCCAGCTGCAAGTTCAAGGGGTCCCCAGGACACCCACACTTCTGACCAACTGGCTGCAAATCCAACAGTTCTCATGACCCCCTCAGGTTCTATAACTCACTAGCATGACTCACAGAACTCAGGAAAGCATTATACTTACAATTATAGTTTTATAGTAAAGGATACAACTCTGACTCCTCCCAAACTTGTAAAATAGAGAGTCAAAACCACATATCACTCACCATTTTATATTCTAAAATGTCATTGTGCTTCCTAATATTCTGTTACATTGTGTTTCCCTTTCAGTTCCAGAAAATAATTTGGCAAGTAAAGACTTCTTAGAAATTAATTTCAACTTTCATAATAAAATCTAAAGGTCGTGTTTCCATTTGTTTGTTTATACACTCCCAGACTAAATAACTTGTCCTTCCCACTCTCACATTAGGCATGATCATATCTTTTTGAAACGTTAAAATGTTTTGATGTTAGATTCTACATCTGTCTTTCAAAGTTATTGACATCAAAGGAAATGAGCATAAAAACTTCTCCACCTTTCCTGATTTGTGTTTTTAAATATTCTTGGTGAGGTCACCTATGATACTTCCTTCAGGAAGTATCCTTCACATTCATTTATTCCTTCAATGACATTTTCAATTATTCATTTAACATGCACTTATTGGATGTACATAATATATACTAGGTATTTGATGGGCATTGTGAATGAAGAGATCTTAAATTTTCTCTAGTTTGGAAAACCTACAATTATAAAGTTCTAAGAGCCCCACGATGACTTCTTGCATTTAAAGAAATAAAGGTTTAGCATTATAAGCAACTTACAACTTATTCATTCTAACTATTAAATTTCAAACCAATGCCTTTTCCCCTTTTATTACCTAGGGTAATGTCCCCCTAACATTATTTTATAATAATTTCCATCTAACAAGCTGAGCTTCTTTTGGTATCAGTTAGGATTGTGTTTACCCCTAAATAACTAAAAATTTGACTACCAGTTATTTAAAACATGGGAATTTCTATCATGCAACAAGAAGTCTAAGTGTTGGCAGCTGAAAGCCTCAGTAATGTTATCAAGCAAACAGACTCCTTCCATCTCCTGTGCCAGCATCCTTGGCAGGGAGTCCATGTGTGCAAGATGGTGCTGCACCTGCAGGCACATGCTAGGAACCATCTCATCCAGAAAGAAAGGGGAAAAGAAACACTTCTGTTTCATTTACCACATCTCTATCACATGGCTCATCCTAGCTTCAAGAAAGTCCAAGGAACATGAATCTTTAAGATTTTCAGTGATTGTAGCAGAAGAACAGAAAGGGAGGGGATTACAAAAGAATCTGGTGCAGCCAGTCTATAATATCAGCCACACTCTCCTGAAGCAGCTATTTTCAATATTTTTCATCCCTTCACAAGTCCTCTCACTCCAAATCAGAATTACTTTAGGGTGTCAAATTTCTCAGGTTAGTTGAAGTTAGTTGAGAAAAGTCTGAGAGACATATATTATTCTGGAGAGAGATAGAGGGAAATCTAATTTCCTTTTTTTTTTTTTTTTTTTGCTTTTGAAATATAGTTTGAATACCCAATTCTTAATGTGGAAAGTTCAGAGAACTTAAACTCACCTCTCTGGGTTCTAAATTATAAAGTACTCTTACAAAGTACTTGTAACCATAGAGCCCATTTGATTCAATCTAGACAAACAGCCAATCACTTTACACTTCAGTCTTTCTATTAACAGCTGGATTTGAGAACATGGATTGGATTTCAGACCTAAGTGGGCATCCTGCTGACACTCTAACCCTGGTCCTTAAGACCCACTCAGGAAGAGAGGCAGAATCGTAGAGTAGACTCTAAAGCCACTTGCCAGGCAGTCAGAGCTGCCAGCTGACACAACTCTAGGGGGCTCAGGTTACAGACACTATTATGTAGCATAAAACATGCAAGGCACAGGCAAGGGCCTTGCGAAGAGAGTGGCAAGCTCCTCTTTACACAGAGGAAAGCACTGCCCAATCTCTTTCAATTCTATCACATAGTCAGGAATATGAGGAAAGTAAAGAGAATAAGAGTTTGAGGTAGCTTAGCTCAGGGTGCAGGCTCTTTCCCTATTCTCCCATCCACTAAGGAAAAAACATCAGATTAATGAGAATTATCAGATTACCCCCAAATTAATCAAATTATCTCCTTCAACTAACAAGGTGGAGAGAGGGATAGAAGCTTCCCTGCCAACTCATCCCCCCAGGGCAGGGGTCGGCAAGCTATGGCCTTTGGGTCAAATCCATCCAGATTTCTGTTTTTATAAAGTTGTATTGGAAACAGCCATGTCCAGTTCTTTACTTATGGTCTATGGCTGCTTTCATGCTACAGTGACAGAGTTGAGTAGTTGTGACAAAGACCATATGGATGACAAAACTGAAAATATCTACTAGCTAGCCCTTTACAGAAAAAGTTTGCCAATCTCTGCTCTGGAGCAATTGACTCGGCAAGACTTTTTGACCATACTCACAATAAAAAATATTTTTATTATAATGCAATCCACTTCATATACTCATATATATATGTATGTGTGTGTAGATATATAGATATATATGATTTCATAAGACTGTACTTACCCCTTACTATATGTTATGTACTCTGATATCTTCTATTCCATGACATTTTTTAAATCTGGTCACAACCCACTAAACTGACCTGCAAACTGCACCCTCTCTGAGGCAGACATATAGGGAGAATGGTTTCTCCCTACACTTAGATACATAATAAACATGGAAAAGATGATAACAGTATTGCTGTTTGTTATTTATTAACTTTCTATTAAAATATATTTTTGCAGTAAGGGAAAAAACATAGATTTCCCTACACTCAATATTCATTTATGCAACCAATACTTCAACAAATGTTTATGTAATACATATGTCCTGAGTATTTGTTAGGTTCTGTGGGTATAAAAGTGAGCAAAACAGACATGGAGCTTAGACTTCAATAGGGAAAACAGATTTGAAACAAATACTCACAAAAACATATAATTACTAACTTTGATTAGTAGGAAACTAATCAAACTAACTTTGATTAATTAAGAAAATTACTGTCTCATAAGTTTACAGTGTAAGACGTAGATGGAAATTAATCTAGTTTTGGAGGGAGTGAGGCTTTTCTACTTGGAATGGTTTCACTGGGGAAGTGAAACTGAAACTGATAACTTTAAGAATAAGAAGTTAACTGGGCAAACAGAATGGGGGGAGGGGAGAGCAGGTCGCAAGTCAATTTTAATAATGACATCAGCTAACATTATACAGCATCTCCTATACATCTCTAAGCATTTGACACATATTAACCCCTAATTCAGCTAGAAAGAGGCAGATATGAAACCAGGATCCATGTCCTTAGGCACTACTATAACCAAATTGCTTAATGAGATAATAAAATAAGATGTTATTAGTATAGTTGGAAGGCAGCCTTATAGAATGGGAAAAACACATACTCCAGCAACACTTGTATGAAAATCTCTGAGTAATCTTGGGCAAATTACTTAAATTCTCTGAGCCTCAGTTGCTTTACTATAAAGTTAAATGTTATGAAGTTTAAATTAGACAGTATATTATAATATTGCCTGACATACAGTAAACATACAAATATTAACCCTTTCTTTCTAAATTCTACCCACTCTCCAAATTCTGAGCTCCTTGAAGGCATGTGGCTAAATCTAAGTTCATTATTTATTCAGCATACAAATTGTAGGAGGGAAATGGTACGTATTGGAAGCAAAAAGACAAAAGAGGCATTCCTCCAAAATTCTGAGGGAAAATTAGTTTCTACCCATAATGCCACATCCAACCTGTCTATTAAATAAGTATAAGGGTAGAAAAGATATTTTAGGGGGGACCTTCAGGATGGCAGAGGAGTAAGACATGGAGATCAACTTCCTCCCCACAAATACATCAAAAATACATCTACATGTGGAACAACTCCTACAGAACACCTACTGAACGCTGGCAGAAGACCTCAGACTTCCCAAAAGGCAAGAAACTCCCCATGTACCTAGGTAGGGCAAAAGAAAAAAGTAAAAACAGAGACAAAAGAATAGGGATGGGACCTGCACCTCAGGGAGGGAGCTGTGAAGGAGGAAAAGTTTCCACACACTAGGAAGCCCCTTCACTGGCGGAGATGGGGGGCTGGGTGGGGGGAAGCTTCAGAGCCACAGAGGAGAGCACAGCAACAGGGGTGCGGAGGGCAAAGCGGAGAGATTCCCGCGCAGAGGATTGGTGCCGACCAGCACTCACCAGCCCGAGAGGCTTGTCTGCTCACCCACAGGGGCGGGAGGGGGCTGGGAGCTGAGGCTCGGGCTTCGGAGGTCAGATCCCAGGGAGAAGCTGTGTGAACACAGCCTGAAGGGGCTAGTGCGCGACAGCTAGCTGGAAGGGAGTCCGGGAAAAAGTCTGGACCTGCCTAAGAAGCAAGAGACCATTGTTTCCGGGTGCGCAAAGAGAGGGGATTCCTTCCCTGTGTGCTGACAGAACACAGAGCACCGCCTAAGCGAGCTCCAGAGATAGGTTTGAGCAGCGGCTATCTGCTCGGACCCCAGAGATGGGCATGACACACTAACACTGCTGCCGCTGTCCCCAAGAATCCTGTGTGCAAGCACAGGTCACTACCGACACCCCCGCCCCCCTGGAAGCTTGTGCAGCACTCCACTGCCAGGGTCTCGAGATCCAGGGACAACTTCCTAGGGAGAACACATGGTGCACCTCAGGCTGTTGCAATGTCACGCCGGCCTCTGCCACCGCAGGCTCGCCCCACATTCGAATTATGACTACTGTACCCCTACCTCCCTCCAGCTTGAGTGAGCAAGAGAGCCCTAATCAACTGCTGCTTTAACCCCCTCCTGTCTGGGAAGGGAAGAGACGCCTGAGGGTGACCTACACGCAGAGGCGGGGCCAAATCCAAAGCTGAACCCCAGGAGCTGTGCGAACAAAGAAGAGAAAGGGAAATCTCTCCCAGCAGCCTCAGGAGCAGCAGATTAAATCCCCACAGACAATTTGAAGAACGCTGCATCAGTGGAATACCTGAATAGACAACAAATGTTCCCAAAATTGAGGTGGTGGAATTTAGGAGCAACTGTAGACTTGGGGTTTGCTGTCTGCAACTGATTTGTTTCTGATTTTTAGGTTTATCTTACTTTAGTTTTTAGTGCTTGTTATCATTGGTGGATTTCTTTATTGGTTTGCTTGCTCTCTTCTTTTATTTATTTATTTATTTATTTTTTATTTTTTATTTTATTATTTATTTTATTTTTTTCCTTTTTTTTTCTCCCTTTTCTGCTGAGCCATGTGGCTGACAGGGTCTTGGTGCTCCGGCCGAGTGTCAGGCCTGAGCCTCCAAGGTGGGAGAGCCGAGTCCAGGACATTGGACCACCAGAGACCTCCCAGCCCCACATAATATTAATCAGCAAGATCTCTCCAAGAGATCTCCATCTCAACACTAAGACCCAGCTCCACCCAAAGGCCAGCAAGCTCCAGTGCTGGATTCCCTATGCCAAACAACTAGCAAGACAGGAACACAACCCCACACATTAGCAGAGAGGCTGCCTAAAATCATACTAAATTCACAGACACCCCAAAACACACCACTGGACATGGCCCTGCCCACCAGAGAGACAAGATACACCTACCAGAACACAGGCACCAGTCCCCTCCACCAGGAAGCCTACACAAGCTACTGAAACAACCTCACCCACTGGGAGCAGACACCAAAAACAATGGGAACTACAAACCTGCAGCCTGTGAAAAGGAAAACCAAAACACAGTAAGTTAAACAAAATGAGAAGACAGAGAAATATGCAGCAGATGAAGGAGCAAGGTAAAAACCCACCAGACCAAACAAATGAAGAGGAAATAGGCAGTCTATCTGAAAAAGAATTCAGAATCATGATAGTAGAGATGATATAAAATCTTGGAAATAGAATGGAGAAAATACAAGAAACGTTTAACAAGGACCTAGAAGAACTAAAGAGGAAACAAACAATGATGAACAACACAATAAATGAAATAAAAAATTCAGTAGAAGGAATCAATAGCAGAATAACTGAGGCAGAAGAACGGATAAGTGACCTGGAAGATAAAATAGTGGAAATAACTGCCACAGAGCAGAATAAAGAAAAACAAATGAAAAGATTTGAGGGCAGTCTCAGAAACTGTCTGGGAGTCAACATTAAATGCACCAACATGCAAATTATAGGGGTCCCAGAAGAAGAGGAGAAGAAAGCGTCTGAGGAAATATTTGAAAAGATTATACTTGAAAACTTCCCTAACATGGGAAAGGAAATAGTCAAGCAAGTCCAGGAAGTGCAGAGAGTCCCATACAGGATAAATCCAAGGAGAAACATGCCAAGACACATATTAATCAAACTATCAAAAATTAAATACAAAGGAAAAATATTAAAAGCAGCAAGGGAAAAACAACAAATAACATACAAGGGAATCCCCATAAGGTTAACAGCTGATCTTTCAGCAGAAACTCTGCAAGCCAGAAGGGAGTGGCAGGACATATTTAAAGTGATGAAGGTGAAAAAACTACAACCAAGATTACTCTACCCAGCAAGGATCTCATTCAGATTTGACGGAGAAATTAAAACCTTTACAGACAAGCAAAAGTTAACAGAATTCAGCACCACCAAACCACCTTTACAACAAATGCTAAAGGAACTTCTCTAGGCAGGAAACACAACAGAAGGAAAAGACCTACAATAACAAACCCAAAACAATTAAGAAAATGGTAATAGGAACATACATATTGATAACTACCTTAAATGTAAATGGATTAAATGCTTCAACCAAAAGATACAGACTGGCTGAATGGATACAAAAACAAGACCCATATATATGCTGTCTACTAGAGACCCACTTCAGACCTAGGCACACATACAGACTGAAAGTGAGGGGATGGAAAAAGATATTCCATGCAAATGGAAATCAAAAGAAAGCTGGAGTAGTAATTCTCATATCAGACAAAATAGACTTTAAAATAAAGACTATTACAAGAGACAAAGAAGGTCATACATAATGATCAAGGGATCAATCCAAGAAGAAGATATAACAATTGTAAATATTTATGCACCCAACATAGGAGCACCTCAGTATATAAGGCAAATGCTAACAGCCATAAAGGGGGAAATCGACAGTAACACAATCATAGTGGGGGACTTTAACACCTCACTTTCACCAATGGACAGATCATCCAAAATGAAAATAAATAAGGAAACACATTAGACAAGACACATTAGACAAGATGGACTTAATTGATATTTATAAGACATTCCATCCAAAAACAACAAAATACACTTTCTTCTTAAGTGCTCATGGAACATTCTTCATGATAGATCACATCTTGGGTCACAAATCAAGCCTCGGTAAATTTAAGAAAACTGAAATCATATCAAGTATCTTTTCCAACAACAACACTAGGAGACTAGATATCAATTACAGGGGGAAAAAAACTGTAAAAAATACAAACACATGGAGGCTAAACAATACACTACTAAATGAGCAAGAGAGCATTAAAGAAATCAAAGAGGAAATCAAAAAATACCTAGAAACAAATGACAATGAAAACACAATGACCCAAAATCTATGGGATGCAGCAAAAAGCAGTTATAAGAGGGAAATTTATAGCAATACAATCCTGCCTCAAGAAATAAGAAAAATCTCAAATAAACAACCTAACTTCACACCTAAAGCAATTAGAGAAATAAGAACAAAAATACCCCAAAGTTAGCAGAAGGAAAGAAATCATAAAGATCAGATCAGAAATAAATGAAAAAGAAATGAAGGAAATGATAGCAAAGATCAATGAAACTAAAAGCTTGTTCTTTGAGAAGATAAACAAAATTCATAAACCATTAGGCAGACTCATCAGGAAAAAAAGGGAGAAGACTCAAATCAATAGAATTAGAAATGAAAAAGGAGAAGTAACAACTGACACTGAAGAAATACAAAGGATCATGAGAGATTACTATAAGCAATTATATGCCAATAAAATGGAAAACCTGGAAGAAATGGACAAACTCTTAGAAAAGCAAACCCTTGCAAGACTGAACCAGGAAGAAATAGAAAATATGAACAGACCAATTACAAGCACTGAAATTGAAACTGTGATTAAAAATCTTCCAGCAAACAAAAGCCCAGGATCACATGGCTTCACAGGTGAATTTTATCTAACATTTAGAGAAGAGCTAACACCTTTCCTTCTCAAACTCTTCCAAAATATAGCAGAGGGAGGAACACTCCCAAACTCATTCTATGAGGTCACCATCACCCTGATACCGAAACCAGACAAAGATGTGACAAGAAAAGAAAACTACAGTCCAATATCACTGATGAACATAGATGCAAAAATCCTCAACAAAATACTAGCAAACAGAATCCAACTGCACATTAAAAGTATCATACACCATGATCAAGTGGGGTTCATCCCAGGAATGCAAGGATTCTTCAACATATGCAAATCAATCAATGTGATACACCATATTAACAAATTGAAGGATAAAAACCATATCATCATCTCAATAGATGCAGAAAAAGCTTTTGACAAAATTTAACACTCGTTTACGAAAAAAACTCTCCAGAAAGTGGGCATAGAGGGAACCTAACTCAACATAATAAAAGCCATATATGACAAACTCACAGCCAACATCATTTTCAATGGTGAAAAACTGAAACCATTTCCTCTAAGATCAGGAATAAGACAAGGTTGCCCACTCTCACCACTATTATTCAATATAGTTTTCAAAGTTTTAGCCAGAGCCATCAGAGAAGAAAAAGAAATAAAAGGAATCCAAATCAGAAAAGAAGAAGTAAAACTGTCACTGTTTGCAGATGACATGATACTATATACAGAGAATCCTAAAGATGCTACCACAAAACTACTAGAGCTAATCAATGAATTTGGTAAAGTAGCAGGATACAAAATTAATGCACAGAAATCTCTTGCATTCCTATACACTAATAATGAAAAATCAGAAGGAGAAATTACGGAAACACTCCCATTTACCACTGCAACAAAGAGAATAAAATACCTAGGAATAAACCTTCCTAAGGAGACAAAAGACCTGTATGCAGAAAACTGTAAGACACTGATGAAAGAAATTAAAGTTGATACAAACAGATGGAGAGATATACCATGTTCTTGGATTGGAAGAATCGACATTGTGAAAATGACTATACTACCCAAAGCAATCTACAGATTCAATGCAATCCCTATCAAAATACCAACGGCATTTTTCACAGAACTAGAACAAAAAATTTCACAATTTGTATGGAAACACAAAAGACCCCGAATAGCCAAAGCAATCTTGAGAAAGAAAAATGGGGCTGGAGGAATCAGGCTCCCTGACTTCACACTATACTACTAAGCTACAGTAATCAAAACAGTATGGTACTGGCACAAAAACAGAAATATAGATCAATGGAACAGGACAGAAAGCCCAGAGATAAACCCATGCATATATGGTCACCTTATCTTTGATAAAGGAGGTAAGAATATACAATGGAGAAAAGACAGCCTCCTCAATAAGTGGTGCTGGGAAAACTGGACAGCTACATGTGAACAAATGAAATTGGAACACTCCCTAACACCATACACAAAAATAAACTCAAAATGGATTAAAGACCTAAATGTAAGGGCAGACACTCTAAAACTCTTAGAGGAAAACATAGGCAGAACACTTTATGACATAAATCACAGCAAGATCCTTTTTGACCCACCTCCTAGAGAAATGGAAATAAAAACAAAAATAAACAAATGGGACCTAATGAAACTGAAAAGCTTTTGCACAGCAAAGGAAACCATAAACAAGACGAAAAGACAACCCTCAGAATGGGAGAAAATATTTGCAAACGAAGCAACTGACAAAGGATTAATCTCCAAAATATACAAGCAGCTCATGCAGTTCAATATCAAAACAACAAACAACACAATCCAAGAATGGGCAGAAGACCTAAATAGACATTTCTCCAAAGAAGATATACAGATTGCCAACAAACACATGAAAGGATGCTTAACATCACTAATCATTAGAGAAATGCAAATCAAAACTACAATGAGGTATCACCTCACACTGGTCAGAATGGCCATCATCAAAAAAATCTACAAATAATAAATGCTGGAGAGGGTGTGGAGAAAGAGAACCCTCTTGCACTGTTGGTGGGAATGTAAATTGGTGCAGCCACTGTGGAGAATATTATGGAGGTTCCTTAAAAAACTAAAAATAGAAGTACCATACGACCCAGCAATGCCACTACTGGGCATATACCCTGAGAAAACCATAATTCAAAAAGAGTCATGTATCACAATGTTCATTGCAGCTCTATTTACAGTGCCAGGACATGGAAGCAACCTACGTGTCCATCGACAGATGAATGGATAAAGAAGATGTGGCACATATATACAATGGAATATTACTCAGCCATAAATGGAAACGAAATTAAGTTATTTGTAGTGAGGTGGATGGACCTAGAGACTGCCATACAGAGTGAAGTAAGTCAGAAAGAGGAAAACAAATATCGTATGCTAACACACATATATATAGAACCTAAAAAAAAATGTTTCTGGTGAATCTAGAGTCAGGACAGGAATAAAGACGCAGACGTAGAGAATAGACTTGAGGACACAGGGAGTGGGAAGGGTAAGCTGGGACAAAGTGAGATAGTAGCATTGACATATATACACTACCAAATGTAAAATAGCTAGCTAGTGGGAAGCAGCTGCATCACATGGGGACATCAGCTCGGTGCTTTGTGACCACCTAGAAGGGTGTGATAGGGAGGGTGGGAGGGAGGCATAAGAGGGAGGGGATATGGGGATATATGTATACATATAGCTGATTCACTTTGTTATACAGCAGAAACTAACACAGCATTGTAAAGCAATTATACTCCAATAAAGATGTTAAAAAAGAGAGAGAGAAGATATTTTATGACATGCAAGTTCTCAACAATTTCACTCCAATTCACCATTTCTTAGGCATCTACTGGAGAATGTGCTGCACTAAAATAAGGGGATAAACCAAGTAGGAGGAAGACATGGAAAGCAGGACACAGATGAAGGCAGAGGCAGAGAGGATTCCCAGCATGATGCTGAAGGGGTGTCACAACAGGTCTACAGAGCAGTTGACCCGAACTGCAGATCAACAAGTGCTCTGAGAGGGGTGTCAGCAGGGAAAATATAAATCTGACAAATTATCAATGTATTTGACTATTCTAAGAAGAATTTCACACTTCTATGGGAAATTTGGGGGCTAAATTAATAAAAGGAGCACAGAAAACAAAGTAAAACTTTTTAAATAAAGCAAGTGATTCCATGAAAGATAAAAATTGTACAAGAAAAGCAATATAAACATGGCTTAGTTATGAACAATATTGACATGTTTATAACTATGTACACAGTTACTGTTCATTTACACAAAAATTATGACATGGGTGTATGGGAAGGAGAGAGGGGGAATGTGTGTGTCTGTGGCTGGGATTGCAGTGGGTAACAGAGGGGGACATCTGAGAGCTATATCCTCATCTCCCATAGGAAGAAGTCAACCAAAGGAAAGTCTAAAATTTTGAAATCATTATCTCATCATTGTCTAATTTTCATTTTTTATTTTAATGTGTTTTTAAGTAAATATAAATTAAAAACAAAAAATTACAATTAAAAATCAAGGAAGAGTAGTATATAGAAATATAGTAGTATAGAAGAGTAGTGTATAGTATATAGTTACATTGTGGAAATAACAGAAGAAATAAGCTAAAAAAGTGGTGAAAGCAGCAGAGAGGAGATTGGGGGTAGGGAGAGTGGAGGAGAGAACGACTCCTTTTATTTTAAGCTTAGAGTGGCATCTGTGCATTTGTATGCAATTCATAAAAACTTAATTTTAAAATGATATTTAAATTAAATAAGCACCTCTGCAGAGTTCCAGGAAAAGTGTTTTAAAAACATTTAAATATCCCTGGGACTCTCTTAGAATACTGGACAATGTCCTGGACCTTGCACAGCAGATAACAAAAGCTTGAGTGACTTTATAGGAATATTTTATTTGGGGTCACTTGGATTATGCCTATAATAACACTATGAGGTATAAGTATCCCACTTTAGAGATGAGAAAACCAGGTTAAATAATTCACCCAAGGGCACACTGCCAGTACAAAGAGGTTGTGTATGTAGCTCCCACATAGCATCAAAGACATTCAATTTCTCTTGAATATCAAAAACAGAATTCTAGGAGTCAAAGAAGTTTTTCAAGTGTCTAACTTAAGTTTCTTTTACTGAAATGCAATCATGTTCAAAGTGAAATTGGAAAAGTTGTTCACTAAACCATCTCTTAGTAGCATATTTCTACTTTGCTATTTACTCTACTAGCCTGTTTTCCTTGATTATTGTTCTATTATTTATTGTCAATAATAAAATGTATTACAAATTCACAAATGTGAAGTTATCAAAAGCAAAAAAATACATGAGCTATAAAACTCTACAAAATCATGAACATTTATTTATGCGGATGGCAGACAACAAATAATAGTTGCATACTGATGATCTGTGTGA
The DNA here is from genome assembly GCF_028564815.1 of Eubalaena glacialis. Lineage (NCBI taxonomy): Eukaryota > Metazoa > Chordata > Mammalia > Artiodactyla > Balaenidae > Eubalaena > Eubalaena glacialis. The sequence goes on along the minus strand of NC_083720.1, from coordinate 122,928,678 downwards.
ATACCACGTGTCCTGGAGTTCGATTCTATTTTTGATAAGCTAGTCATTTAAGTGTGAAATTATACAGAATGCCTATAGTACATTGGTGCTCACAGATTTAATTGGGAAAAATGTCCTTAACAGTGTGAACAATCTATGAGGAAGAATTTGGCTGAGGGTTAAGACTTCATTCAGCATTTAAATAACTCCAAGTAAGTCAAACATTAATTTTGCCTTTTGACAATACTTAACTTAAAAATTCTTAAAAGGTTTTGACAAAAACAATGAAACTTGCCTCAAAAACTATTCCTAATTGGGTTGTCTAACTAAAAAGCTATGATTCAAATGGTTAGTATAACTATTTTTGATGAGTTTTATCACACTCCCTATATTCCATGTTCTGCAGTGGGTTGGAGTGGTGGAGACAAATAAAAAAGGCAATTTCAAATGAAGTGAATGGTTTCCTGCTTCAGCAGGGCTTTGGTGTTTCTCAGTTTTGTCTGTCTCTAGTTGGATCCTATTTTGGTTTTCCCACCACTGGTAACCCAGAAGCCCCAAAACTCTTTATTCTATGCCACATCCTTGAAGTTCCCTCAAGAGATTTTATTAGGTAGATGTGGCAAGTGATTTAAGCAAAAGAGACATCATTAGAAAGAAAAAGACGACTTATTCGAGCTCAGGTAACTGAAGGAAGACTTGAACAGGAAGCATCTCTGAAAGGGCAAGAATCCAGCCAGCTCAAAACATCATTGCCATCAAATGACTCAACTCCAACCATTACCTGTCCCTATGAGTTGTAAAAATTATTAAACAGAAACCTCAATTAGACAGCATTGGGAGACCAGAAGGGGAGCTCTCATGCCCTGTGACCACAGCAGAGCCCAAGAGGAAGAAGAAAGACTCCTCTTCTTTCCTGGCAAGGACTCAGCCAATGAAAAGCCATGGATTCTTTGTTTACTGTAGCCCTCCTAACTCCCCTTTCCTCTCTGTAAAAGAGCTGTGCAGGGGACATGCAAGTGGCTTATCATGGTTACGGACCCCAAATTGCCAGTCTCTGCTGTTCCCGAATAAACACACCTTTGCTGGAGAAATATCTGGCAGTCTATTTGTTTCAGATCAACAGAGTCTTTACACAAGGTTTAACTTTGGAAGAGTAAGAACTGGTAGGCCTAGCTTTAGTTACATAGAGAGCAGAGGACAAAATATAATGACAGCAGAAACCCACAAAATTCACGTGAGTGTAGGGTGGGATGGGAATAGTTTCCCTAAGGGAAGGGTTACTGTTTTTTAAAAAAGAAAAAAGAGTAACAAGTACTGTTCATAGAGACAGAAACGGGGGGATTAAGTATAAACTCCATGAACATGCTACTCACTCAGTCTAAAAGACCCATCTGCCTCTCTACACAGCTATTAACCATCTCCTTTTGTAACGTAGGTGTTCCCTGCTCCTGTCTGAGCTGAAGATCTCCCAAAGTGCTTAGAGACCATCTCTTCCTTTGCCACATCTCTCCAGTATCTCCCCAAATCTCTCTTCTAAGATGCTTTATCTCACCACATAAACATCCCCAAATCTCTCCCATCCTAAAAACAATTTCTTCTGCCCTAATATCCCTTTGGCAAACTCTTCCTTCCCTCCTTTATAGTCAAGCTCGCAATAAGAGAAGCCTCCTGCACTCTTGACGGCCTAATCCCCACACAGCATCCTGCTTCAGGTGCCGGTATCCCACTGAACTGCATTCCCCGAGTCATAAACGATTTCCCAACTGCCCCATCTAGTAGACATGTTCTGGCCCCTGCTTCTGTGAGCCAGAATATCACAGTGGTTTAAGAACATCAACTTTGCGGTCACTTTCAGGGTTCTCAATCTTGACTCTGCCACTTACCTTAGGCAAGTTATTTCATCTCTCTCTTTTCTTATCCATAAAGCATGGTTAATAAAAATACCTATAGCACCAATTTCACTTGAAGAGCTAATACATATAAAACAGTTAAAGTATTGCCTGACATACAGTAAGAGCAATATACGTTGTTAGCTATTTATCATCATTATTTTATTGGGCCTCTTTTTATGGCATTTAATATTATTAATATCCTTAAAATCCTTCAGTTTCCTTGGCGTCTGTGATATTATTCTCTTAAAGTTCTTCTCCTCCTCGGTCATCCTTTCAAGTTCCTCTTCCAAGTACTGATTTGCCCCCAGAGTTATTCTGGGTTCTCTTCTCTTTTCATTTGACACATTGCCCTTGAGAAATTTTATCCACTCCCAAAGTCCCAAGTACCCTTATAATTAACAGTTTTCTGTGCTTGCTCTCAATCTCTTTCTCCCTCTCTCTCTCTCTCATTCTCTCTCTCCCTCTGCCTCTCCATCTGTCATTTTACCCAACAAATATTCATTGACAGTTATTCTGTGCCAGGCATCGTGCCAAGCACTCTGACCCAGATTCCTGCTAGATCTCCTGAGCCACATAACCTATTTGACCTCTCTTGATGTGTCTCAAAGGCACCTCAAATTCAAGATGTCCAGAACTCCCTAATCTTCCAAACGTGTTCCTCATTCTGTATTCCCTGACCTGGAGAGAAGCAATGTCACTAACTAGGGTGTCCAATCCAGAGTCCAAAGAGTTACACCTTAGCTCCCCATCATTATCCTCTCTGCTTCTAATCAGTTGCTAACTTCTACCTCTTAAATATTTCTGTCTGCTGTATGGTGGTTGTGTGCCCAGGCTCTGGAGTCAAATCGCAGCTATACCACTTTCTGACTGCATAACGTAAACATAAGTTGTTTAGCCTCTCTAGACCTCATTTTTCTCCTCTGTAATATGGGGATAGAACCTACCTCATAGAGACATGGTGAGTATTAAATGCAACAATCCAGGCACAGTACATAGCACTGTGCCTAGCACATAGAAAGCATTCAATAAATAAAGATTATTTTATTAACATCACCCCTATTGACATTATATTTGTTCAAACCTCTGTCCTTTCTTGGCTAGCATCCTAACCGGTCAGCAATAGCATCCTACCCGGTCTCCTTATGTCTTATTTTGTGTCTCATCAGCCCATTCTTCATACCACTACCCAAAAATCTGATCTAAAACATATTAGCCTAGAATAGAAATGCAGTGAACTAGGAAGTGAATGGTGCATAGTCTTTGAGTCAATCACATATGGTGGGGAAAAGTCTCCCCAGATTGGATCTACCTGAAAATTAGTATCGGCTCAATGGAAAAGACAAGGACTTGTAATCAACTTTCAAACACAAATCACACTTCCAAAATACTAGCAAACTTCCTCCACAGCAAATTCTATTCATATCTATGAAGCTTGGCCAAAGTAAGTGGTTAAGGTCACTTATTACAAGACTCTAGTTCCTGATTCTTTGTTAATTGTCCAAAACATAAAGGAGGTGAATGTTTACAACTATCTTCAATACCAAAGGAAGTCCACTAAGAATAGCTAGGTAACACCGAATTTTTGATAAGCATTTTTAAAACTCTGAATTGTCAACAACCTGAAAGAAATTTAATCAACATTTTACCATGCCCTGAAAAAAAATCACGTGAAGCAGCGTTCTCTATTATTTATTTAACCACATTTTTAGTCAAACACACTTACAGAATTAATATTGTTCACTCTTTAAACAAACAAGACAATGCTAATCTCTTGATTTTCACCTCAAAAGTGCCAGAAGGAAGAAATACTCAGAACATCACATTTTTTTGTAGTTGAGTCAGCTGTGCTTTTAAAAGATTCTGCAGCAAACCAAACTTTATGGAATAACTAATGTCTTCATTACTGCTTTCTTTGTAAGTAACGTCATCTGTCATATAATCCCATCTTGAGCTATGTTATTAAAAAGTTATAGAAGATAGAGATAGTGAGATCAACATTAGTTCCTTCACAGATGAAACCACAAAATCAATGAAGCAGCATTATTCATACAGAGATCAAAGGAAATGTACAACTTTTGCTGATATTATGCCAAAAAAATAGTTAAAAGGCAGAGTTTCCATATCATCACACAAGTTCTGATCACAAATTTAAGTGATCGTGTGCATGTATTTGAAGAGTTGAGAAGGTAACTTGTTCAGAGAATTTGTAAAATGGCTAAAGACCAGAGACAATTCTAAAAAGAAAGATAGTTTTCAAAATTCTGCCTCTATCCAAACTACAAGAGTCTTATTTCCAAAAAATATCTGTTAGCAAATAATGCATCAGATTCTTTCTAAAATATTGGAACCAAATTTATAATTTCCTTAGCTCTGTCTAGAATTTTAAAAGTGCACAGATCTAAAGAAGTTTATGTTTGGACTTCCCTGGTGGTGCAGTGGCTAAGAATCCACCTGCCAATGCAGGGGACACGGGTTCGAGCCCTGGGCCAGGAAGATCCCACATGCCTCAGAGCAACTAGGCCCGTGCGCCACAACTACTGAGCCTGCATTCTAGAGCCCGCGAGCCACAACTACTGAGCCTGCACACCACAACTCCTGAAGCCTGAGCACCCTAGAGCCCATGCTCTGCAACAAGAGAAGCCACCGCAATGAGAAGCGCACGCACCGCAGCGAAAGAGTGGCCCCCGCTCGCCGCAGCTAGAGAAAGCCTGCGTGTAGCAACGAAGACCCAACACAGCCAAAAATAAATAAAATTTTAAAAGTAAATAAATAAATAAACTAAAAAAAAAAGTTTCTTTTTTGTGGCAGTCAGGCTTTTAGCACATATGGAAAAAAAACTGGTATTTAACTCAAAATAAATTGTAACAATGAATAGGACTAATAACATATTTAACTTTTACCCTAACAACAGCAGTTCCCATAGGTGGCAATAGGAGAAAAACAGCAAGCATAATGTGATGAAAGAAATATACATGAATTCATTCCTGTTTCCTCTATAGAATTTGATGAGATTAACAATTCCCTACAAAGCCAATTAATACTATTGATGAAACTTTCTGAGATTTCATGAATCATTTTGAACTTTTCAATTTTGGCCTACAGCTATTATATTCTTCAGAAAAATCCTTAGCAATAATCAACATTTTCATCTTACTGAGAAAAGAAACCTTGAAAGAAGCAGTAGTTTCTCTTTCATTTGATGTATCAAGGCTCTTTCAAGCATATGCCCAATTTCTGGAGGTAAATTCAATGGCATGATCTCAAGAACAGCCTCTCAGTCAGTCCTATTTTCAAACCAAAGATGACTGTACCACCAATATATTGCTGTTATGTTTTGACAGATGGCTGCAGTAACATATTACTCCATTTAGTTAAACAGGCTCTATTCATCAAGGCATCTAAGTCTTTCCTTTGTAACATTCACCAACACTCATTCTTTAGCATAAACTTTGCTTTTCTTCACATTCTGTGCAATAGGTGCTTGAGAACAAACATCCAATTATCAACACCATCATTATTGTCTCTACCTTACAATGTCCTACAAGGGCAGTGTGGTGTAGTGCAAATTACATGAAGTTTGAAATAAGGCAGATCTTGGTTAGAATCCCAAGATCACTTACTAGACATATGTCATTCACCGTTTTATTCTTAGCTCCTGCTTTTATTCTTAGTGCCTGCCTGGGAAGAAACTAGCTAGCATATTTCTACAATTCATTCTCTCCCTTTACTGAAGGGAGGCCCCTAGAAAAGAAGGAAGTTGACCTAGTTAAATTTCCTTATGAACATGCTAATGACAAACCTCCTGGCAAACTTGAAGCAAAGTTAATTGTGCCAAATCGTCATTTCACCCAATGATGCCAGTGAAATCTCTGATTCTTGTCGGACTTGATAATGCAATCTTTTGTGTTAAGATTAACACAGAGGACACTGGTGAGGATTAAATAAATCAATGCTTGTGAAAATGCAGTGCCAAGCTTGTAGCAAGCACTCATTAAGTTGGCTATTATTAATAATATATTATTATAATGCCAAGAAAGAGTAAGAGCTATCATTTATAGAGTGAATATTATGTGACAGGCACTTAAGTGTCTTCTATGGATTACCTCCTTTAATCATCAAAAAAGTCTATGTTGTACGTTTATTACCATTATATAAGAAGCCTAAAGCCTGGAGATTAGTTTTCCCAAAGTCATATAGCTAGTAAATTGTGGCACTAGGTTTTACACCCAGGCAGTCTAACTCTCCAGTTGAGCTCTCATTCTTAATTCCAAATAACAGTGCCTTGTTACACTACCCTGTCACTGAAAGCCCACTGGAATGTCCATCCAGGTGCTATTTTAGTATGATGAAAGCATAATTTATTAACGAGCACCAAAATGGCCTTAAAACGTTAATGTACTTTCTAAATATATGTGACTTCTACCGAGGGAGTTACTAACCTCAGGAGAAGTAAAAACAGAAGAAACTATTATTTTTACTCCATTTCTCAAAATGTAATGACCCTTTGATAGTCCACCGAGCACAATCCCCCTGGGCTGCCCCCAGAAGAGGCATAGTGATGGTCAGTTATGAAACAATAAAATAAAACTGGAGTTCTAGGAAAATTAGCAAGCGGTTTGGTGAGTTTCTTCCTCTCTGTGCTCATATTATACAAGCTATTTTATCTCCTTATTGCCGTCTTATAAACAACAGTTGGGATAAGCAAAGCAAAAGAAGAGATATAAGTTAACTCTATCAACTTTGCTAATAGCAATAATTAACATATATGGCTAAAATATTATTTTGGAGGGTAAAAGAGTATTGATTTGATTTGATTTGAAATTATATTTAGAAATGGCATTGGTGTTCCACAGCCTTTATTACATAAATGATAGTTATAAACTATGGGCACTCAATTTAGTCTTATTTTATTCATTAAGGACATTCTTCTTTTATAACACCACCATAGATTGGATATGAAATCATATTTCCATGGATTTTTTACAAGCCACACAATACTGAGAATAAAATAATTAAACAACAGTGTCCCTGGCACTGACACAGGAAGGTGGAAGATTATCTAATGTTACCCAAGAAGCATTATGGTAGCCATGCTCCTGCCCATTGTGGTTGTTTTCAGTCTAGGTATCAAACAGGAAGCAATTTTTCCTGCTAAAGGAAGCAGACCCTAGCCTTGAAGAAAACAGGGCATGGCAAAGAGAACAAAGTACACAGCAGCCAAATGAGGAAAAGGCCATATTTAAAGTAAGCTCTAGGAACTTCAGATGCATAGGTAAAGAAATTTCTGCAGTTATAAAGGCTTTGATACAAAAAATGTCACCATTCTATGGCAGATTTGAATGGAACCCTCCAAAGTAAGATCAGCAGGACTTGAAAGAAAATCGGTGCTTTGTGACCACCTAGAGGGGTGGGATAGGGAGGATGGGAGGGAGGGAGACGCAAGAGGGAAGAGATATGGGAATATATGTATATATATAGCTGATTCACTCTGTTATAAGGCAGAAACTAACACACCATTGTAAAGCAATTATACTCCAATAAAGATGCTAAAAAAAAAAAAAAAAAGAAAAGAAATCTAGATTGGAGCAGAACAGAGAAGAATGCTTATTAAGAAGGAAATGGAAATTGACATCAGTATCCCATTTGTGAAGAATTCATATTTAATTTTATACACATATGCAAGTCAACTGTACATAAAAATGTATGTTGTTTTTAGAAACCCCCATATGAATAATTTTTTTCCTTAAGTATTGTTGAAGATACCAGAACTGAAAGGACCTGTTGGAAGAGACAATCTGCCATGGGCAGTTATCATACTGCACATTTTTGCAGGGTGTGCCATGAAAGCAAAGCCCTGACCACTCTCTGCCCAGGCCATTTCTGAAATTTGTGCTTGCAGAGAGCAATCTTGAGAGATAAGGTAATGCACCCATCACAAATAAAGAGCAGGCTTGCTTAGTGCTTGCTATAAAAACAGTGGATTCCCAAATTCAGTTAGAATATAACTGACTGCATGTGCAGGCTCCCAACTAGGCCCTCTGTGTACCCCCATGTAAATGAGGGGCAAGGGGAACCAATGCAAACATACTGATGCTCATGCATTGATGAAACAGTAACAGGCTAATTTATTAGCTTGCAAGCATGGTAAAATCAAATCCCAGAACTGAAAAACCCTGCTTGACCCTATAATAAAGATTCCAGGGCCCAGAATAGATGAATAACATCTTTCATAACGCATTTGGGTTTTAAAAATATGGTTTATTTTTTAGAGCAGTTTAAGGCTTACAGAAAAATTCCCCAGAAAGTTTAAAGGATTTTCATATTCCTCCACCCCCAATTTTACCCTATTATTAATAACTTAGAGTGGTACATTTGTTACAGTTGATGAAACAATATTGATACATTAGGGTTTACTCTGTGTCCTACATACTGTGGGTTTAATAAATGCATAATGTCATGTGTCCATTATTATAGTATCATATAGAATAGTTTCACTGCCATAAAAATTCCCTGTGCTCTACTTATTCATCCCCTCTTCCCCCTGTCCCCTGGAAAACACTGATTTTTTTTTCCTCTCTCCTTAGTTCTGCCTTTTCCAGAATGTCATATAGTGGGGATCATAAAATACAAAATATGTAGCCTTTTGAGACTCGATTCTTTCACTTAGCAATATGCATTTTTCTCCATGTCTTTCCATGGCTTGATGGTTCACTTTTTTTTTACTTTTAATTTAATTTTATTTATTTTTTTATACAGCAGGTTCTTATTAGTCATCCATTTTATACACATCAGTGTATACATGTCAATCCCAATCTCCCAATTCATCCCACCACCACCACCACCCCACCCCGCCACTTTCCCCCCTTGGTGTCCATATGTTTGTTCTCTACATCTGTGTCTCTATTTCTGCCCTGCAAACTGGTTCATCTGTACCATTTTCTAAGTTCCACATATATGCGTTAATATGTGATATTTGTTTTTCTCTTTCTGACTTACTTCACTCTGTATGACAGTCTCTAGATCCACCCACATCTCTGCAAATGACCAAATTTCGTCCCTTTTTATGGCAGAGTAATATTCCATTGTATATATGTACCACATCTTCTTTATCCATTCGTCTGTCGATGGGCATTTAGGTGGCTTCCATGACCTGCCTATTGTAAATAGTGCTCCAATGAACATGGGGGTGCATGTGTCTTTTTGAATTATGGTTTTCTCTGGGTATATGCCCAGTAGTGGGATTGCTGGGTCATATGGTAATTCTATTTTTAGTTTTTTAAGGAACCTCCATACTGTTCTCCATAGTGGCTGTATCAATTTACATTCCCACCAACAGTGCAAGAGGGTTCCCTTTTCTCCACACCCTCTACAGCATTTGTTGTTTGCAGATTTTCTGATGATGCCCATTCTAACTGGTGTGAGGTGATACCTCATTGTAATTTTGATTTGCATTTCTCTAATAATTAGTGATGTTGAGCAGTTTTTCATGTGCTTCTTGGTCATCTGTATGTCTTCTTTGGAGAAATGTTTTGTTTGGAGAATGTTTTGTTGTTTGTCCAGCTTTCTTTTGATTTCCATTTGCATGGAATATCTTTTTCCATTCCCTCACTTTCAGTCTGTATGTGTCCCTAGTTCTGAAGTGAGTCTCTTGTAGACAGCATATATATGGGTCTTGTTTTTGTATCCATTCCGCCAGTCTATGTCTTTTGGTTGGAGCATTTAATCCATTTACATTTAAGGTAGTTATTGATATGTATGTTCCCATTACCATTTTCTTAATTGTTTGGGGTTATTGTAGGTCTTTTCCTTCTCTTTTGTTTCCTGCCTAGAGAAGTTCCTTTAGCATTTGTTGTAAAGCTGGTATGGTGGTACTGAATTCTCTTAGCTTTTACTTGTCTATAAAGGTTTTAATTTCTCTGTCAAATCTGAATGAGATCCTTGCTGGGTAGAGTAATCTTGGTTGTAGGTTTTTCCCTTTCATCACTTTCAATATGTCCTGCCACTCCCTTCTGGCTTGCAGAGTTTCTGCTGAAAGATCAGCTGTTAACCTTATGGGGATTCCCTTGTATGTTATTTGTTGCTTTTCCCTTGCTGCTTTTAATATTTTTTCTTTGTATTTAATTTTTGATAGTTTGATTAATATGTGTCTTGGCATGTTTCTCCTTGGATTTATCTTGTATGGGACTCTCTGTGCTTCCTGCACTTGATTGACTGTTTCCATTCCCATATTAGGGAAGTTTTCAACTATAATCTCTTCAAATATTTTCTCAGTCTCTTTCTCATTCTCTTCTTCTTCTGGGACCCCTATAATTTGAATGTGCGTGCGTTTAATGTTGTCCCAGAGGTCTCTGAGACTGTCTTCAATTCTTTTCATTCTTTTTTCTTTATTCTGCTCTGCAGTAGTTATTTCCACTATTTTATATTCCAGGTCACTTATCCGTTCTTCTGCCTCAGTTATTCTGCTATTGATTCCTTCCAAAGAATTTTAAATTTCATTTATTGTGTTGTTCATCACTGTTCGTTTCCTCTTTAGTTCTTCTAGGTCCTTATTAAACGTTTCTTGTATTTCCTCCATTCTATTTCCAAGGTTTTGGATCATCTTTACTATCATTACTCTGAATTCTTTTTCAGGTAGACTGCCTATTTCCTCTTCATTTGTTAGGTCTGGTGGGTTTTTGCCTTGCTCCTTCATCTCTGTGTATTTCTCTGTCTTATCATTTTGCTTAACTCACTGGGTTTGGGGTCTCTTTTTCACAGGCTGCAGGTTCGTAGTTTCTGTTGTTTTTGGTGTCTGCCCTCAGTGGCTAAGGTTGGTTCAGTGGGTTGAATAGGTTTCCTTGTGGAGGGGACTGGGGCCTATGTTCTGGTGGATGAAGCTGGATCTTGTCTTTCTGGTGGGCAGGACTGCGTCCAGTGGTGTGTTTTGGGGTGTCTGTGATCTTATTATGATTTTAGGCAGCCTCTCTGCTATGGGTGGGGTTATTTTCCTGTCTTGCTAGTTGTTTGGCATAGGGCGTCCAAGACTGTAGCTTGCTGGTCGTCACGTGGAGCTGGGTGTTAGCATTGAGATGGAGATCTCTGAGAGAGCTTTTGCCATTTGATATTACGTGGAGTCGGGGGTCTCTGGTGGACCAATGTCCTGAACTCGGCTCTCCCACCTCAGAGGCACAGGCCTGACACCTGCCCAGAGCACCAAGACCCTGTCAGCCACACGGCTCAGAAAAAGGGAGAAAAAAATAACGAAGGAAAGAAAAAAATAAAGTTATTAAAATAAAAATATTTTAAATTAATAATAAAAAAGTTAAAAAGTAATTTAAAAAAAAGAAAGAAAGAAAGAAGAGAGCAACCAAACCAAAAAACAAATCCACCAATGACAACAAGCGCTAAAAACTATCCAAAAAAAAAACAGACAGACACAACCCTAGGCAAATGGTAAAAGCAAAGCTACACCGACAAAATCACACAAAGAACCATACACATACACACTCACAAAAAGAGAAAAAGGAAACACATATATATATATATTATTAAAAGAAAAAGGAAGAGAGCAACCAAATCAATAAACAAATCTACCAATAATAATAAACTCTAAATACTAAACTAAGATAAACATAAAACGAGAAATAAATTAGATGCAGAAAGCAAACCCCAAGTCTACAGTGGCTCCCAAAGTCCACCACCTCAATTTTGGGTTGATTCACTGTCTATTCATGTATTCCACAGATGCAGGGTACATCAAGTTGATTGTGGAGATTTAATCCGCTGCTCCTGAGGCTGCTGGGAGAGATTTCCCTTTCTCTTCCTTGTTCGCACAGCTCCTGGGGTTCAGCTTTGGATTTGGCCCCGCTTCTGCGTGTAGGTCGCCTGAGGGCGTCTGTTCTTCGCTCAGACAGGACTTGGTTAAAGTAGCACATGATTAGGGGGCTCTGGCTCACTCAGGCGGGGGGGGGTAGGGGTACGGATGCAGAATGTGGAGCGAGCCTGTGGCGGCAGAGGCTGGCATGACATTGCACCAGCCTGAGGCACGCCGTGTGTTCTCCCGGGGAAGTTGTCCCTGGATCACGGGACCAGCAGTGGCGGGCTGCACAAGCTCCCAGGAGGGGAGGTGTGGATAGTGACCTGTGCATGCACACAGGCTTCTTGGTGGCTGCAGTAGCAGCTTTAGCGTTTCATGCCCGTCTCTGGTGTCTGCGCTGATAGCCGCGCCTCGCACCGTCTCTGGAGTTCGTTTAGGTGGTGCTCTGAATCCCCTCTCCTCACGCAACCTGAAGCAATGGTCTCTTGCTTCTTAGGCAGGTCCAGACTTTTTCCCGGACTCCCTCCTGGCTACCTGTGGTGCACTAGCCCCCTTCAGGCTGTCTTCACACAGTCAACCCCAGTCCTCTCCCTGGGGTCTGACCTCCGAAGCCAGAGCCTCAGCTCCCAGCCCCCGCCCGCCCCGGCGGGTGAGCAGACAAGCCTCTCGGGCTGGTGAGTGCTGGTCGGCAGCGATCCTCTGTGCGGGAATCTCTCCACTTTGCCCTCTGCACCCCTGTTGCTGCACTCTTCTCCGTGGTTCCGAAGCTTCCCCTCCCCCCAGCCCCGCCAGTGAAGGGGCTTCCTAGGGTCTGGAAACTTTTCCTCCTTCATAGCTCCCTCCCAGAGGTGCAGGTCCTGTCCCTATTCTTTTGTCTCTGTTTTTTCTTTTGCCCTACCCAGGTGTATGGGGAGTTTCTTGCCTGTTGGGAAGTCTGAGGTCTTCTGCCAGCATTCAGTAGGTGTTCTGTAGGAGTTGTTCCACATGTAGATGTATTTCTGATGTATTTGTGGGGAGGAAGGTGATCTCCACGTCTTACTGCTCCACCATCTTGAAGGTCTCCCTGTGTCTTCTTCAATTTCTTTGATCAATGTCTTATAGTTTTCGGTGTATACATCTTTCACTTCCCTGATTAAATTTATTCCTAAGTATGTTATTGTTTTTGATGCTGTTATAAATGGGATTGTTTTCTTTTTCAGATATTGCATTGTTAGAGTATAGAAGCACAACAACGTTTTGTATTTTGATTTTGTATTCTGCAACTTTACTGAATTCATTTATTAGTTCTAAAAGTTTTTCAGTAGAGTCTTTAGGATTTTCTATATACAAGATGATGTCCCCAGCAAACAGAGACAATTTTATTTCTTCCTTCCCAATATGGATACCTTTTAGTTCTTTTTTTGCCTAATTGCTCTGGCTAGTATTTCCAGTACTATGTTGAATAGGAATGGTGACAGTGGTCATCCTTGTTCTGTTCCTAATCTTAAAGGGAAATTTTTTTATCTCTCACCATTGAGTATGATGTTAGCTGTGGTTTGTCATGTACAGCCTTTATTGATATATGTTCCTTCTTTCTTTTTTTTTTTGACTGAGCTGCATGGCTTGTGGGATCTTAGCTCCTCAATGAGGGATTGAACCTGGGCCCTCAGCAGTGAAAGCACAGAGTCCTAATCACTGAACCACCAGGGAATTCCCCAGATACATTCCTTCTGTACTGTCTTTTGAGAGTTTTTATCATGAAAAAAATGAATTTTGTCAAATGCTCTTTCTGCATCTAATGAGGTGATCATATGACTTTTGTCTTTCATTCTATTAATGTGGTGTATTACATTTATTAATTTGTGTATATTGAGCCATACTTCCATCCCAGGGATAAAAACCACTTGATCACTGTGCATTATCCCTTTATGGTGCTGTTACACTTGATTTGTTCTTATTTTGTTGAGAATTTTTGTACCCACAGTCATCAGAGATATTGCCCTGTAGTTTTCTTCTCTTGGCTTTGGCATCAGGGTAATGCTGGCTGCATAAAATGAAATTTGGGAGTGTTCACTCCTCTTAAATTTTTTTGGAAGAGTTTGAGAAGGATTGGCATTAGTTCTTCTTTAAATGGTAGAATTCACCACTGAAGCCATCTTGTCCTGGGCTTTGACTGGGAGGTATTTGATTACTGATTCAATCTCCTTCTTGTCTGTTCAAATTTTCTATGTCTTCATGTTTCAGACTTGGTAGGTTGTACTTCTGTCATATTGCTCCGTTTTCTATGTGTTACAGCTTTTTTGTCCCACATTTCCTATATTACTGTCTTCTTTTGTAATTTTTTTTTGTAGTGAAGTGCTTAAATTCCTTTCTCATTTCCTTTTGTGTATATTCTCTACCTATTTTGTGGTTATCATAGGGATTACATTTAACATCCTAAAGTTACAACATTCTAATTTGATTTTGTATCAGCTTAACTTCAATAACATATAAAACTGTCCTCCTTTACACCTCCATCCTCACCCCTTTTGGTTGTCACACAATTACTTCTTCATACATCATGTGCCCCAAAACATAAATTAATAATTCTTTTAAATACATTAGTCTTTGAAATTATGTAGAAAATATGTGGAATTACAAACCAAAGTTACAATAATACTAGCTCTTTTAATGTATTAGTCTCTTAAATCATGTAGACAACAAAAAAGAAAAGGATTTACAAACTGTTGTTACAATAATACTAAATTTTCTAATTGCCCATATATTTACCTTTATTGCGATCACTGTTTCTTCATATGGTTTTGAGTTACTGTCTTGCATCCTTTATTTGACCCTGCAGGACTCCCTTGAGCATTTCTTGCAGGTAGGTCTGGTGGTGATGAACTCTCTCAGTGTTTGTTTTATTTATCTGAGAAAGTCTTAAATTATCCTCACTTTTGAGGAAGTTTTGCCAGATATAGCCTTCGTGGTTGAAAGGTATTTTTTTTTTCTTTTAGCACTCTGGATATATCAGCCCACTGCCTTCTGGTCCCCCAAGTTTCTGATGAAAAATAATCTTATTGTGGATCCTTGTGACATGTTGCTTCTCTCTTTCTGCTTTCAAGGTTCTCTCATTGTCTTTGGCTTTTGAAAGTTTGATTATAATGTGTCTCAGCATAGGTCTCTTGAGTTCATCTTAAGTTCATGAGTTCATCTTACTTCAAGTTCACTGAGCTTCTTAGATGTTTATATTCATGTCTTTCATCAAATTTGGGAAGTTTTCAGCCATTATTTCTTCAAATGTTCTCTCTGCCCCTTTCTTCTCCATCTGGATTCCCACAACGCATATGTTGATCCACTTGGTTCCTTAGGCTCTGCTCACTTTTCTTTAATGTTTTTCCTTCTATTCCTCAGTCTTGATAATTTCCATTGTCCTATCTTCAGGTTTGCTGATTCTTCTTCCTGCTCAAATCTGCCTTTGAATCCGTCTATTGAATTTTCATTTCAATAATTGTACTCTTCAGGTCCAGAATTTTTCTTTAGGTTTTCTATATTTTCATTGATTTTTCCATTTTGTTCATATGTCATTTTCTTGAGTTGAGCATCTTTAGGGCAGTTTTTTGTTTGTTTGTTTTTGCTATCAGGTGTTTTTCAGGGACAGTTTCTGTTCATTTTTTTTTTCCCCTTTGAATGGGCCATATTTTCCTGTTTCCTTGTATGCCTTGTGATTTTTTTGTGTTATTGTTGAAAACTAAATATTTTAATCTAATAATGTGGCAACTCTAAAAATCCAATTCTCCCCATTCCCCAGGGTTTGCTGTTTTGTTTTTGTGTTTTTTGTTTATTGTTTTTGTTTTCTTGATTGTTGTAGGTTGTCTCTATGCCAAGAATCAGTCTGAGGTGTAAACTTAAGGTCTTCCCAGGTCTTTTCTGAGCCTGTCCCTGAGCATGCATAGTCATTTTCTAACTTACCCCGTATATACAGTTGTTTTTCAATGTCCTAGTTTTTAATGTCTGGCTTCCAAAAGGGTAAAAAGAGAGAAATGGACGGGAGAGAAAAAGGGCATCAGTCCTTTAAATCTTCTGGAAGTCACTTGAGGGGGAGGGGCTTACAACAATGGGAGGTGTAACAACAATGACCACCCACCTCTTTTTCTGCATTTCTGCAATCAGACCTCAACATTTGGAGGACAGAGTCTTTTTGTTAACCCACTTTGGCTCCCGCAAGCTGTGTGCAAGGTTCTCCAGGAGCATGTGCACATCTGCCTGCCATGTGGCTGGGGGTGGGGAATAGGTATTTGCTCCTGTGCCAAGAGCTGAAACTGACCAAATTAACTGCATTTACCATCCAATATTTCCCCTGGAAATTGCAAGACTTCAATAGACTCCAGAGTTCCAAAATAGTTACATCAGACAGATTCTGCCAGTGCAATTGTTGTCTAGATGGAGAGACAGGTTCCTGGTACTTCCTACTCCACCATCTTCCCAGAATTCTCTATAATGGGTTTTCAACATTTAGTAACTTTATAGATTTTTTTTCCCACAAAATGCCTCAAACAATAATATAAATTGTATTACAAATCTAACATTCATGTTAGATTTCATGTATTTAATTTGAATTTTATTACTATGTATCTTTTGTACATTTATTTCTCTAACTCTTGAAAGTACACATTTAGGTACAAATATATTTACTATCTGGTTCTATATAATGATGCTGTTCCCATACATCAACAAATGGCCTTTGGTAATAATGCTTTGCTGATTATTGTATTAGTGATGTATTTTAATCATAACAGTTCTATTAAACAAACATAATCTCATGAGACAGGTACTTCTGCCATGTAATGAAAAGATAGTTATTTGGCTATTTTATTATGGCACTGTGGTATTCAAAAGTGATGTGAGCA
This sequence comes from Eubalaena glacialis, assembly GCF_028564815.1. Classification (NCBI taxonomy): domain Eukaryota; kingdom Metazoa; phylum Chordata; class Mammalia; order Artiodactyla; family Balaenidae; genus Eubalaena; species Eubalaena glacialis. The sequence continues at coordinate 122,912,143 of NC_083720.1, read as the reverse complement.
ATTTGAGGGATTTTTTTAAAACTGTTTTTCAAAAGGTTATATTGCTTTTCTTTCTAGATTTGGTAGGGTAGGGTTGGCCTTTATTAGTTCCTGGGATAGCAAAGTATTTCAGTAGATGTATAACTGAAAAATACTCACTGAAATAATGAGGGTGATTTTTCAGGGTAGAATATTATAAACCCATAAGGATACAAAAGTACCCAAGAGGAGGTAGTTCTCCCAGCGAGAATAATGATATCCAATATTTCCTGAACGATATCATCTTTGTAAAATCTGATTAAAATGTGGATATAGGAAAATAATTTTGATGTTCAATTACTAAAATTAGATCATACTTTTGATCATATAAGTAATTAACAAAACCTTTTTATAACAATTTAAAAGCATATATGTCAAAGTAAACCACATAGTTAAGGCTAGCTTAGCTAGTAATTCTCACTGATGCTCACTAAGGCAGGACTCCTGAGTTACAAGAGTCAAATGAACATTCTTTTACACACAGTTTAAATAGTGTAAGGCATCTATTTTATGAAGTGTTATTAAAATATTGTGAGTTACTAAAGGGCAAATAGATAAGATGATAAGATTGAGGAAAGGAACATGTCTGTCTTTTGAGGTAAAGCAATTGATTGATAATATAAGGATGTAATAGATGAAGCAAAATATCACAAAAGGTGAGAAAGGATGAAAGGTATGAGCATCAAAATTAAAAAGGAGAAAGACATTTTCTTCTCTGAGATTAGAAGGAAGATGGGAAATGTGTGTTAATATACAAAAACTTTTTTTTTTTTTTCCAGTGAAGAGAGAAATTAAGAGAGTTGATGTGATAGTCCTCAATCTTCCTCGTGGAGTTAGAATGAACAATGTTACCAAGGAGAGGCAGGGATAGGATGCTTGGGTTCTGGGGGGCTATGAAATATTTAGAGATGAATATGAAACTTGTTTAACGGCAGTAATGGTACCACTGAGGGTGGATAACATGAATTAGCAGTAAAATCAATTAGTCTAGTTTCCTGACTTACTCTTAATAATATTTCAGCAATTGGGGAACTGGAGTAAGAGAACTGAATTTTAGGGCTGACCCAGCGCTAGAATCCAACTATAAAAATTTAACTGAATTAGGTAATGCCTGTGGCCTGTGACTACTGATTAGTTGAAACTCTTTCCTTTCTGTAAGGAAGATCTTTTATTAATCTTACAAAAATCTACAGAGTTAAAGCTACTGTGGTACATATCATTGGTAAGAATCAAGAAACCTTAGAGTAGAACAAATGAATCATTTAAATAACTAGAATTTGCATCTGCTATAAGCTAAACTAGATAGACTGGTAATTTATCCTGGTGATCCATCACTCCCAGATGATTTGACCAGAATCATAATATGAGACCTAATTACGAGATACATTAAGACAGAAAAATTTGGAGTTAGACAAATACAGTAGCACTGACTTTACCTTATAAATGCCATTAAAAGGGAACAGGCTTTCTTTAGCTTTGGGACAATAGACTTGTGGATTACATTCAGTTACCATTAAAAGCTTAGAAAAAAATACCTTATTATCCTTTCATTTCAAACAAGCCAATAAACAGCCAAAAAACAATTTCTAGCTTTCCTACCAATACCACCCTTCTCTTTTCATGGGCCCCTTTGTAATACAGAAATTCTGTAAATAGTACTTACATCTATATTATGAAGTCAAGAACAATAAATATATTTAATAATCCTTCACCTGCTTTCTTCAATGCTTTTATTAGACATTTTCTTCCCAATAAACTTACACAACTCCCCAGTTTTCTGAGTTTTCTAACCCAATCCAAGATCCAGACATGGAGAGTTGAGAAAGTATATACCCTCCATTCTCCTCATCCCCTAAAGAACTTTATCATAATTACAAATGACAATCCAAACTACAACCTTTTCCTTTTCTATTGGAAAAAAAAAAAAAAAAGGAAAGAAGAAAAACAGGAAGGGAGGGAAGGAAGGGGCTGGTTTGAAGTGTCAAAGGATATGTTAAAAGATAAAAGTTTTTAGGCTGTTTTTTCTCAGCCTAAAAACTGTTAAAAAACAAAATTTCAACCACATAAATTTGAAGATCTAATTGGCTTTATTAGGCAAGACATGAATCAGGTAGCATCCCATCTAGCAACTAGAAGCGCCCTTCAAGGGGTTGTATAAAATGGAAGGTTTTTACAGGAAGAAGGGTGGGGCAAAGGAGCTATTAGCAAAAGAAAGGAGGGGACTATTTTAGGTTGGAGGACATCTTTTGGGGGAAAGGGAACTACAAGGGTTTTATCATGCAGATTGCCTCTCTTCCTCTGGGGGATAGAGAAGGCCCTCAGTGGCAGATTACCTCTGGTCAGATTGGTGCTGACCAGAAAATTCCAGACTGGTTGATTAAGATTAAGGGCAAAACTGTAATGAGGTTAAATATTAAATCTAGGTTTGGTATCATAAATGTTAGCACAAGTGACACCATTTTGGGCCTGTGATTTTTCTCTTTAACACCACCAATGAGGGGAAAGAAGTATTTGTTGTGTGCCACTATTTGCGAGACATCTGATATACACTAGATTATTTAATCCATAGAACATCCCTGGCAATAAGGTGATATTCTCACTTTGCAGATGGGAAAGCTGAGGTCCAAGTATGTATCTCACCCAAGGCCACAACATAAAAGAGGGAGGTACAGTCAATCTACTTAGGTCTGTTTTGAAAAACAGTTAATATTTCTTCTTCACTAATCTGCAACTGAAAATAAAAAGCATACAACATATTAAAAACCAGGAAGATTATTTGGCCTGCTTTGTTACCAATTCTCTGGTTCTTTGTTTGCTACCACAACAGTCTACTTTTTAGAGCTAAAAGGGCCACTTCAAATAAACATTCTAGATTGCTCTTCATGTGAAAATGCTTTATAACTAAAGCTGACTTAAGCACTATCTTCCTAAAATACAAATAATTTCTTCTACATTGAAGCCTATAAAAGACTCACATCTTGTTTCATCTAAGAAATAAAATTCTCTGGTGACACATCTTTGAGAAAGAGTATGTACAAAGCCTCAGAAGTAAGGCAATAAAACATTACTTGAAACATTTAATAACCTACATGTTGGCAATGTCCACATCATCTTAAGAAAACTCTCCAACATATAGATAATAATATATATAACATTTTATATATATATTTTTCCAGTTACAGTAGAGGAAGCTAACATGAATAATCCCTAAAGATTTATAATACCACTAAAGAACTTACTTCTTGTCAAATTTCTCTTTAAAAATATTGATATATGCCAAATGAGCATATCCCCAAAAGGATTTTTACTAAAACCAAGATTCATTAATAATTATTAATAATTTATTAATAATTACTGAGTGCTGAGTACTGGGAGACACTGTGCTGGGTGCTGGGCAAGGAACAGGAAGAAAGATAAACATGATGCCTAGCCTCAAAGAACTTAATTCCTCAGGTAGAAGACAGACATTCAAAAATTACAGAAAAAATAATTATAATTGTGATAGGTGTTAGAGAGTAATACGGGATACTCTGAGGATATTTTATAGAATACTTGATCTATTTTGTGAAGTTAGGTAAAATTTCCCCTGAAGATAGGACATTTAAATTGAGATCTGAAAGAATAAGTTAGTGATACTTGAGGAAAGGGAACACAGCAGGGAAGATCTACTATGATTAAACACACACACACATACATATGTGTACAGCTAGCACAAGGTTAAAGAGCTTATCTAAATAACTACAGAGGTTTTTTGCAACCAGAAGTTGTTATTTTATTTCTGTAAAACATTCCAAAACTAATGAGATAATTTCCAGAAAACTTTTAAGAAAGGAGGTGCAACTTAAGCCAAGCACTGGGCTCTGTACCTTGCATATTTCATTTAATTTACTCTTTCAACAAAATTATGAGGTAGCTATTTGTAGGCCCTGGTTTTATTCCTTCTACAATTTGCCAAGCCAAAGTGTGTCTTGCACACTGATTGTCACAGCAGAAACTTTAAAAAGAACCTAAACAGTAAATGATAAAGTTTTCTGTCCTGCCTTCCATCTAAATCTTCAAAACCCATACACAAACACTGCATAATTATCCATTCCAGCCCTCTCCCCTTCTTAGCAAACTTGAGTTTTCAGACTCTGTAAACACTCCAATCACATAACAAGTAAAACTGCAGCCATGCCATGGCCATCTACTTTCTTGCTCTCCACCTCATTCCTACTTACATCACCCTGTGATTACATGGCCCTCTCTGAGCCAGTCAAAGCCTTGGTTGTCCCTGACCGGAAAATTTTTCAGCTCTCAACATTCAAAAGTAGCAATGATAGTTCTGAGTTCCTGTTATAAACAAGTGAAGAAGAGACACACAGATCTAGTCTTAGGGAGAAGATAAGTGAGTTGACCAAAATAAGAATTAGATAAAAATTAATAATCCCACCCAGTGTTTTTTCCTGTAGTACATGTTGATTATTTTAGGCAGAATAGGAAAAACTGTTACAGTTTTTAATGTGCCTATAAATATTTATGTCCATTTTCTAGGTTTGGAATCTTCCCACCATTTCTTTATTTTGAATTCATGTTCAGCCAGTTATGCCTGTTTTGATCTTTTGGGACTTTTTTTTTTTTTTTTTTTTTTTTATGGCTGTGTTGGGTCTTCGTTTCTGTGCGAGGGCTTTCTCTAGTTGTGGCAAGTGGGGGCCACTCTTCATCGCGGTGCGCGGGCCTCTCATTATCGCGGCCTCTCTTGTTGTGGAGCACAGGCTCCAGACGCGCAGGCTCAGTAATTGTGGCTCACGGGCCTAGTTGCTCCGCGGCATGTGGGATCTTCCCAGACCAGGGCTCGAACCCGTGTCCCCTGCACTGGCAGGCAGATTCTCAACCACTGCGCCACCAGGGAAGCCCTGGGATTTTTAAAACATCAAATTTCAAGTTTCAAATTTTGTTTGAATGTAACAACAGGTAAAATGTCTATAAATCAACAAGATGATACTGATATTCCAACGCCCCTCAGGCAAGAGGGCAGAAACTTACTGCCTAGATTTTGAGAAAGATTCTCTTATGATGATGAAAGTCTTTTGAGATAGCAGCAATAATTGCTGCATGATGTAAATTGAAGGTAATGAATAGTAAACCCTGATTATCTCCAAGGTCTTCAGATTCCTTCCTAACCCCAAAAACCACCCTGCACCCTTTACAAGGCAGACATTTGGCCAACAGGCATTTCACTCATGACTAATCCAAGCTTAAGATTGTCCTTGAATAGGCACTGAGGTTGCACATTTGTTGCATTATAGTTTCCATTCTGAACTTAAAGCTTTTTTCAAAGACTTTCATCAAGATGAATCTCATTATGCACCTCATGCCTGTTGATTTTAGTTGCCACAGAAAGCCAAAGTTAACTCTCATCTTCAGGACTCTAATTCCTATAAGCCTCTGAACATCTCCTTTTCTGACCCATTTCTTATCCCTGTCGGACACCTGAAAACTTTCCACTGAGCCCTCTGAGACTCAGTCATCAGCAAAATCGCCTTCTCTAAACATTTCCTTCACTTTTTTCTTTAAAACCTGATCAACCCTATCCTCTGCAGCCCAAACTCCCAAACTCCACCACTGCGAAGCCTGGAGGTGGAGAGGAAGACATTCCTGCTCCCTGTAACTCCTTCCAGACCCCTCTTCTTCCCTCCTCCATAAAGCTGCCCATTTACATTTTATGACATCAAACGACAGCACTAACTCCCTTTCCCTGCTGCGGTTCTCAAACAATTCCCAGGCTAGTCTCCCTCCACCCCATTCCTTGGAGATTTTAGTTCTTAACTCCCTGACACTGTCTCAAACCGCATTCCTGTCATAATTCTCAGTGGACTTCAGCGTCCACATAGACGACCTACCCAATACATTGTCACTCAGTGCCTTGCCCTCCTCTCCTCCACTGATTTTTATTCTCCACCTTACCTCAGCTACTTACTCGCACGGCCATACCTCAACCCTCGTCTTTCCCAATAACTACTGTCAGCCCTCCATATCTGTGGGTTCCACATCCTCTAATTCAACCAATCGTGGATTAAAAATATTCAGGAAAAAAAAAAATCCAGAAAGTTTCAAAAGGCAAAACTTGAATTTGCTGCGCACTGGCAACTATTTCCACAGCATTTACATTGTATTTATATAGCATTTACAGTTGACCCTTGAACAACATGAACAGTGCAGGTCCTTACATGTGGGTTTTTTTCACTAAATACTACAGTACTGCATGATCCACGGTTGGTTGAATCTGTGAATGTGGAACCGAGGATACAGAGGGCTGACTGTAAAGTTAAACATGGATTTTTCCACTGCACAAAGGGTCAGCGCCCCTAACTCCCACACGGCTCAAGGGTCAGCTGTACGTTGTATTAGATATTATAAGCGATCTAGAGATGATTAAAGTATATGGGAGGATGTGCATAGGATATATGCAAATCCAATGCCATTTTACATAAGGGATTGAGCATCCACGGATTTTGGTATCCATGAGGGCACCGGGAAACAACCTCCTCAGATACCAAAGGACGACTGTATTGCCTCTTGATCATCTCAATTTGAGGTTATCTCACTTTGACTATCATCTCCTATTTTTCCAGCTCACCACCTCTACTTGGAATCTGGAAAATTCCAACAATCCTCTGACCCCACCAGAACCTACAGTTCATTGATTCTAACGTCTTTTTCTCGTCTCCCACCCCTCATATCTTAACTTCTGTCCTTGCCCAGCTTAAATTGCATGGTCAATCATAATCACTCCTTTGCATACACTCTTCACTCTCCTGCCCTTTTCTTGTCTCCCTGTACATGGCTAAACCACAACCCTGGTAATGTCCAACTCTCTGACTATTCCATGGTTGTACTTGTGCATGTACACATGGCTGGAGGAAACAAATAAACAAACTGACTGGTTTCACTTATATTCATGACCTCTAACTTCAAGGGGCCCTTAATGCTGCCTGGAATCATACTGTATTTCCATTCTCCTCAATACTAAAAAACTATTACATGGCTTTACCTCTCTCCTAAAATCTCCAACTCTTCTTTCAGTCTCACTCTCAACTGACGACCTTGCTTTCTATTTTACTGATAAAATAGAAACAATCAGATGAGAATTTCTGCAGACTCCCACAACCACATTCACCCACCTACCTGTAGCTGCTATCTCTCCCGTTACTGAGTGAACTCGTTCATGCTCCTAGCAAAGGGAAACCCTTCCATTTGTGCACTAGATCCTTTCCCATCTACTCAAAGGCATTGTCTCAGCAATTCTTCCTTCTCTCTCCAGTATCAAGAATTTCCTCTCCTCTCCTAGATTTTTTTGCCATTAATGAACAAACATGATTTTTCTCTTTTCTTAAAATTTTGCTTTACCCTGCTCTGTGTTATAGCTACCACCCCATTTTTTCCCTTCTTGTTAGCAAACCTCCTTGAACGAGTTGTTTATTCTCGCTGTCATCAATTTCTTTCCCATTTTCTCTTCAGTCTCCTACAGGCTTTAACACTCACCACACCACTCCATCCAACTGCTTATCTTTACATTGTTAATTCCAGTAGCAATCCTCATCTTATTATAATATTTAGCAATATATAATGTAGCTAATTGTTTTCTTCATGCAGGATACCAGGATACTTGGTTTTCTTTCCACCACGCTAGAAGCTTCTTCATAGTCTTCCAAATATCTTAATATTATAGAGCCCAACTTAGAGCTATTTCTCTTCTCCCATCTACACTAATTCCCTTAGTGATCTCAATCATCCACCAGTGGGCAAATTAGAAATGCTAGACCTGCCTCGGTTTAATATGGAGGAAGGGATTCAAAGGCTTAAGGAGATTGGAATGTTAGAGTGGATTTGTCATTTAAGACCTATGTATCCATATCGGAAGGGTCCAGAAAACATATCTTTCACCACTACCATGAGAAATAAACTTGTGAGAGGAGCCCCAACATCTCTGAAGAACTCTGTGATCGCTCTTCTTTATAGGTCAGGGCTTATAGCAGGGACTGCAGTCACTGAATTGGAAAACCTAAATGCAATGGGAGTGATTGAATCTCAGAGAGCAGGGATCAAGTGGCAGCCCTTAACTGCCAAAGGCAAGGTGCTCTGGTTACCATAATAGACAGCAGAGACGTAGCAATCAGAAAAGTCTGACTTGCATAGACCTAAGGCATTGGCTAGTGGATCATGGTGTTCCTAGAAATGAAATAGATAGGAAGCCTACTAAATTCTTACTTGATCTGTATAAGCAGGAAAGTTCTAGGCCAAGTGAAGACAAGTCTAACCTGAATCATGGAAAGGAAGAGTCATGGTCCTTCATTGAGTTCCCAGACTTGAGCCAGTTTGTAGACCCAGAACCCCTTGGATGAACTGCCAAAAATGTATACTGTTAATCTTTCTCCCAGCCTTCCCCAAAGTAACCTACAGCTTTTTGCCAGAGTAACTGTGATTGGGCAAAAGGAAATACTCAGAGATTTGGGGGACTACTGGACTCTGACTCAGAACTGACACTAATTCCAGGAGATCAAAAACATCATCGTGATCTACCAGTTAGAGTAGGAACGTATGGAGGTCACGTGATCAATGGAATTTTAGCTCAAGTCTATCTCACAGTGAGTGAGCCCAGTGGGTCCCCTAACGCATTCTGTGGTTATTTCCCCAATACCAGAATTAATTATTGGAACAGATATACTCAGCAACTAGCAGAATCCCCACAAAGGTTCCTTGACCTGTGTAGTGAGGGCTATTCAAGTGAAAAAGGCCAAGTGGAATCCATTAGAACTGCCTCTACCTAGGAAAATAGTAAACCAAAAGCACTACCATATTCCTGGAAAGACTGCAGAGATTAGTGACACAATCAAGGACTTGAAAGATGCAGGAGTGGCGATTCCCACCACGTCCCCATTCAACTCACCTGTTTAACCTGTTCAGAAGACAGATGGATCTTGGAGAATGACCGTGGACTATCGTAAGCTTAACCAGGTGGAGACTCCAACTACAGTTACTCTACCAGATGTGGTTTCATTGCTTGAGCAAATTAACACATTCCCTGGTACCTGGTATGCAGCTACTGATCTGACAAATGTTTTTTCTCTATACCAATTGGTAGGACCACCAGAAGCAGTTTGTTTCCAGCTAGCAAGGCCAGCAGCAATACACCTTCACTTTCCTGTCTCAGGGGACTAAACTCTCCAGTCCTAACTTAGGGGTTCATAATTTAATTCACAAGTATCTTGATTGTCTTTCTCTTCCACAAGATATCACACTGCTCCACTACATTGATGACAGTATACAGATTGGACCTGGTGAGCAAAAGAGGGACCTGGAATAGGAACTACTCTAGACTTAATGGTAAGACATTTGCATGCCACAGTGAGAAATAAATCTGCACCTATGGCCTCATGGGGAGTTCCCTAAATCAGTTGACAGAGGAAGAGAAGACTCTGGCCTGGTTTACAGATGATTTTGGACAATATGCAAGCACCACCCAAAAGTGGATGGCTATAGCACTATAGCCCCTTGTTCTGGGACATCCCTGAAGGACAGGAGTGAAGGAACTCCTCCCAGTGGGTGAACTTCAAGCAGTGAACCTGGTTGTTCACTTTGATTGGAAGGAGAAATGGCCAGACATGATTACATACTGAATCACTTTTTCCCCAGCCACCCCTGTATTCACCCAATGTTCTCATGGACAAAGTGGTCATGGTGACAGGGATGGAGGTTATGCATGGGCATTGCTTCTGATCAAGGAACTCACTTCACAGCAAATGAAGTGAGGTAATGGACCCACGCTCATGAAATTCACTGATTTTACCATGTATCCCACCATCCTGAAGCTGATGGCTTGACAGAATGGTGGAATAGCCTTTTGAAGACTCAGTTATGGTGCCACTAGGTGACTAGAACTTGCAGGACTGTAGCAAAGTTCTCCAGAATGCTGTATATGCTCTGAATCAGCATCCAATACATGGTGCTATTTCTCTCATAGCCAGGATTCACAGGTCCAGAAACCAAGGGATAGAAATGGGAGGGGTACCACTCACTGTTTCTCCTAGTCACCTTTTTTGCAAAATGTTTGCTCCCTGTTCCTGTGACCTTATGCTCTGCTGGTTTAGAAGTCTTAGTTTCAAAGAGAAGAATGCTTCCACCAGGAAACGCAACAATGATTCCATCCCACTCATAAAAAAAAAAAAAAAAAATGAGATGGCAAAAAAATGTCACAGATGAAGGAGCAAGATAAAAACCTACAAGACCAAATAAATGAAGAGGAAATAGGCAATCTACCCGAAAAGGAATTCAGATAATGACAGTAAAGATGATCCAGAATCTTGGAAATAGAATGGAAGCATGGATTGAGAAAATACAAGAAATGTTTAACAAAGATCTAGAAGAACTAAAGAACAAACAGAGATGAGCAACACAATAACTGAAATGAAACATACACTAGAAGGAATCAATAACAGGATAACTGAGGCAGAAGAATGAATAAGTGAGCTGGAAGACAAAATGGTGGAAATAACTGCTGATGAGTACAATAAAGAAAAAGGAATGAAAAGAATTGAACACCACTCAGAGACCTCTGGGACAACACTAAACGCACCAACAATCAAACTATAGGGGTTCCAGAAGAAGAAGAGAAAAATAAAGGGTCTGAGAAAATATCTGAAGAGATTATAGTTGAAAACTTCCCTAACATGGGAAAGGAAATAGTCACCCAAGTCCAGGAAGCACAGAGAGTCCCAGACAGGATAAATCCTAGGAAAAACACACCAAGACACACATTAATTAAAACTAACAAAAACTAAATTCAAAGAAAAAATATTAAAAGCAGCAAGGGAAAACCAAAAAATAACATACAAATAAATCCCCATAAGGTTATCAGCTGATTTTTCAATGGAAACTTTGAAGGCCAGAAGGGAGTGGCAGGATATACTTAAAGTGATAAAAGAGAAAAACCTACAACCAAGATTACTCTACCCAGCAAGGATCTCATTCAGATTCAGTGGAGAAGTTAAAAGCTTTTCAGACAAACAAAAGCTAAGAGAATTCAGCACCACCAAACCAGCTTCACAACAAATGCTAAAGAAACTTCTCTAAGCAGGAAACACAAGAGAAGAAAAAGATCCACAAAAACAAACCAAAAACAATTAAGAAAATGGTAATAAGAACATACATATTGAATTTAATAACCTTGAATGTAAATGGATTAAATGCCCAAACCAAAAGACACAGACTGGCTGAATGGATACAAAAACAAGATCCATATATATGCTGTTTACAAGAGACCCACTTCAGACCTAGGGACACATAAGGACTGAAAGTGAAGGGATGGAAAAGATATTCCATGCAAATAGAAATCAAAAGAAAGCTGGAGTAGCAATACTCATATCACATAAAATAGACTTTAAAATAAAGACTGTTACAAGAGATAAGGAGGGACACTACACAGTGATCAAAGGATCAATCCAAGAAGAAGATATAACAATTATAAATGTTTATGCACCCAACACAGGAGCACCTCAACACGTATGGCAAATGCTAACAACCATGAAAGGAGAAATTGACAGTAACACAATAATAGTAGGGGACTTTAACACCCCACTTACACCAATGGACAGATCATCCGAACAGAAAATTAATAAGGAAACACAAGCTTTAAATGACACAATAGACCAGGTAGATCCAATTGATATTTATAAAACATTCCACCCAAAAGTGGCAGAATACACTTTCTTCTCAAGTGCACACGGAACATTCTCCAGGATAGATCACAACTTGGGTCACAAATCAAGCCTAAATAAATTTAAGAAAATTGAAATCATATCAAGCATCTTTCCTGACCACAGTGCTATGAGATCGGAAATCAATTACAGGAAAAATACCATAAAAAACACAAATACATGGAGGCTAAACAATGCACTACTAAATAACCAAGAGATTACTGAAGAAATCAAAGAAGAAATAAAAAATACATTGAAACAAATGACAACAAAAACACGATGACCCAAAACCTATGGGACACAGCAAAAGCAGTTCTAAGATGGAAGTTCATAGCAATTCAATCTCACCTCAAGAAACAAGAAAAATCTCAAATAAACAATCTAACCCTACACTTAAAACAACTAGAGAAAGAAGAACAAAGAAAACCCAAAGTCAGCAGAAGGAAAGAAAGCATAAAGATCAGAGCAGAAATAAATAAAATAGAAACGAAGAAAACAATAGCAAAGATCAATAAAACTAAAAGCTGGTTCTTTGAAAAGATAAACAAAATTGATAAACCCTTAGCCAGACTCATCAAGAAAAAAAAGGAGAGGATGCAAATCAATAAAATTAGAAATGAAAAAGGGAAAATCACAACTGACACTGCAGAAATACAAAGGATTATAAGAGATTACTACAAGCAACTATATGCCAATAAAATGGACAACCATGAAGAAATGGACAAATTCTTGGAAAGGTACAACTTTCCAAGACTGAACCAGGAAGAATTAGAAAATATAAACAGACCTATCACAAGTAATGAAATTGAAACTGTAATTAAAAATCTTCCAACAAACAAAACTCCAGGACCAGATGGCTTCACTGGTGAATTCTATCAAACATTTACAGAAGAGCTAACACTGATCCTTCTCAAACTCTTCCAGAAAACTGCAGAGGGAGAAACACTCCCAAATTCATTCTACAAAGCCACCAGCACCCTGATAACAAAACCAGAAAAAGATATCACAAAAAAAGAAAATTATAGACCAATATCACTGACGAACATAGATACAAAAATCCTGAAGAAAATGGTAGCAAACAGAATCCAACAGCACATTAAAAGGATCATACACCATGATCAAGTGGGATTTATCCCAGGGATGCAAGGATTCTTCAATATACACAAATCAATCAATGTGATACATCACATTAACAAATTAAGGAATAAAAACCATATGATCCTCTCAGTAGATGCAGAAAAAGCTTTTGATAAAATTCAACACTGATATATGTTAAAAAAACTCTCCAGAAAATGGGCATAGAGGGAACCTACCTCAACATAATAAAGGCCATATATGACAAACCCACAGCAAGCATCATACTCAATGGTGAAAAACTGAAAGCATTTCCACAAATATCAGGAACAAAACAAGGATATCCACTCTCACCACTCTTATTCAACATAGTTTTGGAAGTCCTAGCCACAGCAATCAGAGAAGAAAAAGAAATTAAAGGAATAAATATTGGAAAAGAAGAAGTAAAACTGTCACCTTCTGCCAACGACATGATAATATACATAGAAAATTCTAAAGATGCCACCAGAAAACTACGAGAAGTAATCATTGAATTTGGTAAGGTTGCAGGACACAAAATTAATGCACAGAAATCTCTGGCATTCATATACACCAACAACGAAAAATCAGAAAGAGAAATTAAGGAAATACTCTCATTTACCATTGCAACAAAAAGAATAAAATACCTAGGAATAAACCTGCCTAAGGAGGCGAAAGACTTGTACTCAGAAAACTATAAAATACTGATGAAAGCAATCAACGATGACATAAACAGATAGAGAAATATATCATGTTCTTGGATTGGAAGAATCAATATTGTGAAAATGACTATACTATCCAAAGCAATCTACAGATTCAATGCAATCCCTATCAAACTACCAATGGCATTCTTCATAGAATTAGAACAAAAAATTTTACAATTCGTATGGAAACACAAAAGACCCCGAATAGCCAAAGCAATCTTCAAAAAGAAAAACAGAGTTGGCGGAATCAGGCTCCCTGACTTCAAACTATACCACAAAGCTACAGTAATCAAGACAGTATGGTACTGGCACAAAACCAGAAATATAGATCAATGGTACAAGATAGAATGCCCAGAGATAAACCCACGCACATATGGGCACTTAATTTATGACAAAGGAGGCAAGAACATACAATGGAGAAAAGACAGCCTCTTCAATAAGTGGTTCTGGGAAAACTGGATAGCTACATGTAACAGAATGAAATTAGGACACTACCTAACACCATACAAAAAAATAAACTCCAAATCATTAAAGACTTAAATGTAAGACCAGACACTATTAAACTCTTAGAGGAAAACATAGGACAAACACTCTTTGACATAAACCACAGCAAGATCTTTTTTGACCCACCTCCTAGAGTAATGGAAATAGAAATAAAAATAAACAAATGCGACCTAATGAAACTTAAAAGCTTTTGCACCGCAAAGGAAACCATAAATAAGACAAAAAGACAACCCTCAGAATGGGAGAAAATATTTGCAAATGAAACAACAGACAAAGGATTAATCTCCAAAATATACAAACAGCTCATGGAGCTCAATATCAAAAAAACACACAATCCAGTTAAAAAATGGGCGGAAAACCTAAATAGACATTTCACCAAGGAAGACATACAGATGGTCAAGAGGCACATGAAAAGATGCTTAATATCACTAATCATTAGAGAAATGCAAATCAAAACTACAATGAGGTATCACTTCACGCCCGTCAGAATGGCTATCATCAAAAAATCTACGAACAGTAAATGCTGGAGAGGGTGTGGAGAAAAGGGAACCCTCTTGCACTGTTGGTGGGACTGTAAATTGATACAGCCACTATGGAGAACAGTATGGAGGTTCCTTAAAAAACTAAAAATAGAACTACCATACGACCCAGCAATCCCACTACTGGGCATATACCCTGAGAAAACCATAATTCAAAAAGAGACGTGTACCACAATGTTCATTGCAGCACTATTTACAATAGCCAGGACATGGAACCAACCTAAATGTCCATCAACAGATGAATGGATAAAGAAGACGTGGCACATATATACAATGGAATATTACTCAGCCATAAAAAGAAACGAAATTGAGTTATTTGTAGTGAGGTGAATGGACCTAGAGTCTGTCATACAGAGTGAAGTAAGTCAAAAAGAGAAAAACAAATACTGTATGCTAACGCATATATATATGGAATCTAAAAAAAAAAAAAAAAAACGGTACTGATGAACCTAGTTGCAGGGCAGGAATAAAGAGGTAGACATAGAAAATGAACTTGAGGACATGGGGTGGGAGGGTGAAGCTGGGGCAAAGTGAGAGTAGCATCAACATATATACACTACAGAATGGGAAGCAGCAGCATAACACAGGGAAATCGGCTTGGTGCTTTGCGATGACTTAGAGGGCTGGGATAGGGAGGATGGGAGGGAGGCTCAAGAGGGATGGGATATGGGGACATGTGTATGCATATGGCTGATTCGCTTTGTTGTGCAACAGAAACTAACACAGTATTGTGAAGCAATTAGACTCCAATAAAGATCTATTTTAAAAAAAACATGCAAAGAAGGGAATTAGTGTGCTGGCTGGGGTGATTAATCCTCACTATCAAGAGGAAATTGGACAGCAACTCTACTATTAATACAGTGGAGATAAGGAATGCATTGTCTGGAATACAAGAGATCCCTTAGGGCATCTCTTAGTATTACCATGCTCTTTGATTAAAATCATTGGAAATCTACAACAATCCAATCCAGGTAGGACTAGTAATGGCCCAGATTCTTCAGGAATGAAGGTTTGGGTCACTCCACCAAGCAAAGAACTACAACCAGCTGAGGTACTTGCTGAAGGCAAAGGGAATACAAAATAGTAGTGGGCAAAGGCTGTTATAAATATCAACTATAACCACATGACCATTTACAGACTTGTCATAAGTATTTCCTCCTTTTTTCCGTATGAATGTGTAATATATTTGCTTAGTATATATAACAAAAATATTTGCTTAGACTATATATTAACATATATAACAAGTATAACAAATATTGTTTTCTTTTCTCTGTTATTCCCTTGTCACATAACATAGGATGTAACAGATAGTTATTAAGTATTGTTAATTTTACATCTCAGCATTTAAGTTACAGGATATCAGCAAATCCACAATCCTACCACTCAGTCCTCTTAATGCTTTACTTTCTACCTTATTTTTGTCTTCCAACGTGGCACCATTCCCAGTAAAGGCAAACTTTTCTCTGTAGTTTTACTTCCATCTATTGGAAAAGGAAAAGTTCCAAAGCTATTCCTGTGTTCTAGCATGACTGTCTTAGATCCATCAATTACTTCATTTCTCTTTTATCTTCAATCTCTTCCTGCAAACTAACTCGGTCTCAAGTTTCCTCTACCCAGCTCCTATCTTGTCTAAACTGCCATTCTTTTCAAGATTATCCTTACTAATGTGTTAAATATATTGGTGTAACCATTTTGTAAACTGGTAAAAACCAAAACACTATTAAGCAAAGTAAACAACTTACAATTTTGTTCCTTTTTCTACTGGACATTTCAACTGAACCGTTTTAAAGTTTCGTCTGTATTACAGGCCGTTAACGACTGATTTCAGAATCATATTAGTCAAGTCTTAACGGAGCTATAATTAGGCAATATTTTCCAACTTAAAGGCCTCCAATTAAAGCCTAAATTCTTATGGTGAATCTTTGGAATTTAACTTGAAAGAGTACAAGCATGATGACTCCATCTATTCTTTATTGTAAACCATCTTCAGTGTCAGCCTACACGTAAATACTGTGAAAATTTCACCTTTTTTATTTTCAAAGTACTCTTTCATTCTTTCTCACCTGTCATTTTCCTTACTCTCCCCCCATTTTTCGGACAACATAAATTTTCGACATGCCACAAAAACTCATTAAAAAGATATTTGCTAAAGATAACGGATCGTCTCTAAATGTATACGGCCACCAATACAGCCCTTACTTTAATAACCACACGCAAGAGAAAGGCAATCTCATTTAGGAACCCTAGCTCATTTCTTGATGAATGAGCCACGACCTCAAACGATTTCCCTTCAATCCGGATTTTTAGTTCTTTTCCTTACTTTCTCCCCAAATGCTCTTCTACTCGCGTTTCCAAAACTTTC
Source organism: Eubalaena glacialis (assembly GCF_028564815.1). Lineage (NCBI taxonomy): Eukaryota > Metazoa > Chordata > Mammalia > Artiodactyla > Balaenidae > Eubalaena > Eubalaena glacialis. The sequence goes on along the minus strand of NC_083720.1, from coordinate 122,895,189 downwards.
CCATTCACAAGATTTTACCTAAATAAAACTTTCTCGGCCTTTCACAAGTAACCTGACTCGGACAGAACGGATAGAGATGGGAAGGTGGAACTCGTAGAGTCGTAGTCACCTCCAACGCGTCCGCTCCCGGCCGCTTCTCCCGGGAAGCCTCCTGTGACTTACACACGATCCCCCGTGACGCTGCGGTAGCCGCCCCACTCAGCCAGAAGCAGCCGCGCCTGCGCAGCAGCTAAGCTGCGGGTCAGCGATGGCGTCCCAGCGTGGCCCGGGAGGGAGGAGGCGATTGTGGGCGGAGGACGGTGAGAGGGGAGGGAGGATAGGAGTGGGGAGGGTCGAAGGGGCGGAGGGGCGGGCCTTTCCGGAGGTTCCGACGTCCTTCACTTCCTGTTTGCCGGACCTTCTGAATCCGGGTCAAGGGTGTCCGCCTCCTCTTCTCCCCGGCTGATCCGGCACCGTCCGTGACAGCGGCTCCTGACTCAACTCGGGGCGGGTTTCATCCCACGACCTGCCGGAGCCCGGACGCCCACACCTGCCGCAGAACGCGGAGGCGCGCTTCCTCACCCACCGGCTCGCAGCCCCGGCCCCTGAGCACCCGCAGCCGCCGGGGGACCCCGCTGGCCCCTCCGAGCTGATGCTGAGAGGGACCGCGGGCCCCGGGCGGCGGCGGAGTGCGGGCCTCTGGCTTCTTAGGCCCATCGCGGGCGGTGCCGGTTCTTACGCGCCCCAGGCTTGCCAACTCCCGCCCGGGCTTGGATGGGCCCCCCTGCCCGATAAATGTGGCTACTGAGGCGGCGGTGGCGGTGGTCGGTCCCGCTGCTGCTGCTGCTGCGCTCCAAGTTTACCTCCGCCCCGGGGCTCTCCTGGCCCACCTCGGGGCCGTGGCCGCCCGCTCCTTCCCCCGTGGGCCGGGCCTTGCAGCGTGGCGACAATGGACAAGATCCTGGAGGGCCTGGTGAGTTCTTCGCACCCGCTGCCCCTCAAGCGGGTGATCGTGCGGAAGGTGGTGGAGTCGGCGGAGCATTGGCTGGACGAGGCGCAGTGCGAGGCCATGTTTGACCTGACGACGCGGCTCATCCTGGAGGGCCAGGACCCCTTTCAGCGGCAGGTGGGCCACCAAGTGCTGGAGGCCTACGCGCGCTACCACCGGCCAGAGTTCGAGTCCTTCTTCAACAAGACGTTCGTGCTGGGCCTCCTCCAGCAGGGCTACCACTCGCTGGACAGGAAGGACGTAGCCATCCTGGACTACATTCACAACGGCCTGAAGCTGATCATGAGCTGCCCGTCGGTGCTGGACCTCTTCAGCCTGCTGCAGGTGGAGGTGCTGCGGATGGTGTGCGAGAGGCCGGAGCCGCAGCTTTGCGCCCGACTGAGCGACCTCCTGACCGACTTCGTGCAGTGCATCCCCAAGGGGAAACTGTCCATCACCTTCTGCCAGCAGCTGGTTCGAACGATAGGCCACTTCCAGTGCGTGTCCACCCAGGAGAAGAAGCTGCGGGAATATGTCTCGCAGGTGACAAAAGTGAGTAACTTGCTCCAGAACATCTGGAAGGCCGAGCCCTCCACCTTGCTGCCTTCCCTGCAAGAAGTTTTTGCAAGCATCTCTTCCACAGGTAAGGGTCATGACATTCCGAGCAAATATCTCTTGGAAATTTAGTGTGTGGCTCTTACGTACACACCGTGTTTGTTTCCCTGCTCTGAAAACATCTTAATGGGAGAGGAGATCTTAACACCTTCATCCAAATTCTTATCCACTGCCCTGTTCAGGCTGTCACTTTGGACATTAAAAAACGGGCAGTGTTTCCAGTTTAGAGGTTGAGAACGTCGAGGTCTAAGACCTTTGGCAGTAAACAAGTTGCTTAACTACCCAGCTTCTGCTCAGGTTATGGAATGCTTTGAAGATGACAGCTACTATGTAAAAGCTTCTATTCATTAGTGACTAATGGCCACATAATAATGTTTACCCTATCATTATTGTACTGTGATTCTGTCATCTTGTCGTCTTGAGTTTTTCCTTAGTTTCTGAATTTTTCCATTTTTTAATTCATGGACTGTGTGCCATTTATTATTAGATTATCCTAGTTAACTGTGTCGTTGTTGAATATTGACATTTTATGTCTGCAATAGTTTGTGAGAGTAGATACAGGTGGATGAGTGAAGGGAAAGAGTATGAAGGCTTAAATAGGTGTTTTTGCGCTCCAGGTGTCAATAGCCCATGGATCGTGTCCTTAGAAATCCGGGAGGGATCAGGTGATACTTAGCAGGAAAATGCTTTCTCACCCGGGAATTTTACCTGTATGTTTGCATTCCTTGTTCGGACATGGAGCTTCCAGCTCTGTAAGTTGTGAAACAATAGATCCAAAACTGTGTTCACTCCCTCTCTGCTTGGTACAGTCGTTCTCTGGCTGTTGTTCGAAATTGAACTTGTGAAGGAGGTATCCTCCTTTTATGTTGAGAATCAGAAGTAGGAGTAGAGTTTTAACAGGCTCCATGCTTTCCTGATGAATTAAGTACATTTATGAAAGAATTAGCAACTATATATTTGCATTATCTGAGTTTTGGTTTATTTTTTAATTGTAATTTTTCATGTATTGCCTGTGTTGCTAGAACAGTTCGATTTCCCCAGAACTTTTTCAGCTGTAGCAGTAAAGGTGCTCATCTTGGATTTGCTTAATTTTCATGTAGTTTAAGCAAAGTCCCCCCAGAATTCATCTTAGTTTCTACTTCTTTAAGTGATTTAAAAAATTTTCCTTAGAACAATGTGGTGACCGCTATAATTAATAGGGGTAAGTTACTTTGGAGGATCTAAAGTGGGAATTTAAATGATACCTTGCATTTCTTTTCTGACTACTGCTTTACAAATGAGTATTTTAGCACAATAACAATATTAAAGAATGCAAGAAAACAAAGTAATTTACGGACTAAATATGGCCATAGTGAAGAATAGTTTTTATGTTGCGGTAGTTCCGTCGAAGTACTACTCTTAATCTCTCGTTTCTGCAGTTTCGCATTCCTTGTATGTTAGAGTCTACCCATGAGATGGAGTGTAACAGCTGCTTGGCGGAGGGGTGGTAAATTGTTGCTCTCTCGAAACACTCCCCTTGAACCTTGTTGCCATGTTCCTTTTTCTTTTCCATTGAGAAATAGACGCCTCCTTTGAGCCTTCCGTGGCACTGGCAAGCCTTGTGCAGCACATTCCTCTTCAGATGATCACAGTGCTCATCAGGAGCCTTACGACGGACCCCAATGTAAAAGATGCAAGTATGACCCAAGCTCTTTGCAGGTACTTCTTCACAACACCACAGATGGTAATTGTAGATTTGGGAGGAGGAGATATTTTGCTGTATTTTGTGGGTAATGAAAAACTTAGGGAAATATCTAAACCTGAAATTGTGGAATCAAATATATAAAGACTCTGCAAATTAATTGAAATGAATTGTTCACCTTACTATAGGCTTGACAGGCATCCAGTAACTCACAAATCTGTTTTCAATTCAGCTTTTTTAAATTCCAAAAATATAGCACACATATACACTTACTGTACAGTCAGGAGTTGGTTGGATTATCAGTATATTTTACTGATTTCTTTGCTCAGTATTGTTGCCTGCAACCTATTTCCTCCCTCTGGGATCTTTTTTTTTTCTGGCTAAGTATATACTTTTACTTAGTACATACTTTTACTTTCTCTTTCAACCAGGACCTCTGGGTAATACTTTCTTAGCCTTTGTTTGAAATGTGGTTTTTTTTCTTGCTTATTCCCAAGTAGATGATTTGGCAAGATACAGAATTCTAATTTGATAGTCATTTTCTCTTAGCATTTTGAAAATAATACTGCATTGTCTTCTGGCATCTATTGTTGCTGATGTGGAGTCTGCAGTCAATTTGATTATCGTTCCTTTGTGAGTTAGGGTCTTCCTAGTTAGGGTCTTCTGGTAATGTTTATGCTTTTCTCTTTATCCTTGATGTTTTGCAGTTTTATTCTTATATTTCTAGGTGTAAACTTAATGTTATTTTTACTTCTCAGAACTCTTGTGCTTTTATTAATTCAATCATTCGTTCTTTCAGCTATTCAAATCACATTTATTGGGCACTTACCATGAGTGCCAAGCAGTGTTTAAAAACCTCATTGAACAAATGGGTAGAAATATCTATCCTAACGGGCTTCTAGCTGGGGAGGCAGGCAGGCAGTATCAGTAACATATTTGAAGAGATGCATCCTGATCTCAGAGATGCTAAAATGTGGAAAGGTACAGTCATGGGTGTTCTAGTTTAGATTGCAGGACTTTTCTTGCCTTAGTGGTACATAAACTAAGTTTTACATCCTAAAACTGATTTTGTTTTAGATTTCATTAAGTATGGTAAGTAAAATAATTTTGTATGTTGGATAGTGATGAGTGTTTTTGCAAAAAAGTAGATAGGAAAGCAAGAAAGCATGGGGAATGGTTTGCAATTTTAAATAAGATAGATGAGGAAGGCCTCACTGAGAAGGTGACCCTGAAGTAAAGATACGAAGGAAATGAGGGTGCAGACCTTGTGGGGATCTAAGGGGAAGAGCATCAATACTGTCTTACAATTTACTAGTTTTTCCTTAAAAGGTACCCATTTATAGAGATTATTCCAGTTATTGAGTTTCTTTATTTCAATGACTGTATTTTTCTAATTGAGCTTTTCCTATCTTCCTGTTCTTGTTTCATATCTGTCTGGTTTTGTTTTATAATTTTTTTCTATTTTCCTATGTGCACATATACGTGTGTATGCATAGCACGTTTAAATAAAATGTAAGGATTTATTTATTTATTTTTGGCTGTGTCAGGTCTTAGTTGTGGTGCGTGGGCTTCTCTCTAGTTGTGGTGTGTGGGGTTTCTCTTCTCTAGTTGTGGCACGTGGGCTCTGTAGTTGGGGCACACGGGCTCTCTAGTTGAGGCGCATGAGCTCAGTAGTTGTGGTGTGCGGGCTTAGTTGCCCTGCGGCATGTGGGATCTTAGTTCGAGAAGAAGACAGGAACCCGCATCCCCTGCATTGTAAGGCAGATTCTTTAGCACTGGACCACCAGGGAAGTCCCCTAAAATGTAAGGATTTAGAACAGTGGTTTCTGTGCACCTGTTATAAATTACAGTCATAAGGTAACCTGTAAACTTAAGTATTTATTTTGGGTTCTCAGAAAGCTACATGTGTACAATTCTCGCTCTCTAGCATTTAGTCTTTTTTTTTCTCTCTCTTTTTTTTTTCTTATAGTTGATTTATAATGTTCTGTATGGCACTCTTAGTCTTAATTTTTTAACCTCTTCAAAACAACCATAGTGTCCAATTTACAAATTTATTTTTAAGATATATTTGGAAATTAATTTTTACCTATGTTTCTATGGAAAGTTGTGATCCAGTTTCCGTTGCATTTCCAATTTATCTGACATGATCCTATTTAACTTATAATATACCTGGAGTAATTATTCTTGTATTGCAAATGTAATTGAAAAGAATAGTAATGTTTACTTTTATCACACTCCCACCTTCTACTCCCCCATACTCTACGCTTCCCCACACATAGCACTTGTCATGCTTTACTGTCATTTTCTGTAATCCAAAGAAATGCAAATGCAGATATTGTACAAGAACCAGATAGTAACATTAAAGTATGAAATAGGCCGGGGTAACTGAAATAATAGGGAATGGTACACAAGCATTTTCTAAAAGAGAAAGCTGATCCTCAACTCCAGTTGTCTTGTTATCACGGGGAAATTTGAGTTCAGTGTTGCTAATCTGATTTTTCAAAAGGAGACTGAAATCCAGTTTTTATGTGGAGTTTTCTAATTTTTAAAACATTGGAACAAATAAAACTGAAGGCTGGATCTAGCCCTTAAGCTGCTACCTACAATAAAGTGAAAATTGGCTTTATTCTCTACAAATTAAGATTAAATCTATTTTGTGGCCTTTCATAATATTGCCAATTTTAAGATTTTCAAATTGCATGTACTTTTTTTGGCTATAGAGAGAAATGGTTTCATTTATTCAACAAATTTGAGCTCCATTTTAATGCAGATCAAAGATTAAAGATTAAAAAACAAAACAACAAGATCGCTGTTCTTAAGCCCACAGTCTAACGGAGGAAACAAGACTTATTACAACTACAGCTAACTGTTCTTTAAATAGTAAGAAATTAAATCAGCCTATCAGAGTTAAGTGTCCTTAAAATTCAAATTGTAACCAATACATGGTGGATAAGATTACTGTAGTTAACCATAAAAATAACTGATTCTATAGTGCCTTTGTCTGAGAGGATTTGAGCATATGTAAGTCCAATCAAATTGAAGCAATACTAGAATATAATTAAAGTGTAGCCAAAGATGTTGCATTATATGCCAGCAGAGCTTAGTTCAGATACCAGTACTACTACTTATTAATTGTGTGACTGTTGAAAATTTCCTAACTTTCCTTATCAGTTTGAGGGCAGAAACCATATTTTACTATTATATTCTTAGCACTTAACACCGTGCCTATTATATAATAGATACTCAAATATTTTTGAATGAGTGGCTTCTAATTTGTGTTACTTCTGACTTGAAGTATCTTTAGGGTGATTAGGAGATTGGGTACACATGGGATAAGATAAAGACTAGAGGCTTATGAGATGGGAAGCTAGAAATGGAGAGGATGGAGGAAAAGGCTGATTGGGTGATTAGAGATAATGAAAAGCCATGGCCAAGTCGAATTTTGTACTCTGCCCCCTCACTCTTTACTGGTGCTCCCCTTAGACCTGAGCTAAAGGGAGTTCTGGCCTCGGGCCCTGTGTGCTAGGGAGCCCAACCTGGTTCTTCTCTGGGACTTTGCTCCCCACGGGGAAGAGTCCATACAGCCAAAGAGATGTGCTCACATATACTCCTTCTCTAAACCACATGTTTTTTTGTGTACATATTTATGCTAAAAAAATATATACAATATGTACTCATATGTTTTCTTTTAAACAAACAAAAAACAGTTTTAAAAAGATTTACCGGCATTTTTTTCTTTTTTAATTCAACAATATCTCAGATCTTTCTGTGTTAGATCCCTGTGGATAGATTCATATTGATCTATCTCATCTTTTAAAACTCAACATAATATTTCATAGTATCAATACCATAGTATATTTAGCCATTTCCTTATGATGGACATTTAGATAATTTGCATTTTTTCTGTATCATAAGCAGTGATGCAGTGAATATACTCTTTGTACACAAATGCAAGTGTCTCTAGTTTCTACTTCATGTACTTAGAGTGGCCACAGACTTGTGAAAACAAGGCTAACAATAGCTGAGAGACGTGGAACAGCTGTTAGGGACTACTTTAATGACTTACAACCATCGTTGTTGGCCAGAAAAACAAGAAGGGAGATAAAATGTGTGCAGGGAGCAGAGGAACATACAGATAACTTGTAGTAAAAGGAGTTTGAACTCTGGAGCCACTCTTCATGTCTGATGGAACATTTTAATCTTAAGAGCAAAACCTTAATAAAGATAACACTCCAGTGTTCACGTATTGATAGATAGTTTATAACATAGCAATATGAAAGTCAGTCCTTTTGACATGTTAGTTGCTCTTTGGGCCCCGTGCTTATGTACTTAGTATTTATATTTTACATTTTGTACAATCAAAGTATTTGTTTATTGCTACATATGTAAATATTTGGAAAAAAGACATTCACAGTATTTCCAGTGTATTAACTCATTTAACCTTCACATCGGTCCTGTAAAATTTATCCGTAATCTACAGATAAGGAACTGAGACACAAAGAAATTAAATAACTTACGTAAGTATTTAGGGTTCCCCAGCTAATAAATGGTGAATTGAGATTTTTAAACCATATCATTCTGACTTTAAAAACCTGGTTTGTTTTACTATTTTTTTTATTATGTAGTCCTCCCAATTGGATTACTGGATCAAATAATATGAACATTTGGCCCAGTTGCTTTCCAAAAGAGTCATAGCAGTCTTTTTCACTGTGGTTGATGTTTAACATTAAGGATAGTCTCCATCATACCCCATATTACTTTATCTTTATTTCCATTAAACGGGATTGGTACTCAAAAAGAAAAACACTCATTATTACAAAATGAGGCCATTTCAGTATTTACACATGTGGTGCCCTTTTATCTATTTGAAGTTCCTTTTTGTTGTCTTTGTATGGTAAGATTTTGAAAGGGATGAAGAGACCTGTTTCACAATTCAAAATATAGTCTTTTTTAACACTGCATTTCATATTTAGACTGTAATCACCAGAAAGGAGAAATTTTGGTTCATATCTGTATGTCTCAGTTCAGATAGCCATATTTTTGTTTTTTTAATATTTATTTATTTATTTATTGGCTGCATCTGGTCTTAGTTGCGGCACGCGGGCTCTTCATTGCAGTGCACGGGCTTCTCTCTAGTTGTGGTGTAGGCTCGGTAGCTGTGGCGTGTGGGCTCAGTAGTTGCAGCACTCGGGCTTAGTTGCCCCACGGCATGTGGGATCTTAGTTCCCTAAGCAGGGATTGAACCAGGGTCCCCTGCATTGAAAGACGGATTCTTAACCACTGTACCACCAGGAAAGTCCCAGATAGCCGTATTTTAACTGTTCTCCTTAGAGTAAATTTGCCTAATAAATTATTGATACCACTATATAGCATGTTTAAAACTTTGCATTTATGCAAAATGATTGTTTATCAGAAATTCTTTTTATGCAAATATGTTATATAAGAAACTGTCAGCTTACAAGATTGGAAACTCCTTGAGTTCTAGCACCCATAATAGTCATTTCTACATCTTGAATAGTACTTTTCACAAGCAAGCTCAGTTTACTTGAGTCACAAAGTGAGTGATTATCTAGTATAACTCCTGTTATTCTTAACTAAATAATGTTAAAGATATTTTCAATGCTGATAGTTTTGTTTTCCTTCAATTTTCAGAATGATTGACTGGCTGTCCTGGCCGTTGGCTCAGCATGTAGACACATGGGTGATTGCACTCCTGAAAGGACTGGCGGCTGTCCAGAAGTTTACTATTTTGATAGATGTTACTTTACTGAAGATAGAACTGGTAAGTGGGAGTGTATAAATCTATTTGAATATATGGACCCATATAATAAGTCTTTTCATCTTTGGGTTGTCCCCTTTAAAGTGCCTAATTTTGAATATGGTCTTGTTTTTGGTTTTCTTTTGAATGGGCTTTAGAAATTTAAAATGCTACTTAAGATTAGGTAATTAAAATAATTTTGCTGTTTTCAGATATTTATTATGAAAACACATTCCTCCCATTATCTCTTGAATCCCAACTAATCAAACTTTTACCGCCGTTATTCTGCCAAAGCTGTCTTTGACACCAGTGCTTTCCAGTGTTGCTTAACTCAGAGTTATTTCTCAAGCCTTCTCTCGTTGACCTGTTAGTCATTTGACATAGTTGATCACTCCCTCTTGAAACACTTTCCTGCCTTAGTTTCCAAGACATTATACTCTCCTCATTTTTGTCCTAGTTCAGTGGCTTCTCAGTCTCCTGTAGTGGATCTTTCTAACTTTAGAGTGCCTTAGAATCGCATCTCTGATTCACTTTCTTCTCAGTCCATATTTACAGCGACCCGTGGTTTTAAATAATGCCTCTAAGTTAATGACTGCCAGGTTTATATTTCTAGTCCATTATTCTCCCATGGACTCCATGTTCACTTATCCAGCTTAGACAGTTGGATCTCAAGTTCAACTTATCCACAATCTAACCCCTGATTTTTCCCTCCCAGACCTGGTCTTCCCCATCTTAAATGACTACTTCATCCTTCTACATTCTCAGGCCCAAAACCTTGAAGCTCTTGTCTCTTTTCATTCTCTCTCAGCCCATATCTTACAAATCCTGTTGACTCCACCTTTAAAATATATCCCGAATTCTACCACTTTTAACCAGCTACATCACTACCACCCTGGTCCAAAGTAATCATCACCCCTTGCTATATTGATTGCAGTAGCCTTGCAGCTCCTGCCCTTGGTCCTCTTCAGGTGTCACACAAGGTCCTACCTGATCTGGCCCACTGCTACTTCTCTCATCCGGTCTCCCACTATTATTGCCTCCGTCTCTGTGCTTTACTTACACTGCCCTCGTTGTTATATCTCTAGTCCACCGGGGTGGAGGCCTCAGGGCCTTTGCTCTGCTTATTACGCTCTTCTCCCAGTTATCTGTCAGACTTACTCTCATTCCTTTCAGTTTTTTGAAGTCAGGTATCACCTTTCTCACGATGCATTTTTTAAATTCCGTATATAAAATAGCAGATCTTTTTGCCACTCAGCACTCCCTCTTCAACATACCCTGCTTTCATAGCATTTCTCTCCCATGTTACTTTTTATTGTCTCTACTCACCCTCTAGACAGTAAACCCTGTAAGATCAGAGATTTCTTTTTTTTTAATCTACCATTGTATCTCCAGTACTTAGAATAGTGCCAAGCAGCAGTAGGCGGTCAATAAGTATTTGCTGAATGAATTGAATGAATAAAGGACCAGGGAGCTATCACCTTGTAAACATGGTTTGACAGATTTTTATTTGATCAGGGAGTTTTCAGAGTTGGTTAGGTCATTATATTCTCTTGATCTCTGTCATATTATTTCCCAACTTTCTCCCTTTCCCAGAATTTAATAACATATGTTATGACAGAACTTCTCAGGAAAGGGGATATTCACACAAATAATTTTTGGCCCTAGGAAAATAACCACTGATTGGATTAATTATTTCCCTACCAACTGTTAAAGTGGATGTGTTGTCTTTTCTACAGGTTTTTAATCGGCTTTGGTTTCCTCTTGTGAGACCCGGTGCTCTCACAGTTCTTTCTCACATGCTGCTTAGTTTTCAGCATTCTCCAGAGGCGTTCCATTTGGTAAGTTATGACACAAGCTTTCTACACCGAAAAGACTTGTTTTAAAATTTCAATTTAATATTGAGTCACATTTGTATTTGTGAAAAGATTGTAGGTTGGTCCTAAATCTAACTATTTTCGTGTAGCTTTATGATTCCTTTTAAAATTGAGATTGTGAGATTTCCTTCCAAAGAATATGTTTTTAGAATGTTTTGGGTATCACCAAAATTGCTCCACTTGCAATCACAACCAGCAATTGAAAGTTAAAAGTTACTCTTGTACATGAGAGATGTCACATGTCAGTGTCACTGTTGGTTGTCTGTTGCACAGGTGAACAGTGTAGGAGAAAAATGGTTTAAAACCACTGACTGCTTTAGAATTTCAGAAGCATGAAACCATAAGTCTTTGTTTTGTTGCCCCAGAATTAGGGCTTTTCATTCTCTTTCAGCCCATATCCTACAAATTCTGTTGATTCCACCTTTAAAATATATCCAGAATCCTACCACTTTTAACCAGCTACATCACTGCTTTTGATTTGATTTGATTTGATTTTGATTATTTGATTATCAGTTATTGCAGGTGAAAAATGACAAAATGTTATTTTGGGAACCTGTCCATTTTTCTATCTAGGGGATCACAGGAAAGCAGTGGTTTATGTGGTTACTTGCTTCCTCCAAGGTCTGATCCTCAGTTTTACAGGACTAGAAACTCATTATCTCATTACTCATTATTAACTCACAATGTTAAAATCTTAGGAATACTGACCCACCACAAATGAATTCAAAGGAGACTGATAAAGTGCAGAATTTCAGTTGTTGATTGTCAGCTATAAATGTAACTAGCCTCAGAGAATTATATACTCACATAGGCTACTTGGTGCCTCATTTCCACTCATTATATACTCACATAGGCTACTTGGTGCCTCATTTCCAAAATCTTCGGGCTTAACAGAAGTAAACCTTACTAACAAGTAATTACATTATACATTATCTCTTAGGGTGAGTGATTTCTGCAGTTCATTGCCCTAATTGGTGAGCTTGATCATCAGTTAATAACCTTATATCCATTACACAAACAAAACTCAAACTTGAGCTAATACACCAGCTATACTAGCAAAATCTTCCAAGGGAAAAAAAACAACTATTTTTCCCTGTCTTCAGGCATGATTATGTATAGGCCATTTGAGAAAAGGTTTATTATCAGAATTTCTGGGAAGGAAATCATCCATTCTAATATTTATTGCTCTCCATACATTCCTTAATCTCTCCGAAAAGTCACTTTTGCTGTACTCTAAACCTATTTCTTTGCTCAATTTTTTAAAAGATAGAAGATATCTCCTTACCTTGTATTGCTTTTTTTATTCCTGAAAAAAGTCATTGAAATGGCAAATGGTTGACTTTGAAATATTTGGCTACTGAAATAAGTAAATATTAAATCATTTATTTAAAGAACAGTTAGATCTAAAGTAGAAAATTGTGATCTGGCCTAGTAAAGTCTAAAAACAAAGACCTACTAACTCTGTACATTCTGTGTGTAGCCTGACCTGCTGCTCAACTAAAATTAACTTGGGCATCTAGTAGTGGATCGTGTGGTAGTTAAATCACCTATAACTCTAAATAACTCAGCGAAGGACTCAGGTTTAGGAGTTGCTAAGAATGAACAATAATCTGGAATCACCAGCATCATTATTCATTGTATTATACATTTAGAATATTTTAGAGCAAACTGAGATTGAAATTATAGTGTGTGTTATTATGGACCAAGTTGCTTTTCATATGCTTTTTATAAGTGGAAAACAATTTTTAAACAAAAGAGAAAATATCAAAGCTTCTAATTAAATAACTTATACACATTTTCTCAAATAGTACCTTAAGTTTAATGAGTATCACAATAATGTCTGCAAATATTTAGATTTGCTCATTCAGAAAAAAAATCAACTTTCAGATATTCAGAAGGTAATAACCTGCTTGGATGTCTGTCTATATGCTTGTGAAGAACTTAGTCTTATTTCCACATCAGTGATCATTTTGACCACATAGGATGTAGTAGTAGACAATTATGTATATTATCTGACTGCAGAGATCCAATCTACACTAGGAAGATTGTACACTAGCTTTTAGAAGATTTGGTATTTGTAAATTAAACAGTCATTTAAAAAATTCTTTTCTCTTCCATCTCTGTCTCTCCTGTCACCTCTGAGGAAACAATAATTTGGATTTCTGACTATTTTAGCAAGAGAGTATCTGATAGATATGGCTTTATGGAGCAAAATTATAATTCAGATTTGCTTTGAAATGTAGAGATGATAGCAGTAGAGTGAACCATTAGGAACTGGTAGTTTTATGGTCAGATTAATACCTTTGTTGGAGGTAAGATTAAAGAAAGTGGTGCAAAAGCTAAAGTGTGATTTAAGACCTCAAAGCATAAGAGTAAAACCAGAGACAGCAGAATGAGAATAGCAGTGTTAATTTAAGAATATGATTTTCTTTCTACAGGAAGGAAGGGAGTTGATTGGGATATAACTATAATTGTTGTCACTGCTGTTTGATGATAAGTCCATAGAGCTATAACTTCACTTTTATCACGACTTAGCAACCAAAAAAATGTTCTACACTGCTTTTTATTTGGTTCGTTTGGCTACTTTGAGAATAGTCTGAAGAAGGGCAAAGGTGGAAACAGGGAGACCAGTTGGGAGGTTTTGCATGAATTGAGGCAAGAGGTGATTGTCAGTTGAAATAAGAAAAGTTCTAGATGGTATATATGGTATATGCCATGACATGTTATATGTTATATTATATGAAGTGATATACAGCAAGCAGTGTCTTTCACTGGACAGTGGGACAGAGACTTTCTTTTACTTCATACAAGTTTGTATTGTTAGATTTTTTTTTTTTTTTACAATAAGTGTATAATTCATTTACAACAAAATTAAACTTTTACAGAAAGATAATATAACAATATAAGAAGTTAGTGAAATTACCTGCAATCTCACTACACTACAATTTTTATGTTTTCCATCACGATGTTTTTTTCCCTGTATATTTTAACAAGGTTGTATTTATATTTGTAATCTATATGCAGTTTTTGTATCCTTCTTTTAAAATTTAACATTACATAATAAATATTTTCCCATGTTGCTACACAGAAAAGTTCTACAAGTAGAAAATAAGAAGATGCTTTTTACATGTGAACTGTAAATATGTAGTATCAAATTATAATTAATAATTAGTTGAGACAAGTATAGCACCGTACTAATGGAATGAGCCATTGCTGCAAAACAGAATTTATTTTATTTTGTTAATAACCTCTTAAATATGTGATTGGCTCTGTATTGACTTTTTATCCTAATTTTATAATGAAAGGACATTGTTGTGCTTATTATCAGTATTAATAGTTTTCTACATATTTATGAGCAATGAGCATTTTAGATTTCGCTTTCATTTTTAACCCCAATTCCTTAAAAATAAGAGAAATTTCTAATTCACTTTCGTTTTAGAACTGTCTCTTCTTTTTGGAGGTGGGGCATGGGGATTGTTGGCAAGGATAACCATGCTTACATAAGACACCGTCCCTAAAATAGAGGTAGTCCCTTATCTTAAAGAGAGGTACTGCTGTAGCCTGAGCTATAATTTTATTTTTATTTATTTATTTATAAATTTATTTATTTATTTTCTATGGCTGTGTTGGGTCTTTGCGCGCGGGCTTTCTCTAGTTGCGGCGAGCGGGGGCTACTCTTCGTTGGGGTGAGCGGGCTTCTCATTGCGGTGGCTTCTCTTGTTGCAGAGCACGGGCTCTAGGCACGCGGGCTTCAGTAGTTGTGGCTCATGGGCTCTGGAGCACAGGCTCAGTAGTTGTGGCACACGGGCTTAGTTGCTCCGTAGCATGTGGGATCTTCCCGGACCAGGGCTTGGACCTGTGTCCCCTGCATTGGCAGGCGGATTCTTAACCACTGCACCACCGGGGAGGTCTGATCTGTAATTTTAGTTACATGCATAAATTATCTTGAAGGTTTTTTGAAGTAGACTTTAATATCTACTTAATGTCTAATTACACTCCGTATAATTCTTTCAAGTGAAAAATCTAAAATTCACACTAGATGGAGCTCTTAAGCTAATTCTGGGTTTATCTTTTAAAACTTTCTCCCTACTGAACAATCTGGTGAGTATAATAGCCCTAACATTTTTCAACTTAAGCTGTTTTTTAGAATGGCGGCAGTGACTAAGGCTCCTATTTTGTGCCTTAATTTGTTTGTACCTTAGTTTTAGATGGAGTATAAGAATGAGGAGAGGGGTCTTATATGGAATTACAATTATATGTGATTTAAACCTAGATTTACCTTGATATTCTAGAAATGTTTAGCTTCATAACGTTTTTAGAAAAAGGCAGTGACTAAACATACAGAAAAGCATTTGCTGATCGTGTAACATTTGCATTCCATTTGTAGGCTAGAGGATTTGTTGACAATTTGTATAAATTGAGGAATGTTTGTCTTCTTTTCTGTTCAGATTGTTCCTCATGTAGTTAATTTGGTTCACTCCTTCAAAAGTGATGGTCTGCCTTCCAGTACAACCTTCCTAGTGCAATTAACAGAACTGATACACTGTATGATGTATCATTATTCTGGATTTCCAGATCTCTACGAACCTATCCTGGAAGCAATAAAGGTATGATAATAGTTGCACCAGTATTTGCGGAGCTGCAGCCCGTGATGTGATAGATGAATGCGGTGAAACATTCCTATAAGCAGCTATTCATTTTACTATTTTATGGAAATATACCTTTTATATGTAATAAAATATGCAATTGGAATCAAGGTTCATTAATTTTTAGGGAGTAATCTCTTATTTACTATAATCTAAATTAATAACCATATTTCTTCAGTTCTACAATGCCAACAATGATAAGGTGTACCTGTAAATTTGTAATACCTTTGGGGGAGATTTGTTTTAAAAAATGCTACATTAAGTTAATACATACATCAGAGTTGCATCCCAATATCAGAAATGTTAAAATATGTAAGATACATCTTAGAATCAAGGAAAGACCGTTTAATAAAATATTTGACTTATGTTTCTTCTGTTTTTTATTTCATTTTTGCTATGGATTGTTCACGAATGTCCATATTTCTTAGAATCTTTACTTGAATATTTGTGAACATACTGGTTTTCAACTTTGTATAGATAACTGGATCTAAAAAGCGTTGATTCTGTTTGTCTTGAAAATGGGTCACAATAAGCACACTTTCCTCTTAGTAGATGTATTGCGTGATCAGGGTAGAGCAAAAGAATTGAAGAACTTGCCTCAGCTAGGTGTATTCAGAAGTTATTAGAAATCATTTCTATTAACAGTGTTCCTTTTTGAGATCTGAAATAAAATATAAGGTCTCATTATCTTTACTTCTTAGGTATCTGAAGTGAATTCAGAACGTGCTCTTTTTACTGTAGAGTTAGCTAAATCAAACTGAGCCCAGAACACAAGACTGTTCAGCAATTAATGTGTACTACTGGTATGACAGTTTGACACTTCTGAAGTAAATGTCTTTATGTATAAAAGGTTTTTTTTGTTTGTTTTTTTTGGTTTTTTTTTTTTACTTATTTTTTTGAATTTTAGAACTTTATTTTTTTACACAGCAGGTTCTTATTAGTTACCCATTTCATACATATTAGTGTATACATGTCAATCCCAATCTCCCAGTTCATCCCACCACCACCACCCCCCGCCACTTTCCCCCCTTGGTGTCCATACATTTGTTCTCTACATCTGTGTCTCTATTTCTGCCCTGCAAACTGGTTTTTGTCATGGATTTGATAGTAATGTTAATCTCTTTCTGCAGTGTCGCTGTGTCCATAGATGAAAGCTATTGCTGTTGTTAAATGTCATTCTTCACTGCTGAATGTTGAAAATTCTGATAACTGAAATAGGCTCAGAAGAATCAAGGATCTCCCTCTTAAACCAAGGGAAGCACTTTCCATTAGCTGTCAGCAACAACAACAACAAAATCAAATCCAAAGATTAAAGTTCCTTCAGAAAATGTTTTCTGAGGTCTAAGTACCTTCGATGGTAATAGTCGGAAAAAGCCTGAATGATTTTACCAACTTTCCTTATTCTCCAGTGCTCTACTCATGCTTGAAACCACTTACACTTAAAATTTTATCTCATATGTCGCAAAGCAGGGAAGAAACTGTATCCTGTAATAATTTTTCTATATGGTTAAACATAAGATTGAGTTTTATTTCTTAAAGTCAGAGGTCATTGTGCTTAGATGCTTTTATTTTTCATTCCCTGATTACTTTG
Source organism: Eubalaena glacialis (assembly GCF_028564815.1). Classification (NCBI taxonomy): domain Eukaryota; kingdom Metazoa; phylum Chordata; class Mammalia; order Artiodactyla; family Balaenidae; genus Eubalaena; species Eubalaena glacialis. The sequence goes on along the minus strand of NC_083720.1, from coordinate 122,878,057 downwards.
AGCTTTTATTTCTAAGGGTTAATACTGGGTAAATATTAGTATTGAATGAAAAGCAGATATTATTTTCACTACAAAATTTGAAAGCAAATTGTTTGTTAAGCTTATTCAATTGTGTACTAATTTAAGTCCTCATTCTATAGCCTTTGAATAGCACTGCAATATACTCTCTGATGTCAGAGGTTTATTTTGAAAACATTTTGCTGGCAAATAGGAAATATAAATAGTTCAAATGTGACTTGAATTCCTGGTTCTTGAGTATTCCTCAGCTTGATAAACTCTACCTTAGGAGATACTTATTCATTTTAGGAGATAATTATTTTTGCCATGTAGTGTAATTCGATTTTTTGATGACTGCTCAAGTATTATCAGTGATTTCCAAACTAAGTGGGAGAAAACAAAGGTTAAATGTCAGTGGAAGAATCTTCTCTATGGTGTTAACTTAATAACAAAAAATAGTTTATATTTTTACACTACTTTTCCTCTTTATGATCTACAGGATTTTCCTAAGCCCAGTGAAGAGAAGATTAAACTGATTCTCAGTCAAAGTGCCTGGACTTCTCAATCCAATTCTTTGGCATCTTGCTTGTCTAGACTTTCTGGAAAATCTGAAACTGGGAAAACTGGTCTTATTAATCTAGGGAATACATGTTATATGAACAGTGTTATACAAGCATTGTTTATGGCCACAGAGTAAGTTTAAATTTGGGCTTTTTTGTTTGTTTGTTTTCATTTTAACTGTAGAAATTGGTGCATGCTGATGAAATGTAAGATGGTGGGATTATCTTCACATTATTTCTTATATATGGCAGAAATATTCATATTTTCATATGATTACCTTATTCAGAAATGAATTGCTTTTACTGCTCAGGAACTTTTAAAATGTTAACTTATATAAATTCTACTTCATGTTTATATTATATATTGCATTTAGAGTCTTTTGAATTAACTCCGAGTTGATATTTATTAATGTAACGGAGGGATTGATTGGGCTTATTTCAGAATTTAAGGGTCCTCAAGTACTAATTTGTTATTATCCTGTTTTTTTTAACCTGTGTATCTTTTAAGGTGGTCATGTTTTTTCTGCTTATAGATATTTTGATGTTTTATCAGATCAGTAACTCCTTTGTTGCTGTTAAGGAAATTCAAGCTCTGCTTCCCACCCCAAGTTGGTAGATACTGAACAACTGTATAAACAGACATGTTTCTTTGCGGTCTTACAGATTTACTTTCAAATTCATTTTCTTTTGCAGCCAAGCAAATAGGAAATCAGAGGTTGTTAGCTATGTGAATACAATCTGTAAAGGTACAAAGTAACGATAAACTTTTCCTGAAGGCAAAAGCATGGTTGAATTTTTCTCTTCTGTACCAATAGAGTATTCATGGGACTTGACCAAAGATGTTTACAAATTGAGTTCTAAGCCTTTGTAAGTTTTTATGCCTACCTAGAGGAATCATAAACTAAAAGATAAAGAGTTTAGCTTTATTTTCTTTTCTGGCCTCAGAATATACTATCAACACTAAGGTGTTTTTCATTTGGTCTAGTGTTTTCTTTTGTCTTTTGGTTTGTTTGTATTTGGGATTTTTTTTTTGTTTTTTAAGAAAATGTATACTCTTAGACACAAGTGATACTAGGCATAAAGCTAAAGTAATCCATGTCTCACCACCAGAGGTCATCTAATCCAGCCGTCTCATTTTACAGATGATAGAGAAAGCAGAGACCCAAAGCAGTTATAACTGGCAACCACAATTCAAAGAGCACATCTTATTGTACAGTGGCCAATACTATCTCAAAATAAGCAGACAGGATATTTTATTTCTTTGGTAATGTGTAAATTCTTTGTGGTTTAAAAAAAATAAACCTAGAAGTACATAAAATAAAAATCAGACGTTCCCATCCCCAAAGGTAATTTGTTAACAGTTTTGCTTATATTGTTCCAAACCTATTTTTTGTACAGAGATAAGATTTTTCTAGTACAAGAACAAATGAATTGTTTTTTTAAAAATATGTTTATAAAGGATCCTATTTATATATTCTTTTCCAGCCACTTGTTTTTTTTCTTTTAATGATTTGTGTTGGAAAGAGTCCCACGTTAGTGCAAATGACAGAACTGTGTCATTCTGAGTAAATAGGTGTACCATGATTGATTTAATCATATTCCTACTGATGAATATTAGATTGTTTTGCTTATAATTAATATCTTTCTGCCCATATGCAGTTATAGAGGATATTCTTTGAATAGGGTGTGCCAAATTGCTCCCAGAAAGGCTATAGCATTTGAATTTGCATACTAATACATGATTGTACCTATGACCCCATGCCTTTAGCAGTACTTGATATAATTAATCTTTAAAAATTTTTCCAATCTGGAGGAAGATGTGTATTGCTGACCATTACAGAGTTTTTCCCTCTCTAGTTTTCTTTGTTCATTTGTGTTTCTTTTTTGAATAACCTATTCTTTCCATTGTGCACCTTTCTGTTGGGTCCTTTTCTTTTTCATACTGATTTATATATACTGTGGATGATAATCCTTTGTTGCATGCTTTCTTCCAGTCAGTATGATTCAAATTTGTGGAGTGTTTTGTTTGCAATTTTTTTTATTTTATGTAGTCAAATCTGCTATTTATCATTTATAGTGTCTGAATTTTAGGAAGCCTTCCCCTCTAAACTCCTTCCCCACCTTTTTTTTTCTTTTAAATACTTCAGTAGTTTTGTATTTTACATTTAGCTCATTACTCCTCTGTGGCATTTGTGATGATGTGAAATCTTAATCTAATTCCATTTTTTTCCAAATGGATACCCATTTGTTTCTATACTGTTTTTTGTATAGCTTCTTCTTTTCCCATCTGGCACTAGTACCACACTCTTTAAATCACTCTAACTTCATAGTAGTTTTGATGATGGCATATTTTTTTATTTCATGAAGATTTGAAAGAATTTAAAGGTTGTTTACTTAAGTTATTAGTTAATAGCTTAATCTATTTCTATTTGCTAATCCAGAAGATAGGAATAATGTGTGACTGCACGTGGCCATTGCCAGGCCATGTAGTAAGAGTTCAATTACTGTCATTCTCTTCCTTCTTCACTACATTGTAGGCAGTGACTGCCAGGTAAAGGGCCTTCAGGTAAGTGAAATTTTACTTTGAGGATAATAAGTTCTTGAACTAACTTCCCTTTAGCTTTTAAAAAAATGCATCGTGTGTATACATGTAAAAAAAAATCATTATATTTTATTATCTTTCAGTTTCAGGAGACAAGTATTATCTTTAAATCTAAATGGGTGCAATTCATTAATGAAAAAATTACAGCATCTTTTTGCCTTTTTGGCTCATACACAGGTGAGTGTGTGTGTAGTGTGTATATGTTAATTGCATTGAAAATCTTCTTTAAACTTCACATTATACCAAACTTGGTGAACCTTTTTAACTGATGAAATAATATATATCCTCCCAGCACAACAAATCCACATAGAAATCTAAAAAGATACTGCCTAAAATCAGGATATGCTCTAAGTTTTTATTTCTCCCTTCTGCTTTACATTCTTGTAGATGAATATTTTACTGACTCATTATACTGATTATTATAGATAAAATCTGATTTTCTATCCAAAAATAAAGCTCCTTCATGAAGAAATCGTTAAAAATTAATCTTTAATGTTAAGTTTATAGATACTAATTGGTAGATCTTCACAGTAATGAACAATTAAAAATGAACAATTAAAATAATTTTGTGGCATCTTGGCTTGTTTTTTCTCCCATTTCTAATATATGTACCCTTTAATTATGACTAAACTTCTAAGCTCTAGAACTTAATGGATAAACTGTTTACCTATTAAGTTCTAGAGCTTAGAATTTTGTGATGATCATTTATGTCCACAGATTATTCCAAGGAAATGAGTTTATGCTAATGGCAAGAACATCACATAGTAAACAGACATTTATTGAGAGACACAATATGCAGTCTCATAAACATTCAAAAAGGAATCCTTATGCTCGAGGAACTTATACTTTAAGTTTTGAATGATACATATGAATAATATATATCATTTATAAATAATACATATTATTTTCTGGTTATACTCTGATTGTCTTAGTTTCACAGAGGTCTAAAGGAGCAGGTAGTTACAGCCAGAAGAGAAGATAGATTCAGAATCAGTGGAATTGAGTTGATAGGAATGGTTTGTTTCCTGTCTACGAGCTGAGAAATATCTCAAGTATAACTTCTTAAATGGAAAGAATCAAGACAAGATTGATGTATGAGATGATTAGTGATGGCCTATGAGATACTCAAAGGATCATTTATACTATTTTCTATCTGGGGGAAATATGTTCACAAATTAAATTTAACGTCTCAGAACCAAGGGAGATGAAATCTCCTCCCTGCAACTCCCAAACATTGTTTTCTAGTAAATGGATTTATGCACTTGCTTTATCACTAGTCTGTATTTACTGTATACTGTGTAGAGTCGGCCATTGAACATCACAGGTCTGAACTGCAGGGGTCCACTTACACATGGATTTTTTTCAATAAATATGTACTATAGTACTACGTAATCCACGGTGGTTTGAGTCAGCAGATGCAGAAACACAGATACGTGAACAGATACACAGTATATCTTTACAGTATAACTTTTCAGTATTCTGTAAAGTTTTTGACTAAGCAGAGGGTCGGCACCCCAACCCCTGTGTTGTTCAGTGGTCAGCTGTATAGTATATATGTATGTGTGTATCTCTGCGTATACATGTAGATACAAATACATTATATATACTATATTAACTTATTAAGTCAGAGCTATTGGGAAAAACTTTTAGGAGGCTTCCAAACTCCCAACAAAAGATGAAAGGAATTAACAAGAGAACCTAATTAAAGTTCTGTCATAGTTGAGACTCTATCTGATAGCAGCCTGACAAGGACTGTTTTAGGTAGATTTTCCCTATATAATTTAAAAGGCTTTTCTTCTTATAATTAATAAAACTTACATTTATTGAGCATTTAAATTTGTCTAGCTCCTGTGCTAAGTGGTTTACATATATTATCTCTTGATCCTCAAAATCAATCTATGAGGTAATAAGGTAGCATACCCATTTTACAGGTGAAGAAATGGGGCTTACATTACTTTTCATGGTCATGCAAACAAACAGCAAGATTGGAATGTAAACCAAATGATTCTGGAACCCATGTTCAACCAGTCCACCAAATTCCTTTCCTTCAAAATGCCATGAACACTCCTATTTTGATAAAAAATTTCCTTAACTGAGAACTCTGTCATATGCCACAAATAAATTATAAATTTTCAAGTTATAATCACAACTCTTCAGATGCCTTTTTCAGTTCTTTTTTTTGTCATGGCAAAATCTAGGATTTCAACCTAGCTTGCTCTAAAGTCCACTAGCAACCACTTCACTAAACTGCCTCTGTACTAAAAAAAAAGAAAGTCAGCAACCAGTGAAAAGTCCCTAACCAGTGTGTTCATATTCTGTACATTTATGACATGTGTACCCAGGCAAGGAAATTTTCACCTAAAATAAGTACGCATGGCTCTGTAGAGTATGCCCCTTATTACTTTAGCCAGGATATATATTCACTAACATTTTTTTCAAATTTGATTTTTTTTTTTTTAATTGTGGACTCAAGCACATAGAGGGATAATGCCAGGAGCATTATATTAATTTAAAGAGACTTGGGTTCTGATATAATCCCCTCTGCCATTAATTTAGCTATATGACCTTGGGCAAGTCACATAGTTTCTCTAGATCTTAATTCTCATCTGCAGAATAAGAAGTTATGACTGAAAGTTACCTAAATTTATTTCTAACTAATTTTATGTGCCCCCATGTTTGGCACTTTGTGGTAAAGGTTAAGCCAATGTAATTTTAGTAATCTTTATTAAGCATTATATATTAAGATTTCAGTTATTTGGTTCATGGTGTGAGAATCACTCCCTTGTGTTTTCTCTATCAAAAGAGAGAAGCATACGCACCTCGGATATTCTTTGAGGCTTCCAGACCTCCATGGTTTACCCCCAGATCACAACAAGACTGTTCTGAATACCTCAGGTTTCTACTAGACAGGTAAAAAGTATTTCTAAAGCTATGATTTGAATTATGTTCTTTCATAACAGATTATTTCTACAAAACATTGTTTTTACCTTTAAAGACATATTTCAACTGTTAATCCCTAAAATACCTTGCATTTATTGTATTTTTTAAAGTGTTCTTTTGTTTTCAATTTGGTTTCTTTTTTTAATTTTCTTACTTTAGACGAGCTGTTCTCAAAGTGTGGTACAAGGACCCCTAGGGGTTCCCAAAACACTTTCAGGGCTTTTCCCGTTTCGAACTGCATATCTGTGTATATGTAGTTGAGGCCAGATTTTCTTCATATACTTCATCCAGAACAACATATCATGATTGAATGCAGGGCAGATATGAGGATCCAGCCTGTCTTCTATTAAGCCAGATACTTGAAGTATTGGCAAAATGTAAAACAGTGCCATTCTTCTAAGTTTTTTGGGGTTTAGAAAATATAACTATTTTTTATTTAAAAAATGTTATTTATATTAACATGTAATGAGTTTATTATTGTTTTTAAATGTATTATTTTATTCTCAATTTTTGAATACAGTAAATATTAATAGGTATAACCACATAAATGAAAGCTCTTGGGTTCCTCGGTTTTTTTTAAGAGTATAAAGGCATCCTGAGACAAAAAAATTTAATAACTGCTCTTTAAACCAGTTCATAATTCAGTGGGTTTGGTAAATTTTATTGTCTTCTTACCACTTAGTTAATAAAACCTATTATCTTCCTGTATTTCCCTGTCTTTGCCTCCCTTCTGTTATGTGAATGACTAGTAAAGTTAGTTGAACTCAACCTTCCTTCCATTCAGCAAGGATATGTTGAGTGGTTTCTTTGTGCCAGGCTTTCTGTGAGGTGTCAGGCAAACAAAGATATATAAGACAGTTAGTGGACATATATAATTAACTATAATAAGTGCTATAAAATAGCAGTATGAAGAAAGTGTAATGAGAATATAGGGTAGGAACAGTTCCTAACTTCTCTTCTGATCTACCTTCTCAAACTGTTCAATATTCCTCTTGATTAAAGGAGGAGAAACTTGAGTTTTTTTTAGTTAAACATTATATTTGATAAGAATAATTTGGCTATTTATATAGACAACCAATATTTTAAAGTAGAAATGACATTTAAATTAAAGCAAAGTAGCTATATAATGATATACTCTTCTACAGGCTCCATGAAGAAGAAAAGATCTTGAAAGTTCAGTCCTCACACAAGCTTTCTGAAAGTCTGGGGTGCAGTGAAACTTCTTTACAAGAAGTAGCCAATAAGGCAGCTGTACTAACAGAGACCCCTTGCACAAGTGATGGTGAGAAGACATTAATCGAAAAAATGTTTGGAGGAAAACTACGAACTCACATATGTTGTTTGAACTGCAGGAGTACCTCACAAAAAGTGGAAGCCTTTACAGATCTTTCACTTGCCTTTTGTCCTTCCTCTTCTATGGAAAACTTGTCTTTTCAAGATCCGGCATCATCACCCAGTACACAAGATGGTGGTCTAATGCAGGCCAGTGTACCTGGTCCTTCAAAAGAACCAGGAGTCTGTAACCCATCAACAGCTGCCTTTGCCTGTTACTCAGCTGTGAATGAAAGAATGGTGGACAGTCCTGATGAGTTTCGCTGTACTGAAGACACTTCTGTCCCTAATGACTCTAGCAAGATGCTTGTTAATAAAGATGTACCTCAGAAACCAGGAGGTGAAACCACATCTTCAGTAACTGACTTACTAAATTATTTTTTGGCTCCAGAGATTCTTACTGGTGACAACCAATACTATTGTGAAAACTGTGCCTCTCTGCAGAATGCCGAGAAAACTATGCAAATCACGGAGGAACCTGAATACCTTATTCTTACTCTCCTAAGATTTTCATATGATCAGAAGTATCATGTGAGAAGAAAAATCCTAGACAATGTGTCACTGCCACTGGTTTTGGAGTTGCCAGTTAAAAGAACTACTTCTTTCTCTTCGTTGTCAGAAAGTTGGTCTCTAGATGTTGACTTCACTGATATTAGTGAGAATCTAGCTAAAAAATTAAAGCCTTCTGGGACTGAAGAAGCTTGCTCCCCAAAATTGGTGCCCTATCTATTGAGTTCTGTTGTCGTTCACTCTGGAGTGTCCTCTGAAAGCGGGCATTACTATTCTTATGCCAGAAACATCACAGGTACAGAGTCCTCGTACCAGATGTGCCACCAGCCCGAAACGCTGGCATTAGCCTCCTCCCAGAGTCATTTACTAGGGAGAGATAGTCCCAGTGCAGTTACTGAACAGGATTTGGAAAATAAGGAAATGTCAAAAGAATGGTTTTTATTTAATGACAGCAGGGTGACGTTTACTTCATTTCAGTCAGTCCAGAAAATTACGAGTAGGTTTCCCAAGGACACAGCTTATGTGCTGTTGTATAAAAAACAGAACAGCACTAATGGTTTAAGTGGGAATAATTCAACCACTGGACTCTGGGTAAATGGAGACCCACCTCTACAGAAAGAACTAATGGATGCTATAACAAAAGACAATAAACTGTATTTACAGGTAAGTTGGAAATATAAGCTTCATCATTTGTGGAAAATATTTAAACAATTGACAGGTGGTTAAGTGAGTGCCTTAATTTTGAAATCCAACTTCTGCATTTTCAAGGAATTTACGAAGTGGTGATTTCGAAATTTGAATCTGGGTTTATATGAAATGAGTTCAACCTTTATAACTAAATTTTCTTTCTAATGTTACAAATTAGTTATGAAAAGTCACAAGTAGATGCAGTATAGAAGCCCTTGTTTGTTTTTAATTATAAAAGATGTGATCATTATAAAATCATGCCATACAGAAATATAGGAAGTTTAATAAAATGGAAGTATTTTCCTCTTCCCTTCAGTCCCACCTGCCAGGGGAAACAACTGCTCAATTTGTATTTATTCCTTCTAGACCTTTGTATAAATATTTTAAGGACTATTTATTGACAGGTGGATAAAATAAAGGACACTAAAAGGTAGAATATGTAAAGAAAGGATATTTGTATTCTTTAAGGACCTGATCAGTAGAATCATGGCAATAATAGAACAATTCGTAAATAAAAACTATGGAATAAAGGTTTCATATGAGCTGAATTTACTTATACTTTTTGCACAGAGTTAGTGCTTTTTCTTACTTTAAAGTTAATAAAGACCTTGCTGAAAGCATTTTTCTTTGAAACCTGCCAACTTGCTATCAACATAAAGGACCAGCAGTAAATTGTAGTTAAAATTGTAGGTGTATCAATTGGGCAGTCCAAATGATTGTATGAGTTTAAATAAGTAAGTTTCTAAAAATTTTGTGTTACAAACTCCTAAAGGATACAGAATAAGAGAAAAAAATAGTGCTGATTTTTAGAGGGACGTTTACTCAAAAGTTTTCAAATTTACTGTATTAAACAATACTCAAATAATGATACATGATACATTTTTAAAGGAGTATGGCAATGTTCCAGAGTCACACAAAAACAATACATTTTACAGAAAAAAAATTAGAAACTCAGAATATTCATTATTCACTGACAAAGACTCTAACATCCAGTCAGAAGGCTTATGTTCAAGGTAATAGAATATACTCAACCATGTCCTCCTCGCTACATATCAGATTAGGACTCATCATGATTCTTGAAGATTGGAGAGGTGGAGTGAGGGTAAGAAGGTGAGGTTAAAATAGACATTTTCTATAGTATAAAATATGAAAATAAGGCCCAGTGCAATCTTGACTTTTGGAAATATGCAGAAACTACTCTAATTTATGTAATTGGAATGCCAAAAGCTCTTTCAACCAGAACAACTACTTGTATTGCAACCTGGCTCTACATGATTTTCTCTATCTTGCCATTTACCCCATTACATCCTGATTTTACAGTGTTTGTATGTGATGAGCCATTCTTTTCATTATTATTTTAATACCCTTATGTCATTATAAAGGAAAACCATTATGTACTTTGTTAATTCAGTTTCTCAGTGTTGTACAGTTGTTCTGAATTCCATTTTAAGTCTCAGATAGGCCAGTTGTTTAATGCAAAAAAGATATCACTAAATTTTACATTAAGGTATTTATTTATTTACCTGTATTAAGACTCTCAGGCTATTAAAGCTTCATTATCAAAGTGCTTCTTTAAAGCAAATTACAAAAACATACTCAACTCTTAATTAGAAACTTAAATATATGTAGACTTTATTATTTCCCTTTAATTACAGTAATATAATTGATAAGGTTTGAATTGTGATGTTTCTCATACTGTGTAACTGAATCATCTGGCATCTTAAGTTTGTATTAGGAGACTATAGTGTTTCTTCTGTTTTCCTGATGAACGTGTTCTCATAACTACCAGGCAGTGAGAATGTGTGATGTTGAGATTTTTGTACACAGCCGTTTTCAGCTATCATTTTTAGTTTTGAACACGTGGAACCTGTATGTGTATGTTTTTGCTCTTATTCTCAGTTTTGTTTTTACATTCATTCCTGGGGTATAGTTAAAAGTTTGTGCCCATTTCATAGTAATAATGCTGTGTAATAGATTGCTATGTCTAGGATACAACTTTGGCTTTAAGAAATAGCATTATACCTATTTATAAAACAGTTGTAAAAAACTTAATCAGATCTTAGTAAAAATAAGGGTGTGGAGTTGAGTAAAGTCACAACTAGATTTACAAGTGTTAGAAAGACTCTTGCTGTTTCTATAGTATTGGCAGGATTAGTGGTTGTGAAAAGCCTAGGCAAAAAAATCCTATCTGACAAACTATTTTCTACTCTGTATCATATAGCCTGACACATAGGAGAGCAATGCGAATTGCGGATCTTAAAGTAAGTTTTGGAAAGGGCTTGTCTCTTCATATATATTTCTCCCCCCAACTTCCATTAGGAGTATCTCCATTATTTTAGTGCCTGGACTACCAAAATCATGCTTTCAGTTAGGATCCAGTGAGAGAAAAGCTGTGTGAGTCGCACCACCTATCCCCATGTGTCCCACACCAGCCCCAGACAGTTCTCTCCTTTTGTGTTCGGTTTCCTTCCTTTGTTTCTTTGGAGAAGGTGGGAGTTTGTCTTAATTTTTTTCTTCATCATACATACAGAAGAGTATACATTACATCTGTGTAAAGGAAAAAAAAAAAGATGGATTAATTTAATGTTTACAGATTTATTTAAATGAGAGATCTAAGTATACTGAAAGGTTTTTGTCCCAAAGCAACAGGAACTCCTTCTTGTCACTAGACCTACAGTCCACTGCTGAAATAAGAATTAATTTTAATACTTGATATAAATTTGGGATATAAATTACATATGCTCTGAGATTCATAGTTTCTGACATTTACCTAATATTGTCATCTGTATTAAAAGAAAGAAAATGAAAAGCAGTTTCCCCTACTTTTATCCATAGTTTAAGCTTATCTTCTGAAAACAGAATATCATACATTTTTCTCCCTCAGCCATGTATGTATGTATGTATGTATTTATTTAACATCTTTATTGGAGTATAGTTGCTTTACAATGGTGTGTTAGTTTCTGCTTTATAACGAAGTGTATCAGCTGTACATATACATATATCCCCATATCTCCTCCCTCTTGCGTCTCCCTCCCACCCTCCCTATCCCACCCCTCTAGGTGGTCACAAAGCACCGAGCTGATCTCCCTGTGCCATGCAGCTACTTCCCACTAGCTATCTATTTTACATTTGGTAATGTATATATGTCAATGCTACTCTCTCACTTCATCCCATCTTACCCTTCCCCCTCCCCCTCCCCGTGTCCTCAAGTCCATTCTCTACGTCTGTGTCTTTATTCCTGTCCTGCCCCTAGGTTCTTCAGAAACTTTTTTTTTTCTTTTTTCTTTTTTTTAGATTCGAGCCATGTATTTTTATAAATAGCTAAGAAAGTAAAAAAGGAATATTGCTTTCTTGGGAAGCTCTCTATCTTAAAATATAATATAGGTTTCAGATGTCTCAGAAGCAGTGGAGTTACTAAGTTTTGTATTTTGTAGGTCCTTCAACATAATTTCTGGTGAGAAATCACTTCTTAACAAAGTCCATACAAAATTTGCCATATCTTTTGGGAGCAGAACTTCTTGAACTCTGCCTTGCATATTTACTCAGTTTTATTTATTTCATTGGGGAACATGATCTGTATCCTAAACCAGATATTGTTTCTTAGATACAGAGTCATATTTTCATTGCTTGTTTAGATAGCTTAATAGATTACACAGCCAGAATAGAGGATTTTTGTTTCTTATTTTTGTGTCTATTTCTGATACATCCATTGCAGCTTTTATTTTCTATCTGTAAAATGTATGTAATTCTTACTTTAATTTTACAAATTGAAGAATGAATTACTATAGCTCCTGAAAAATATTGCGTGGTTGGACATGATACAGAAGAGCCAGCAGTTATAAATGTTGTAAATGATAGAGTTAATGAAAAAAATGTTTTTGAGAAATATCCTGCAAATTAAGTTTTAAAAGCCTCTCTAAGGCCTGTCAGAGACTGGTTAATTAGGCCATTCTGCTATAAGGATTTCTTATCTAAGGTCACATTCAGCCCTAAAAATATGTGGTTCTTGATAATTTTGTGTATTGGGAATCACACAGCAGTCGCTGTATGCTTACTGAGAAACAGGGTGTCTGTAATATGAGGGATAGATGTCAGGGTAAGCCTGGGGTTTTTTTCTCCATAATAAAAATTGGGCATCTCATGAAGGGGGTAGAATAGTCAACCAAGAAAATTTAGCTAGAAATTGTAAAATAAAATTACCTTGCCAGGAGGAGCAAAGTAATTGGGCTTTTAGTTGAAGAATTGGAAGTAGTACAGTTTTTGTTATTAATGTTGACTGTACTATGAAAGTTCTTCAGGATGATTATACCTAACCATTTAAGGGTTGTGCTGTTGCCAGTGGCTTTTAGACCTTGTTGACACCAATGACCTCACTTGAAAGTTACAGACTCTTTCCCAGGAACATGGACATATATCAGAATATTTTCTTCCTAGGAGTTTGTGCCAGTTTTAGAATCCAGTTCTACACCTTGCCAAATGAATTTGCAGTTTCTTTATAAATAAAAAAATAAGTGCTTATTCGCATGTGTTCCTTTCATGGCCAAGTACCTAATAGTGTTCTAGTCTGAAATCATTAATATTTACTGAGCACCTAATATGTGTCAGGCACATAGATGAATATGGTTCCTTATAAAAGTTCTAGTAATCTGGTAGGGGAAAGTTTTAAGTAATACTGTAAGGAGACAGGCTTCATTTTCCTTAGCAGTGTTTTTGAGCTCTGTTATTTACTGAGAAATATTCTGAGGAAAGGGTAGGAAAAAAATTCAGCCTTCTTTCATTATTTATACCTTTTACTGTAATCACCCACTTCCAAAATAGCTCCACTTGACAAAGTGTAACCTTTGAATTCTATGTTCTGTGTATTAGAAAAGAAATCCATTCTTGTATATGGTGATGAGTGTTGCAAGAACTGTGATATTTCTGTAGAGAAATTTTAAGACTGTGGAGCTTCAGTTTCATCTTCTGTAAAGGGGGGTACTGAAAGAGAATGGCCTTTAGGATCTGTCATTCTGTAGAGTTATACCAGGATTTTGCTCTCTATCTTGTTCACTGCATCTGTGATTAGGTACCCGACTTTAGTAAGATTTGGTAAAGATTAGTGTAATCAATATTTTTAAAGTTACTGAGATTTGAAGGATGCTTATTAAGGATTAAGGCAATTTAAAAATATTTGTGTAGGTGATACCCATCCACTGTATTTAGAATTTTAATTTCATAAAACCTATTTTTAATTTTAGGAACAAGAGTTGAATGCTCGAGCCCGGGCCCTACAAGCTGCATCTGCATCCTGTTCATTTCGGCCCAATGGATTTGACGACAATGATCCACCAGGAAGCTGTGGACCAACTGGTGGTGGGGGTGGAGGAGGGTTTAATACAGTTGGCAGACTCGTATTTTGATGCTGAGAGTCCAAAATGCACTGGTCACAAAACATCCAATACTATGACTGTTTAAATGTCAGACTGTAACAAATATCATATCTATCTTTTAATTTTCTTTTCATTAGACCGTTATACAAGAAAACACACTCAGTGCTTGTTTTTATTTTCTTGACAATACGTTTATTAACAAAATGCATCATTGGGAAAAAATCTACCTCTTAAAATTCCATTTGCTTTTATGGTTAGACATGCTTGACCAAAAATTTTCAGAGGCAAATATGTACCTGGTCCCTAATTAAGCTGCATTAAATTTAGTAGAGGCAATTAAATGGTCCTGTCCTCAGTTTTACTGAACAAAAAATAGATTTCATTTAGCATCCTTTATAAAAGAATTGGTGTTAGAGGTGAAGGAAATATTGTTAGTAAGGAAAGAAAGAAAATCTTTTATTTCCTGTGTAGTTACCCCATTATTAAATTCAAGTTTTGAGAATACTAGAGATGATATAGTCTCTCATGAAGGCAATAACATAAACTTTATCGAGCTCTAGTACTTTTCAGGTTTGTTCAGTGCTGTCTTCAGCATCACTGTATCTACATTTCAAGTACAAATGTTTTAAAAAAGGATTATTTATACATATGTGCTGAATTGATTTTAAGAAAGGTGCATGATCCTGTAGGAGCCACATTTTTACCTAAAAATTGCTAACTTTGTAGAGTTTCTAATTGAGGATTTTAAAAATTCTATTTCAGGGAGTATATCTTCTGTGTGTTTTGAAGGAGGTGAGTTCTGTATGTGCCTTGCAGTACTGTAATTCAAAAATAGGAATCTGGCTGCGGAAAAGTTTTTTACAAATGTTAGGAAGTAATTTTTTGTGCTAACATTAAAATTATAACTTTTTGAAAGGTATTAGATTTTCCTGAAGTAAAATCTGATGGTTCTAAATCAATAAGTGTAATAGTTTGTTTATAACTCTTAGAAGAATTCAGAGGAAATCAACCTAGTCAAGTAAAAAAATTTTTTCGATTTTGTTACTTAATCCTCAGAATATTAAACATTGATCACATATTTTTAGAGTTATACATTTGTGGGTTTTTTTGTTTTTTCTCGTTTTGAGTCATGCGTTTTGCACAGTTGTTTCTGTTTCACAGTTTCAGATAAAATGTCAAAATGTCAGCCCCTATGGTCCCACATTTTCTCTTGCCAGGAAACTGGAAACAAGTCACTTCTCCTGGGTCTTGATTATACAGTATTTGGGAGTTATCCCAATTGTCCCCATTCCTAAAAGTTTTAACTTATCCATGGTGTACATTGTTCTGAAGATTGGTCACATATTTATTTTGAAAACATTTTAAGGAAAGAATGTTCTTTGGTGATTTGGGGTTTATCTTTTTCCCAAGCTTTTAATGGCAGTGGTTAAAAACAGAACTCCTCATCTTCATTCTACTACTTCCCACTCCTAACCTGTTTCTAGTCACCAGGAAGATTAGGAAAACTGATTGGATTAGTTAAAAACTGGAAATTCTTTTGCAGAATTGATTGAGATTTCTCTTTCCTACAAATCACTGAACCAGAAAGTTTTTTTTATCAACTTTCTTTCCTCTGGACTTCCTATTGTTCTAATAATGAATGTCTAAGCTATGCGTTCAGTTATCCACTGGCTAGATAACGATTTATAGTCAGATTATATCAGTCTTAGCATCTATTGAAATTGGTAAAGTCATTTAATACTTGGTAGGTTGATAGTAGGCTCAGCTGCTTCTACTAGGAACTTCCATAAAGACAATTAGACCTACACAAAGTTTTATCTATGAATAGCAAGTCATTCAAAGATTTTTATGTGTCAAGGTAATACATATTGAATTTTCAAAATGATAAGAGAAAGATGAAACTCTAGTTATATAATAATACTGAGCATATTTAGATAACTTCATACCACTACCAAAGACTGGAAATTAAAGATTTCCTTTTAAGATTAAAAATATAGTAACATTAATTATTTGCTGAACTTTTATTTATTTATTTATTTATTTTAGAGAAAATTGTTAATTTTTTTTCCATTTTTTTTTTAACATCTTTACTGGAGTATAACTGCTTTACAATGGTGTGTTAGTTTCTGCTGTATAGCAGAGTGAATCAACTATACATATACATATATCCCCATATCTCCTCCCTCTTGCGTCTCCCTCCCACCCTCCCTATCCCACCCCTCTAGGTGGTCACAAAGCACCAAGCTGATCTCCCTGTGCTATGCGGCTGCTTCCCATTAGCTATCTATTTTACATTTGGTAGTATTTATAAGTCCATGCCACTCTCTCACTTTGTCCCAGCTTACCCTACCTCTTCCCCGTGTCCTCAAGTCCATTCTCTACGTCTGTGTCTTTATTCCTGTCCTGCCCCTAGGTTCATCAGAACCATTTTTTTTAGATTCCATGTATATGTGTTAGCATACGGTATTAGTTTTTCTCTTACTTCACTCTGTATGTGAATTTTTTTAATTGAAGTATAGTTGATTTACAATGCTGTGCTAATTTCTGTTGTACAGCAAAGTGATTCAATTATACATATATATACATTCTTTATTGTATTCTTTTCCATTTTGACTTAGCTCAGACTATTGAATATAGTTCCCTGAGCTATACAGTAGGACCTTGTTGTTTATCCCTTCTATATATTATAGTTTGTATCTGCTAGCCCCAAACTCCCAGTCCATCCCTCCCACGCCCCTCCTCCCCCTTTGCGACCACAAGTCTGTTCTGTGTGTCTGTTTCTGTTTTGTAGATATGTTCCTTTGTGTCATATTTTAGATTCCATGTATAAGTGATATCATATTGTCTTTCTCTTTCTGACTTATTTCACTTAGTATGGTAATCTATAGTTCCATCCATGTTGCTGCAAATGGCATTATTTCATTCTTTTTTATGGCTGAGTAGTATTCCATTGTGTATATGTACCGCATCTTCTTCATCCATTCATTTGTTGATGGACACTTACATTGTTTCCATGTCTTTGCTATTGTGAATAGTGCTGCTATGAACATAGGGGTGCATGTATCTTTTTGAATTATAGTTTTGTCTGGATATATGCCCAGGAGTGGGATTGCTAGATCATATGGTAATTCTATTTTTAGCTTTTTGAGGAACCTCCATACTGTTTTCCATAGTGGCTGCACCAACTTACATTCCCACCAACAGTGTAGGAGGGTTCCCTTTTCTCCACACTCTCTCCAGCATTTGTTATTTGTAGAGTTTTTAGTGATGGCCATTCTGACTGGTGTGAGTTGGTACCTCATTGTAGTTTTGATTTGCATTTGTCTAATAATTAGTGATGTTGAGCATCTTTTCATGTGCCTATTGGTTATCCATGTGTCTTTGAAGAAATGTCTATTTAGGTCTTCTGGCCATTTTTCTATTGGGTGGTTTGTTTTTTTGTTATTGAGTTGTATGAACTGCTTGTATATTTTGGAAATTAAGCCCTTGTCGGTCACATTGTTTGCAAATATTTTCTTCCATTCCGTAGGTTGTCTTTTCATTTTGTTTATCGTTTCCTTTGTAAGTTTGATTAGGTCTCATTTGTTTATTTTCGTTTTTATTTCTATTGCCTTGGGAGACTGACCTAAGAAAACATTGGTACAATTTCTGTCAGAGAGTGTTTTGCTTATTATCTCTTCTAGGAGTTTTATGGTGTCATGTCTTATGTTTAAGTCTTTAAGCCATTTGAGTCTATTTTTGTGCATAGTGTCGGGGTGTGTTCTAACTTCACTGATTTACATGCAGCTGTCCAGCTTTCCCAGCACCCCTTGCTGAAGAGACTGTCGTTTTTCCTATTGTATATTCTTGCCTCCTTTGTCAAAGATTAATTGTCCATAGGTGTTTGGGTTTATTTCTGGGCTCGATATTCTGTCCCATGTATCTGTATGTCTGTTTTTGTGCCAATACCATGCTGCTGTGATTACTGTAGCTTTGTAGTATTATCTGAGGTCTGGGAGGGTTATGCCTCCATCTTCGTTCTTTTTCCTCAGGATTGCTTTGGCAATTCTGGGTCTTTTATGGTTCCATACAAATTTCAGGCTTATTCTAGTTCTGTGAAAAATGTCATGGGTAATTTGTTAGGGATCTCATTAAATCTGTAGGTTGTTTTGGGTAGTATGGCCATTTAACAATATTAATTCTTCCAATCCAAGAGCATGGGATACCTTTCCCTTTCTTTGAATCACCTTTAATTTCCTTTATTAATGTTTCATAGTTCTCAGCATTTAAGTCTTTTGCCTTCTTAGCCAGGTTTATTCCTAAGTACTTTTTTTTTTTTGGCGCAATTATAAAAGGTATTCTTTTTTTTTACATTCCCTTTCTGATATTTCATTGTTAGTGTAAAGAAATGCAACTGATTTCTGTATGTTAATCTTGTATCCTGCTACCTTGCTGAATTTGTTTATCAGTTCTAGTAGTTTTTGTGTGGAATCTTGAGGGTTTTCTATATCTAGTATCATGTCATCTGCATGTAATGACAGTTTTACCTCTTCCCTTCCAATTTGGATACCTTTTATTTCTTTTTCTTGCCTGAATGCTGTGGCTAGGACTTCAGTAGTATGTTGAATAAAAGTGGTGAGAGTGGGCATCTTTATCATGTTGTCTTGATTTTAGTGAGAAGGCTTTCACCTTTTCACTGTTGAGTGTTATATTGGCTCTGGGTTTGTCATAAATAGCTTTTATTATGTTGAGATATGTTCCTTCTATATCTACTTTAATAAGAGTTTTTATCATGAATGGATGTAGAATTTTGCCAAATGTTTTTTCTGCATCTGTTGAGATGATGGTGTGGTTTTTGTCTTTTGTTGATGTGGTGTATCACATCGATTGATTTGCATATGTTGAACCATACTTGTGAACATGGGATGAATACCACTTGGTTGTGTAAAATCCTCTTCCTGTATTGATACTTTTGTCATGTTATAGTGTCCTTATCTTTCTTTATGGCCTTTGTTTTAAAGTCTATTTTGTCTGATATGAGTATTGCGACCCCTACTTTCTTGTCATTTACGTTTGCGTGAAATATCTTTTTCCATCCCCTTACTTTCAATCAATGTGTGTCCTTTGCCCTAAAGTGACTCTTGTAGGCAGCATATTATAGGCTCTTGTTTTTTTATCCAATCTGCCACTCTTATGTCTTTTGATTGGATCATTTAGTCCATTGACATTTAAGGTAATTATTGATATGTATTTATTACTATTTTAAACCTTGTTTTCCTGTTGTTTTTACATTTCTTCCTTGTCCCTTTTTTTTTGCTTTTCCTTTTGTGATTTGACTATTTTCTTTTGTATTATACTTATGTTCTCTTCTTTTTGGTGTTTGTGACTCTATTGTATGTTTTTGATTTGTTTTGGTTACCCTGTTTTTCAAGTATGTTAACCCCTTCCTACATCTACTTTGCCTTAGACTGGTAGTCATATAGGCTCAAATGCATTCTTTAAAATTAAAACAAAAAAAAAGAATCTAAATTTTCTTTCTCTCGTCCCCCACATTTTGTGATTTTGATGTCCTCTTTTACAGCTTCATGTTTATCCTTTTGCTGTTCCTTGTGGTTATCATCACTTCCACAAATAGATTTTTTTTTTCTTTTTAATCTGTATACTGGCCCATTTAAATGATTTACTTTCCTATTGTGATTTCCTCTTTCCTATAGCTTCTTGCCTCTTTTCTATTTAGAGAAATCCTTTCAATATTTCTTTTAGGATAGGTTTAGTATTGCTGTATTCTTTTAGTTTTTGCTTTTCTAAGAAATTCCTTATCTCTTTCTATTTTAAATGGTAATCTTGCGGGTAGAGTATTCTTGGTTGCAGATTTTTCCCTTTCAAGACTTTGAATATATTTTGCCATTCTCTTCTGGCCTGTAACATTTCTGTAGAAAAATCAGCTGATAGCCCTATGGGGGTTCCCTTGTAATTAACTTTGTTTTTCTCTTGCTGCCTTTAGAATCCTTTCTTTATCTTTAACATTTGCCATTTTAATTATAATATGTCTTGGTGTACGTCTGTTTGGGTTCATCTTCTTTGGAACCCTGTGCTTCCTGTACCTGGATATCTGTTTCCTTCTTTAGGTTTGAGAAGTTTTCAGCCATAATTTCTTCAAATACATTTTCAATGCCCTTTTCTCCCTCTTCTCCTTCTGGAATCCCTATTATGCGTAGATTGGCGGGCTTTTAATTATCCCATAGGTCTCTCATACCACTTTCATTTCTTTTCATTTGGCTTTCTGTCTGCTGTTCTGACTGGGTGATTTCCATTATTCTATCTTCCAGGTCATTTACTCATTCTTCATTCTTACTTCATTCGTACTGCTGTTCATCGCCTTTAGTTCAGCTTTTGCCTCTGCAAATGACTTCTAAGTTTTCTTGGCTCCTCCTCCTATTTTCTAGTTCCTTTTTAAAGTAATCTGCATTTCTGTCGACAGCCTTTCTAATTCCTTCAGTATTTTCATTATCTCCTCTTTCAACTTGGTGTCTGTTAGACTGAAGAGGTCTCTTTCATTGTTCTTTCAGGGGAATTCTCTTGGCCTTTTAAGTGGGAGTGGTTCCTCTGCTTCTTCACTTTACTTACATTTCTCTTACTCTGAGTTTAGGAGAAACAGTTATCTACTGTGGTCTTGGAAGGCTAGTTATACATGGGAGTGTCCCTGTGCAGCTTGTGTAGGTTTATTATTTTTGGTGCAAGGGCTCTTTTTAGTATGGATGCCTGCCACCTCTTTCCTCAGCATGTGCTGGCTGTTATCCCCTGAATAGGGGATACACAGATGTGGTGGCTCGTGCACCCTCCCAGAGCCCTCAACAGGGCAGCGGTGGCCAGTACGCACTCCCAGATCTCAACAGCAGAGGCTTGTGCCTGCTCCTAGATGCCACAACAGTGGTGGCAGCGGCTGGCATACACTTCCGGATCTCTCAGTGGTGGCAGCTCATACGTGCTCTGGAGCCTGCAACGGCAGAGGTAGCAGTTGGCACCTGCTCCCTGATATTTCAGCAGTGGCGTGCAATGGTGGCAGCAGCTCACACCCACCTCCAGGGCTCGTGACAGCAGTGTCCTGTCACCTGAGAGTGCACACATGGGGAAAGAGTCTCCTGTGGCAGGTCTGGGCCCTCCCCTCGCCTGCCCCCCAGCAATGGTGCCTCCCCTCTATGGCAGGCCAAGGATTCCTCCGCTTGCACACTCGGTTACAGCCACACCATGCTCCAGCCCCTTCAGGCTGTCTCCTTGCAGCCGAGCCCAGTCCTCTCCCTGGGCCTGACCTCTGAAGCCTGAGCTTCAGCACCCAGCCCCCGTCTGCACCAGCAGACATGCATCTCAGGCTGGGGATCGCAGGGCAGTGGCACCGACAATCTGCTCATCTCTCTCTCCATTTTGCCTCCCCAAAACAGGTTGCTGCACTCTCCTCCGAGGCGCCAAAGCTCCTCCTCCATCCAGGCTGATCTCCCCACCAGTGAGGGGACTTCCCAGGGTGCAGGAACCTTTCCTCTTTCACAGCTCACTCCCAGGGCCACAGGTCCCATCCTGATTCCTTTTTTTTGTTGTTGTCTTTTGTCCTACCTGGTTACATGGAGATTTTCTTGCCCTTTCAGAAGTCTGAGGTCTGCTAGCATGCAGTAGATGTTCTGTGAGAATCGTCCCACATGTTGATATATTTTTGATGTATTTGTGGGAGGAGGTGACCTCCATGTCCTACTCCTATGCCATCTTGATCGCTCTCCTTATTTGCTGAATTTAAAGTATTTATACCTATGGAAGATTTGGAACCAGAATAATGAGACACTTCATTCAAAAACTCATCTAACTGACCCTTTTCAATAAGCTAATACTTAGGATTGCTAACTATTGCTACTTAGCAATATTGCTAAGAATCATTTTATTCCTCAGTGATTAGCATCTCCATTGCTTTCGTGCAGCTTTATTTGATTATCATATTAGGTCTTTTCTTTCTCCCATATTCCTAACCCTTGTACTTGCCTCTGCCTCTTGCATATGTTATAAGGTCTGACTGAAGGCTGACTAGAGAACTACTATTTCTCTTTAGTTCAGCCTAAGGTAATCAGTTTAAATGAAGCTGCTCATTGCTGCTGAGAAGAGCACATTAATCCTCACTACTAACAAAAATAAAAAACTAGAAATCTAAGTCTATTCTTTCAAGGATGTTTATTGACACATTGAGAAAAGTAGCATTTTTTTCCAGAGAGATATACGAAGAAGAAAATACATGTGATGTCATTGGATATGTAAGCCCTTGTAACCCGTCCACTAAGAAAATGCCTGTGCACCTCTGACTCATGACATTTACATAGCTCAAGTTGGAGAAAGGAATATAGCTCATTCTCCAAGTATCTTCCCATCACCTCTCTTCCAGCTGAATAATCAGAGAAACGGGAGCATTGTGTTAGAGATCCCTGACTTTCGTCTCCATACCTTAAGTTTCCAGAAGAATCCTTTGGATGTAGAAGTAAAGATCTCTTATAATGTCTAGAGGTATTGTGGGACTTTGTGGCAGGTTCAGAAGGCCTATTATATTTTTAACTCACATTTGGAAAGAACAAAAATATTTCGAAAGTAAGTCTTAACCTCAAATCCATAATGTTCTTTGTCATTTAGTTCCGTTCTTTTTATGATAATGTTATTTACAAAAGCAGTTATCTTTTCATAGACTACCTCTTCAAAAACTTTTTGTTACCTCTTTTAAAAGGGGATTGAATGCTTATTGTGCACCCAGCACAGTTTAAGGAAAACATAATTGGCATAATCTGTCCAGTACACAGATCTTAATAGAAATCACCATTTTGATGTTGTATTCTTAGTTCCAGTTCTTAATTCCCAGTATATCTTTTCCTATGATTACGCACTTCACATAATATGCACTATACAAAGAGAGCTTTTTAAATGAATATTTCAGAGAAAATAATATATTTATATATGGCATCTTTTCTCATAAGTGTTGTACTTTGTATATATTTTTACTCTCTGTTTTTTCTAATAAGTTTAGATTTCTGAAACTAAATAGTCCTGAAGTAATGAATAAGTTATTCACATCTTAGGAAAACTTGTTAGGAAATGTTAACTATGATTAATAACTTAGTAGCATTATCTACAGGAATAAGGTTAAACCTTGGATAATGTGATCTCATAACAGGTTAAAGTGAAAGCAAGGAGATTTGAATTGAAGTTAACCCAATGACTCTCTTCCACTGGAAGGGAACCAGAAAGCATGTTGCCATTGTTGCTGCTCATGGTCTTCTTTCAGTAGTGAAGGATGTCACCTTGAAGACAAAACCTACACACAAAGGAGGGCAAAGCAAAGCAAAGCAAGAGAATTGTAGAGAAATGGTGCTGGAGTCCTGACTGTACTTCACTCAGTCCTCATGACCCAAGTTTCTTGCTATACCAGGAATGGAATAAGAAATAACTGAGAGGAACTTGGGACAAGATGGCAGAGTAGAAGGACGTTGGGCTCACTTCCTCTCACGAGCACACCAAAATCACAACTGCTGAACAACAATCAATAAAAAAGACTGGAACCTGCCAAAAAAGATAGTCTTCATCCAAGGATATAAAGAAGAAGCCACAAGATGGTAGGAGAGGTGCACTTGTGATATAATCAAATCCCATACTCCCTCGGTGGGCGATCCACAAACTGGAGAAAATTATATCACAGAAATTCTCCCACAGGAGTGAGAGATCTGAGCCCCATGTCAGGCTACCCAGCCTGGGGGTCTGGCATTAGGAAGACCCAAAGAGTATTTGGCTTTGAAGGCCAGTGGGGCTTGATTGCAGGAGCTCCACAGGACTGGGGGAAACAGAGACCCCACTCTTGGAGGGTGCACACAATGTCTCGCACATACCAGGACACAGGGCAAAAGCAGAGTTTTCATGGGAGCCTGGGCTGGACCTACCTGCTGGTCTTGGAGGGTCTCCTGGGGAGGCGGGGTGTGACTATGGCTCTCCCTGGGGATGTGGACACTGGTGGTAGAGATTTCAGGGGAAGTTCAGCTATGTGGACTCGAGGAGGCAGACGTCTTGCTTGTGCCATCAGCATCAAGACCTGGCCCCACCCAACAGCCTGTAGACTCCAGTGCTGGGACGCCTCAGGCCAAACAACCAACGGGGGGAACACAGCCCCACCTATCAGCTGACCAGCTGCCTAAAAACTTCCTGAGCCCACAGCTGCCTGTAGACACACCCCTTGACAAGGCCCTGCTCACCAGACTGCCAAGACCCAGATCCACCCACCAGTGGACAGGCACCAACTTCTCCCACCAGGAAGCCTGCACAAGCCTCTAGACCAACCTCACCCACCAGGGGACAGACACCAGAAGCAAGAATACTACAATCCTGCATCCTGCGGAACTGAGTCTGCAATCACAGAAATTTAGACAAAATGAGATGGCAAAGGAATCTGTTCTAGATGAAGGAACAAGATAAAACCCCAGAAGAACAACTAAGTGAAGTAAAGATAGGCAGTCTACCCAAGAAAGAGTTCAGAGTACTGAATGTAATGATGATCCAAGATCTCAGGAAAAGAATGAATGCACAGAGTGAGAAGTTACAAGAAATTATTAACAAAGAATTAGAAAATATAAAGAACAACCAAGCAGAGTTGAAGAATACAATAATTGAAATGAAAAATACACTAGAAGGAATCAATAGCAAAATAAATGAGGCAGAAGAACGAATAATTGAGCTGGAAGACAGAATGGGGGAAATCACTGCCACGGAACAGAATAAAGAAAAAAGAATGAAAAGAAATGAGGACAGTTTAAGAGACTTCTGAGACAACAATAAATGCACCAATATTTGCATTATAGGGGTCCCAGAAGGACAAGAGAGAAAGAAAGGGCCTGAGAAAATATGTGAAGAGATAACAGCTGAAAACTTGCCTAACATGGGAAAAGAAACAGTCATCCAAGTCCAGGAAGTGCAGAGAGTGCCAGGCAGTTAACCCAAGGAGAAACCAAGACACATAATAATCAAACTGACAACAATTAAGGACAAAGAGAACATATTAAAAGCAATAAGGGAGAAGCAACAAATAACATACAAGTTCATCCCCATAAGGATATCAGCTGATTTTTCAGCAGAAACTCTGCAGGCCAGAAGAGAGTGACATGATTTTTTAAAGTGATGAAAGCAAAAAACCTATAACCAAGAATACTCTACCCAGCAAGGCTCTCTTTCAGATTTGATGGAGAAATCAAAAGCTTTACATACAAGCAAAAGTTAAAAGAATTCAGCACCACCAAACCAGCTTTACAACAAATGTTAAAGATACTTCTCTAGGTGGAAAAGAAAATGCCACAGCTAGAAACAAGAAAAGTATGAAATGGGAAAGCTCACCAGTAAAGGTAAATATACAGTAAAGGTAGGAAATCATCCACACACAAATATGTCAAAACCAGTAATCATGAGAGCAGGAGAGTACAAATGCAGGATATTTTAAATGCATTTGAAATTAAGAGATCAGCAACTTAGAATGATCATGTATATATAGACACTGTCATATCAAAACCTCATGGTAACCTCAAACCAAAAATCTATAATAGATATACACACAAAAAAGAAAATGGAATCCAAACACAACACTAAAAATAGTCATCAAATCACAAGGCAAGAGAACAAAAGAGGTAAGGAAGAAAAAATATCTACAAAAACAAATCCAAAACAATTAACAAAATGGCATTAAGAACGTGTATATCAATAATTACCTCAAATGTAAATGGATTAAATGCTCCAACCAAAAGACACAGACTGGCTGAATGAATAAAAACACAAGACCCATATATATGCTGTCTACAAGACACCCACTTCAGATCTAGAGACACATAGAGGCTGAAAGTAAGGTGATGGAAAAGGTATTCCATGCAAATGGAAATCAAAGAAAGCTAGAGTAGTAATACTCATATCAGACAAAATAGACTTAAAAATAAAGACTGTTACAGGAGACAAAGAAAGGCACTACATAATGATCAAGGGATCAATCCAAGAAGAAGATATAACAATTGTAAATATATAGGCACCCAACATAGGAGCACCTCAATATATAAGGCAAATGCTAATAGGCATAAAAGGTGAAATTGACAGTAACACAATAATAGTGGGGGACTTTAACAACCCACTTACATCAATGGAAAGATCATCCAAACAGAAAACAAATAAGGGAAACACAGGCCTTAAATGACACATTAGACCAGGTGGACTTAAGTGATATTTATAGAGCATTCCACCTGAAGGCAGCAGAATACACATTCTTTTCTAGTGTACATAGAATATTCTCCAGGTAGATCACACGCTGGGCCACAAAGCAAGCCTTGGTAAATTTAAGAAAATTGAAATCATATCAAGCATCTTTTCAGACCACAACACTATGAGTGAAAATCAACTACAAGAAAAAATCTGTAAAAAAAAACAAACATGTGGAGGCTAAACAATATGCTACTAAACAACCAATGGATCACTGAAGAAATCAAAGAGGAAATCAAAAATTACCTAGAGATAAAAAAGAAAACACAATGATCCAAAACCAATGGGACACAGCAAAAGCAGTTCTAAGAGGGAAGCTTATAGTGATACAAGCTTACCTCAAGAAACAATAAAAATAGCAAATAAATAACTTAAAGCAACCAGAGAAAGAAGAGCAAAACAACCCCAAAGTTAGTAGAAGGAAAAATATCATAAAGATCAGAGCAGAAATAAATGAAATGGAAACAAATAAAACAATAGCAAAGATCAATGAAACTAAAAGCTGGTTCTTAGAAAAGATAAACAAAACTGATAACCCTTCAGCCAGACTCATCAAGAAAAAAAAGGGAGAGGGACTGAATCAACAAAATTAGAAATGAAAAAGGAGAAGTTAACAACCGACACCACAGAAGTACAAAGGACAATAAGAGACTACTACAAGCAACTGTATGCCAATAAAATGGACATAGAAGAAATGGACAAATTCTTAGAAAGGTACAATCTCCCAAGACTGAACCAGGAAGAAATAGAAAATATGAACAGACCAATTACAAGTACTGAAATTTAATCTGTGATTTTAAAACTCCCAACAAACAAAAACCCAGGACCAGATGGCTTCACAGGCGAATTCTATCAAACATTTAGAGAAGAGTTAACATCTATCCTTCTGAACTATTACCAAAAATTGCACAGGAAGGAACATTCCCAGACTCATTCTATGAGGGCAGCATTACCCTGATACCAAAACCAGGCAAAGATACCACAAAGAAAGAAAATTACACATCAATATCACTGATGAACTTAGATGCAAAAATCCTCAACAAAATACTATCAAACTGAATCCAACAAACGTTAAAAGGATCATACACCATGATCAAGTGGAATTTATCACAGAGATACAAGGATTTTTCAACTTCCGCAAATCAAGCGGTTTGATACACCACATTAACAAACTGAAGAATAAAAACCATATGATCACCTCAATAGATGCAGGAAAAGCTTTTGATAAAATTCAACATCCATTTATGACAGTAAAAGTGTAGCTATTTGCAGATGACAGATACATAGAAAATTCTAAATATGCTACCAGAAAACTACTAGAGCTTATCAGTGAATTCTGTAAAGTTGCAGGATACAAAATTAACACAGAGAAATCAGTTGTATTTCTATAAACTAACAATGAAAGATCAGAAAGAGAAATTAAAGAAATAAACCCATTTACCATTGCATCAAAAAGAATAAAATACTTAGGAATAAGCCTCCCTAAGGAGGCAAAAGACCTGTACTGCGAAAACTATAAGATGCTGATGAAAGAAATCGAAGATGACACAAACAGATTGAAAGATATACTGTGTTCTTGAATTGGAAGAGTCAATATTGTTAAAATGACCATACTGCCCAAGGCAATCTACAGATTCAATGCAATCCCTATCAAATTACCAATGGCATTTTTCACAGCTCTAGAGCAAAAAAAAAAAAAATCTTAAAATTTGTATGGAAACACAAAAGACCCTGAATCACCAAACGATCTTGAGAAAGAAAAATGGAGTTGGAGGAATCAGGCTCCCTGGCATCAGACTACACTACAAAGCTACAGTAATCAAAACAGTATGGTACTGGCACAAAAACAGACTTATAGATCAATGGAACAGGATAGAAAGCCCAGAACCAAACCCACACACCTACAACAAAGGAGGCAAGAACATACAATGGAGAAGACAGTCTCTTCAATAAGTGGTGCTGGGAAAACTGGACAGCTACATGTAAAGAATGAAATTAGAAAATTCTCTAACACCATAAACAAAAATAAACTCAAAATGGGTTAAAGACCTAAATGTAAGGCCTGATACTATAAAACTCTTAGAGGATAACATAGGTAGAACACTCCTTGACACAAATCACAGAAATATCTTTTTGGATCCATCTCCTAGAGTAATGGAAATAAAAACAAAAATAAACAAATGTGACCTAATTAAACTTAAAAGCTTTCGCACAGCAAAAGAAACTATAAACAAAATGAAAAAGACAACCTAGAGAATGCGAGAAAATATCTGCAAACAGTGTGACTGACAAGGGATTAATCTCCAAAACATACAGACAGCTCATACAGCTCAATATCAAAAAAAAAAAACAACCCAATCAAAAAATGGGCAGAAGATCTAAATAGACATTTCTCCAAAGAAGACACACAGATGGTCAATCACATGAAAAGATGCTCAATACTGCTAATTATTAGAGAAATGCAAGTCAAAACCACAATGGGGTATCATCTCACACCAGTCAGAATGGCTATCATCAAAAAGTCTACAAATAATAAATGCTGGAGAGGGTGTGGAGAAAAGGGAACACTACACTGTTGGTGAGAATGTAAATTAGTAGAACCACTATGGAAAACGCTGTGGAGGTTCCTTTAAAAACTAAAAATGGAGCTACCATATGACCCTGCAATCCCACTCCTGGGCATATATCTGGAGAAAACCATAATTCAAAAATACGCATGCACCCCAATGTTCATAGCAGCACTATTTGCAATAGCCAAGACATGGAAGCAAACTAAGTGTGCATCAACAGATGAATGGATAAAGAAGATGTGGTATATATATATCAGTACAATGGAATATCACTCCATTGTATAAAAAAGCCATAAAAAAGAATGAAATATTGCTATTTGCAACAATGTGGATGGACCTAGAGTTTATCATACTAAGTGAAATAAGTCAGAGAAAGACAAATATCATGATATCGCTTGTATGCAGAATCTAAAAAAATGATACAAATGAACTTATTTACAAAACAGAAAGAGACTTGCAGACAAAGAAACAAACTTATGGTAACCAAAGTGGAAAGATGGAGGGAGGGATAAATTAGGAGTTTGGGAGTAACATATACACACTACTGTATATATATAAAATAGATAACCAACAAGGACCTACTGTATAGCCTAAGGAACTCTACTCAGTATTTTATAATAACATATATTGGAAAAGAATCTGAAAAACTGAATCACTTTGCTGTACACCTGAAACTAACACAACATTGTAAATCAACTATACTTCAATTTAAAAAAATAAAGAAAGAAAATTTAAAAATAAAGAAAAAGATAAGCCAAAAAATTTTAACCCAATGAAGCTTAAAAAAGAACTCTAAAATATAAGTTCTTCCATATATATATATTCTTAAGCATTTACCAAACTGTCATATCATTATAATGTTAGCCTTATTTTTTGTTTTACTAAGTTAATTTCTTACAGTCCTTTTTGGAAGTGAATGAACCTCAAAATGAATGAGGGATTTAAAAAAGCAAGGGGGCTTCCCTGGTGGCGCAGTGGTTGAGAATCTGCCTGCCAATGCAGGGGACACGGGTTCGAGCCCTGGTCTGGGAAGATCCCACATGCCGCGGAGCAAATAGGCCCGTGAGCCACAACTACTGAGCCTGCGCGTCTGGAGCCTGTGCTCCGTAACAAGAGAGGCCGCAATAGTGAGAGGCCCGCACACCGCGATGAAGAGTGGCCCCCGCTTGCCACAACTAGAGAAAGCCCTCGCACAGAAACGAAGACCCAACACAGCCAAAAATAAATAAATAATTAATTAATTTAAAAAGCAAGGATTCAAAGTAAACAGTTCTTTAAAAAAATAAATAAAAAGGAAAAAGTTAGCTTATAAAGAAACTTCAGGTTTCCTGTATGAAAAGAAATTTTGCTATAGAAATAATTTTAAAGAAATAAAGAGTTTTATTCAACAAATTAACTATCTGGGCTTTACAAAATCAAAGGGATTTGTTATGTAAAACCTTTAGCCACAGTGTTACATAACCAATGTGGATTTAAAATTAAAAATAGAATCTAAGAAGTCAGCCAAGTGTGTAGCCAGCTCTCATCAGTGTCAGTTATGGCCTGCAGTCGTTTTTCTCTTAATAAATCTCATATTTTCAAGTTTTGCTTTGTATGCTAGACACACACACACACACACACACACACACACACACACACATCTTGATTTCAGAGGGATAAAAAGGTCAGCCTTTCCTGGCTAGATCAGCAGTTTTCAACCTTGTACTATGTTAGAAACATTTGGAAAGCTTTTAAAAAATAATACCATGCCTGGCCCTGGCCCTGCCCCAGGCCTATTAAATTACGTGGGGACTGGGCACCAATATTTTTTGAAGTTCCTCACATGATTTAAATGTGCAACCTTGGTTGAGAACTTCTAGGTTAGAAAAGGAGTTGTTTTCTCTAGGGCTTTTATCCAAGGACACTAACATGTTGAGTGTCTATCATGTGCTGGATACTCATAGATATTTATACGTCATTTTAACTTATATCAGCCCTGTAAGTGAGTTCATACCTTTACCTTCCCTTACCCTTTTGTGGATAAAGAAAGTGAAGACTCAGATTAAGGAACTTGCTCAAAATTATGCAGCTAAAAAATCAGAAATTGAGATTTTTAAAAATCATAATTGAGATTTTAATCCAGGTCTTCAGAACTCCAAAGTCAATGGTCTGACAGAGCGACAGTAACAAGTAGGAGAAAAATGTGAGCAAAAGACCTAAACAAATTACATATTAATAAGGGCTTGCAATAAACTTAATGAAATAAA
Organism: Eubalaena glacialis; assembly: GCF_028564815.1. NCBI lineage: Eukaryota > Metazoa > Chordata > Mammalia > Artiodactyla > Balaenidae > Eubalaena > Eubalaena glacialis. The sequence goes on along the minus strand of NC_083720.1, from coordinate 122,846,965 downwards.
ATTTCTATAATCTGTATCAATTATTCTTTTGCACTCCAAACATTATTCAAAAAAAAAAAAAAAGTGAGACCTGCTTTGCTAAAACTTGTATGGTTGAGAAACATGGTTCTGAGCAAACTCATTTGCTACACCTGTTTAATCTCTGTTTACTAGCCTTATTTCTTCCATTCTTCCTTTTCTGTCCTCCCAAGTCATATTGGACCTTGCATAGTTCTTATTCAGACAACATTATATACTTGCCATCTCTAGGCTTTTGCACATGCAAGTCTCAGTATAGCACACCATTCCCCTCACCCCACTTTTCCCTCCCTGTTTTCATTTGAGTAATTGCTGCTCACCTGTCAATATGCTCAAGCCTTCTCATAAAAACCTTCCAAACTGACTAGTCTCCCCTTTTGTCCTGGGTTGTGTCTTGTGCTTCTCCTTGAAAAGATCATGGCTTAGTAATGGAGCTAAATTAGCCTTAAAGGCTGATCCTCTATAGCAACAAAGATTAAAAGCAGGTCTTAACACAGACAGGCTATTTTAGTTAGCATAAAATTCAAGTTAACTCATGTATAAGCCAGAATGACTTCCTTATATTTCAATATGTGAAATTTTCTTTATCATTTCCCTGTTACAATTACAGGATGTTCTTTCCAATCTCCTTCTTCTACTCTTCCTGCGAAAGACCCTGCACCCCACTAAATCATGTTACGCAAACATATAACTATAATCCAGGTACAAACATTTCCCCAAAGACCCTATTTTTCTATAAAACAATAGGTCGATGTTTATATTTAACTCTTAATAAACACTTAAATTTGGGGGGAGGAAAAAAAAGCTGACTTTCAAAGGATCAAACTCATCTGTAAGTAATTTAACTGCATGCAGAACAAAATCCAACACTCTTTAAAGTAATACGACAAACCCAGTACTTAAGAAAATAAAATTCACAATATTCAGGATCTGATAAAAAAATTATTAGGCATTCAAAGGAGGAAAATATGACTCATACCAAGAAGAAAAACCAATCAAGAGAAACAGACTCAGAAATTATGGAAAGGAAGGAATTGACAACCTAGGAGCTTAAAAGAATGTAAAGAAAAATATGAACAAAATGAACAAAAAGTATGAATAAAGAAATGGGAAATCCAAGAAGCTCAACAAACCGTCAGCAGAATAAACATAAAAGAAACTACACTGGGCTTCCCTGGTGGCTCAGTGGTTAGGAATCTGCCTGCCAATGCAGGGGACACGGGTTTGAGCCCTGGTCCGGGAAGATCCCACATGCCGCGGAGCAACTAAGCCCATGCACCACGACTACTGAGCCTGCATGCCACGACTACTGAAGCCCACGTGCCTAGAGCCCATGCTCCACAACAAGAGAAGCCACCGCAATGAGAAGCCCGTGTACCACAACAAAGAGTAGCCCCCGATCGCTGCAACTAGAGAAAGCCCGTACACAGCAACAAAGATCCAACGCAGCCAAAAAAAAGAATCATTAAAAAAAGAAAAAAAGAAACTACGCTAAGTCACACCATAATCAAATTTGTTAAAAACAGTGATAAAGAGAAATTCTTAAAAGCAACTGGAGAAAAAGAACACATTACATATGGAACAGAGGTTAGCACACTACATACAGCCCTCAAGCCAAATCTATCATGCCTCCTGTTTTTCATAAATAAAATTTTATTGGAACACTGACACACCTATTTGTTTACCTATTGTCTACGGCAGTTTTTACACTACAATGGCAGAGTTGAGTAGTTGTGACAGAGACCATTTATCCTGGAAAGCCAAACATAGTTATTAAAGTACTTTACAGAAGAAGTCTGTGATCCCTGATATAGAAAAACAGCAGAAAGACAGCAGTCTTCTTACTAGAAAACATGCAAGCTGGAAGGCAATGGAATCATCTAGAAAGTGCAGAAAGAAAAAACTGCCTAGTGAATATTTGCTGTATTATACCAGTGAAAATGTCATTCAAAATGAAGGTAAAAGAGACATTTTTAGACAAAAGCTGAGGATTTTTTTTTTTTAGTATTTGCACTACATGATATGTTAAAGAAAATTGTTGGTTTCCCTGGTGGCGCAGTGGTTGAGAATCCACCTGCCAACGCAGGGGACACGGGTTCGATCCCTGGTCTGGGAAGATCCCACATGCCGTGGAACAACTAAGCCCATGTGCCACAACTACTGAGCTTGTGCTCTAGAGCACGAGAGCCACAACTACTGAACTCATGTGCTGCAACTACCGAAGCCTGCGTGCCTAGAGCCTGTGCTCTGCAGTGAGAAGCCACTGCAATGAGAAACCCGCGCACCACAGTGAAGAGTAACCCCTGCTCGCCGCAACTAGAGAAAACCGCGTAGCAACGAAGACCCAATGCAGCCAAAAAAATAAATAAGTAAATTTATTTTAAAAAAAAGAAAGAAAATTCTCCAGGCTGAAGGAAAATGATACTAGATGGAAACTTGGATTTACACAAAGAAATAAAGAGTGCTGAAATAGATTTGGCACAATTGACTCAATATCCAAGAAAGGAGGGATAGCTTTGGAAAGCTCAAGACTCACACTGTGCCCATGAGCAGCAATTTGGACCTCCTGCTGCATCCACCATGCATCCAACATACCATACAGACAGACGAGACTCCCTTCCAGGAAAAGAAGTATAAACATGGACTACAGCACAATTTGGCAAACTACAGCCTATGAGCCAGCCATCTGTTTATGTAGAAAATCCAAAATAATTAAGAACGTTTAAGTTACATATAAAATTTTAAAATTAATAAGCGAGTTTAGCAAGTTACTTGAATATAAAGCCAATATACCAAATTCAAATGTATATTTATATATCAGGAATAAGTATTAGAATATGAAATCAAATAATGATACATACAACAATATAAAAAATCAGTTTTTTAAACACTTAACAATAGATACACAAGACCTTCACACAGAATGCTAAAAAACATTACTTAGGAAATTAAAGAAGACCTAAACAATTCATGGCTTTGGAAAACTCAATATTATAAATACCTAATTTTCCTCACACTGACCTATAGAATCAATGCATTCCCAATCTTGGAATTTTTATTTATATTAATTGAAAAGCTGATTCTAAAATAGAAATGAAAAAATTCTAAAAATAGCCAAGACTCTCTTGGAAATGAACAAGATAGGATGACTTTCTTTATAGGATAACAAGGTTTATTATAAAACTAATTAAGACAGAATGGGCTTATTATTCTGTTCAGAAAAGAGAATCCAGAAATAGACCCATACTTATGCACACTTGATTTATGACAATAGTAAGATAACCGTCCATCCTAGTTTGCCTGAGCCTGAGGCTGTTCCCAGGATATAGAACTTTCAGAGCTAAAACAAGGAAAATTAGTATAAGTTGGTCACCACAGACAAAGGTGGCACTTCAGAGCAGTGAGGAAAGGATGGCCTTTTCAATAAATTATAGTGGGGCAATTGGATAATTATATAAAATAAAAGAGACTTAACCCTTACCTCACACTATATACAAAAATATATTTCAGATGGATTATAAATCTAAACTGAAAGGCAAAATAACACTTCTTGAAGATTACTTAGTAGAATATCTTCAAAACCTAGGAATATGGAAAGATTTCTTTAAAAGGACCCAAAAAGCCCTTGTCATGAAGAAAAACAATGATAAAATGGATAACATAAAATGAAAAACTTCTGATCCTCAAAGACACCATTCAGGATGAAAAAGCCGTGGAGTGGAAGATATTTGCAACTCATAAGTGAATACATAAAGAACTACAAATTAAAAAAAAAAAAAATCCACAGAAAAATGAGGAAAAGAGAAGCAGGAACTTCAAAAGACAACAAATTTCTAAGAAACATACAAAAAGATACTGATCTTCATTAATCATCAGAAAATGTAAATAAAACCACAATTGTACACCATTAAATGCTCATAAAATGAATCAACTTAAAAAGATTGACAATATCAAATATTGATGAGGATGTAGAATGTAAAGTCTCATACTTACAGGAGTATGGATTGATAAAACCATTTTGGAAAACCAGCAGTATCTTCAAAAACTGAACCTATGAGTACTCTATTACCCAGTAACTCACTGCTAGGAATAGATTCTACAGAAATGTGTTCACAAAACACATTTTAAAAGGTTTAATGTAATATAAATCATAATGGCCTAAAAGTCGAACTAATCAAAGTGTTTATGAAGAGTAGAATAGATAAATGAATTGTGGTATATCGTATGTTAGATACCTATACAGCAGTGAAAATGAATGAACTCCAGATACACGTTACAACATGGATGAATTCCACAAGCAAAATTTAAGGAAAACAAACCATTAATATAAAGCAGGCAGTCTGTGGATGTAAGAAGTATGGATGTTACCTTTGGAGAAGGGGAGGGGGAAGTGATCACAAAGAATCATGAATGGGGACTTCTGTGGTATAATTCACATTCTATGTCTTACCTAGCTGTTCATTTATCAGCTGTGTTCACTTTATGATAACATATCAAACTGCATACTTATAATTTTTTACTTTTCTGTATGTCTTTTATACTTCAAAAAAACATTGAAAAATTTCATTATAACTGGCATTTTTTTGAGACTGGCCTAGCAGAGTGTAAAACTAAAGGCCAGAAAGCAGTTAAGAAGCTACTCTGAGAGCCCCAAGGCTGGATGATGGACTTAAGAGAGTTGAAGAAAACTGGAGAGGATGAGAATGAACTGTTTGCATACATCTAAATCGAGTATCTATTTTAAATTTTAAATTAAATTAAAATGTCAGTCCCTCCAGTACACTAACCACATTTTACATGGTCAGCGGCCTCATTTAAGCGGTCAGTGGCTACCATAATGAACAGTACAACCCTAAAAAATAGTGATGAACCATACTGGTGGTAAACTACATCTTATAATTTTATGCTTCCTTCCCATCCTAACTAACCATCATCTGGATACCCTTATAAAAAATTAAATACATGTCTATTCTCTATGAAATAAATGAAAATGTTTAAGAAAAAACTTCTGGGTATCCATCTTCCTGGAAATTTCAGGCTCAATTCTATGCAGAGAATGGACCATCTATGACTTCTGAAAGGGGAACTTGTAACAATATTAAAGACTTCCCCATTATTAAGGCAACAGAGCAATAGACTTATTTTAATGCTGCTCCTGTTGACCACTTATTAAACAGTCTGTCCATGGCTATAAGAAAGGAAATAACTCATAATGTTTACTTGCCCTTTTAGAACATCTTGTCTTCTTTTTAAGTTTATTTTTACTCCTTGGGTTCTGTCCTCTACTTCCTAGCACTGACCCTAGTTTCTTTAATCAGACAATAATAGAAGTGAATATTTTTCAGGATGTCTGCCTTGTGGTATGTGACCTTGCTACCTCACAATATTCCAGTAGAGCGCACTGCTGCCATTCAGTTTCTCCAGGATCATCTATACTTGGCTAATTCCCAGGCACATGTTTATAAATACTATTCATGCTGTAATTTTGACAGCTTATATTTCCTGAGAACTTCATCATTTTCAGGTGTGAAGGACGGGTTTGACCTTAATTTGGTTCTGTCTGGAGCAGTTTGTTCTTAAACATGGTCCAGAGTTAATTAAGAAAATATTAAAATCTAGGTTCAAAACATGGACAAGTAATTTGCTGTTGTAATTGATGGTACACTCCTGTATGTCTCTGCTGAATAGTTTCTTGCCTTGGATAATCTCTACCCTCTCAGCTTTCAGTAATAATAGAAGCAACTGCATAATCAAACCAGCCAATGGTCAGAGACAAGTTTATTACTTTCTTCACCCATGGCTAAGATGAACACAAAAGAAAAGTAATAATAATGGTAATAATACAAAACTTGCCTCTCAATCTCTACTGCCCTCCCCTGAATCCCGACAAAATAGTATTGGGGGAAAATTCCAAGCTAAACTAAGAATCTTGCTTTGGGAACTGACTGCCCAGAATATTCTATTGTGTCTTCAGCCAGGACACTGGCTGCCGATATAAACAGGTCAGCAATTGTCTGGAACAGTTTTTGAATATTCCACTATCCCTTGTTGGAACATCATGGGTAGACATTTATAAGTATGCAAAGGGCTGAGTTTGTGTTAAATACTAGAGACAAAATAATAGATTGGCTGCCATCTGGCAAATAAATTCTCTTCCCAGATCTACTATTGACTCAGAACAAGTGCCTTAAACAATCCACATCTCTATTTTCTAGGCAACGCAGTGTCAGTTATCAACACCGAGTACCCTGGAGGCGTGGTTTTGAAGAAGAACAATGAGAGTAATAGTATTTTTTATAAAAAGGATCTTCATTTAAAAAAAAAAGTATGATTACAGTTGGCAAGACTTCAGTGATAACCCCAAGCCTCACATTATTCAATTATTTTACTCTCTCCATAGAAATTTAAGAGAGCTGCTAACAAGGAGCCACATGACTACTCTCCTCTGACACAGCATTTCTAAGTGGGGAGGTGGTTTTCATTTTCATACTTTAAATAAATTGATTGATGTAATTTTTTGCCATTTCAGTTTCCAACAGAAAGGTATGTTTAACACAATCTTCGTTAAAGTGTCAAGTACATGAAGACAGCCTATTGTTAATTTTGTATATTTGGGGATATGACTGTCTGCAAATAGATTGAATTCCCTCTAAAAGAATGCCTTCACCTTTGCATCCCAATGTCTACCGTATCATCTGACATTTAGTATGCACTAAATAGATGCACATGAAACTGAACACAAGGTCGTGTTAGGCAGGATCATTTTCTGAGAGCTGAGAATTATGAATCTTGAAGAAGGTGATAGACCTAATTGGTCAAGAAGTGTCTGGATGGTATGTCAAGGAGAAAGCATGCATGAGGATAAGTGGACGGAAGTACTTCATGCTTTGGGGGATGTGCGCCCAACCAAGACCCTGGGCATAACTGGGCCAAGAATTGACATCCCACCCAAGGTGAACAAATTAGATTTCCTTCCTAGAAATTTGGAATTAGGACTTATAGATAATAGTAATTCTATACTAAAGTAATGTATATCTATTATATTATATTGTATTATATTGTATCCTATTAGAATTTATAAGGCTATATATAGCACTTCAAATGACAGAGTAAGATAATGTGTAAAAATTTCCATTTGAGTAGAGTAGGCACTAGATTTTTTATTAAATGGGGAAAAAGTATTTGGCTCAGTTGTGCCTTAATCTGTTTAATTACAAGGCAGAGTCAAAATCCATAGGGAAAGAGTAGTAATTTTTTAGCAATTTTAGTTATCTTTAAACTCGTGTGGCTTCTGTTTGGCATTTATTTGATTCTTGGACTCTTTGACTTTTAGAATCCTGCATTGTTGTAGCCCCTATTTAATTTGCTTAGATGTTCTGCCCATGAATTTTCTGAGTAGGTACAACTACTTTCTTTAGTAAGTTTAACCTGGTCTTCCACATAGAAAGAGACAACGTGGAGTAGGCTGGGCCTGAGGCCAGGTTTAGATCTTCCGTGTGCTTGAGGACGGAATGACAATTTCTTACGGACTAGCTGAACTCCTGAGAAGAAAGAAAAAGGGAGTGGGGAGAGGAAAAGGAAATAAGGAAGGAACAAGAGATTGGGGTGGCAGGCTTGAGAATTGCTGCTGGATTTTTATGATTTTACTTCATAGCTTAAGGTGCAGTTTTATGCAAAATATTATTTAATAGTTTTAATGATAATTGAGAATTGATCTAATGATATACATAATTATTGGTTGATATAAATATCTTGTATTATGCATGTGGTAGGAACCTAAACCGACCAACTCGAAAACTTGAACGATTAGTCTTTCTTTAAGCAGCTGCCACAGCTGAGGGCACTGCTGCACCCACGACCTCAAAGGGCTGTTGTGAGGCAGGGCAGTGGGCGGTACAGTCCTGTCTCCAAGGACAGATGTTAAGGAGAGAAGCTAGAATCCAGGATCGGAGAAGGATAGGCTTGCAAAGGGAGTGACGCCCTCCTTTGCCATTCTCTCTTTCCTACCTATTCCCCAATCTCTGGCCTTCCCCATCTTGCAGTGGTGGATCTAACAAACACACTGTCACTTAAGTCAAGATACCTTTTATTAAAAATCCCCACGGTTTTGGTCTTCCTAAGAACTCACAGTTCTGAAACTAGGGAGACAAGAGGCAAAAGCAGGATTGTCTAGTTTTATCACTGTTTTTAACTGTCAATTTTAGGACACTGCTAGAACCCAAAGCAAAATGTTCACGGAAATCCATCAGTGGATTCAGGTATATGCTAGTTTTAATTCTTATTTACACTGGCCTGTGATTATTTATCTGGAAAAACTGAAATGCTCCAGTTGTCGAGATCAAGAAAGAATTTTTCAAAACCAAAGAAAAAAATAAACGTGAGGCAAAGATCTTTTCAGAATTGTCTGTGCTGACTGTGTAAATGATAGTCCAGAAGTAAAAAGGAGCCCTGAAAAATCACAGATTAGGGAAAGTTAAGGATTACTCAATAACTATATTTAATTTACTACCATTTGTGATATATAATTATGTTTTCTGCAAATATATTTACAATATCGCTGGAGGAAGACACAATAAACTGTTAGCATTAATGTTTCCAGGGAGAGAACTGGGCGGGGGGGTGGGTAGAGATAGAAGGAAGACTTGTTTTTTACAGTATTTTTTTGGTATTTTTTTGAATTTTGTATCATGTAATTGTATTTTTTCAATTTTTTCTAAAGAAATAACCATTTATCTAACCAGACAGTAAGTGTAAATACATTCTGATCACTGGTGTAAAGTGTTTTTAATCAATAGTGCCTCTCCATTCTTTGACTTTTTGGTTAGACCTTTTAAAAACATCAATGTTTAGGGAGGTCTTAAGTGTGTTTACAATAGAGATAATTCTGTTCTATTAGCCTTATGCTAAGGGAAGAAATAATAAGGTAGTTACTATAATAGCCTTGGCATGAATTGGCAAAACAATGGTATCAGGCTGAATTGGTACTGGCAACAGAAAAAAGGAAATAAATGAGGAAAATGAGTTTTGAGGCCAGTTTTAAAATCAGCTGGCCCTTGAAACTCTGAATTCTGACATCCTTAAAGGCATTGTCATTCTCTTGTGGCCTGAAAGGGTACATTATCTTTAGAGGTTTGAATCTCACGGAGTCACAGATACTCTAAGAAAAAGCCCCAATTGTGTGAAGAATACCCTACTAATATAACTTGCTAATGAGAATTTTCTCTCTCCTGCTGCCCTGTACAAAACTTATTTTTTAGACTGGAAAATTTCAAAGATACAAAAAGATAAGATGTGTGATGAACCTCCATATACCTGTCACTCACCTTCCCTCCGCCTTGGGATTATTTTGAAGAAATCCCAGGCATCGTTTCATCCTTAAATATATCCATTTGTACCAGTAAATCCTAAGAATTCTTTTTAAAATAAACTTAACCAGAATAAAATGGTCACACCTAAAAAATTAACAATAGTTTCTTAACATCATGAAATTTCAGTCAGCATCCAGATTTCCGGAATTGTCTTAGAATGTTTTGTTTTTTACATTACTTAGAACAATTTCTGTTAGAATGTTTTAATCAGAATCCAAATATGGTCCCTACATTTCAATTGACTCAGATGTGCCTCCTCAGACTTTTTAAGTCTATGGGTTTCCCTCTCATCTCTTCCTCTTATTTTCCTCGCAAATTTTGTTGTTTTCATTTTTGAATAAACCAGCAGCCTTGTTCTATAATTTCCCATAGAGAATATCCTTCTAGGGGCTACAATCAAATTACCATTTTAAAGGCACTTAGAATAGTTACTTACTGTATGGTTATGCCTCTAACTCCATACAGAGTTAAGTTCATGTGCCTTTTTAAAAATTTCTATTTTTAGGAATTGTTTTTAAATTTAATTTTTTATTTTATAATTATGTAAAGTATATACATGATTTCAAAATCAAAACTACAAAACAAGGTATACACAAAGAAGATCAACTTCTATCCCTTTCCCCATCCTACTACTTCCCCCATTAGTAACCATTTTGTTTAATTTCATAGTTTATCCTCCTGTTGTTGATTTTTAAAGCTGTATATATATTTGTATCCATTCCTTAGATAAAGGGTAGCACACTGTACCTGATTTTATTCACCTAATTTTTTAAAAAGTACCTATATCCTGGAGATCACTCTATAGTGGTAGAGAGAACTAGTCCTTCCTCCCTTTTAGAGCTAGAATCATCCCATTTTGTGGATGGACGATGGCTCATTAGTCCTCACTGGTGGCCACTGAGTCGCTTGCCCGCTGCCCTGTTGTGAAGTGTTAACCTGCTCATGGTCATGTGCACTGCGGAGGCTGTCGGGTTCCACTGTCTTTCCACGAAGACCAGAGGTACTGGCAGGGCTTCTGACTCCTGTCATCCCTTCTCAGCTGCCCTCTATTTCTCAGCTTTCTCCTTCCTCTGTGGAAGACTTTCTCTTCCTCTCTGTTCTCCTACCCTCTCTTGTTCTGTATCGTCCTCACTTCACTCTGGTGGGGGGGTGGGGGGGCAACCATTCTCTGTGATATTTTCAAGGACCTTATGTCTCCTCCTTTCTCTCTTGGTAGAAGTTCGAAGGAGCTCTTTATGTTCCTTCAGAAACCTTATTATTTTGATAAAATGAGTGGGCATTCAGGCAGTGTCACCATGGAGGAAACCTCCTCACAAAATAAAACCCTTGGTTCCAGCACTTCCTGGTTTCTGAGAACATAAATCACTAAGCATTCTCATTTCAAATTTTTCTAGCCACAGCCGTCCAATAAGTACCAAAGGCACCACCACGCCTCAAAGGTGCCACTATGGAAAGGACGGGAGGCATCTGCATCTTGTGGGTCCTCCTCTGAAATTCACTTACAACCAGGAGGATTTCTACAACAATCCACTAACAATTAAATGTGATTGTGTTTGCAGAGAGATTGGCCTTGCTGAGAGCTAGAGCAGGACTCTGAACACCGGCATTGAAGGGCAGGGTTAAGAAAACAAAGGAAGAACTAAGAACCAGAAAAGGGTTAGGGTGGGAGGGAGGCTACACAAGACAAGTCATGACTACTTCAGAGTCTCTCCCTATTAACCTTGACCTCCCTGATCCCCCAAACACACATTCGAGGCAGATCTGGACCTGCCCCCTCATTCATTCATTCATGCATTCCCTCCTTCTTTACACCAGTATTAGCACATTGTTCTATCATTGGTTTTTTAACTCAACAATAACTCAGATTTTTTAAACATTAAAATGAAAAATGCTTTCTTATTTTTTATAGCTGCCTAGTATTCTATTGTAAGCATATATCATAATTTATTTAACTAGACCTCTATTCATTAACATTTAGGTTATTTTCAATAGTCTGCTAGCACAAACAATGACGATACCTTGAACAGGCACCATTTTGCCTGTCAAAAGTATACCTGCCATCTAAATTCCTAAAATTGGAACTACGGGCTCAAAGGGCATATGCATTTGTTATTGTGATAGGTACTAGTCAATGACCCTCTATGAAAGCTAGAAAATTTGCCCTCCCAACCACTGTATGGCAGGGCCTGTTTCCCCCAGGCTTGCCAGCATCATGTGGTATCTAACTTTTTTATTCTATCCTGTCTGATAGCTTGTAAAATGGTGTCTTGGTGTAATTGCCATTTTCATTTCTCTTATTGTGAGTGAGGTTAAGCATCTGTTCATGTGCTTGGTGGCTTATGTATTATGGAATGTTTTGTTCACATTTTTTGCCCATTTTTCTATTGGGTTCTTTATAAACTGGTTGGAACTCTTCTATTAGGGACACAGCCCTTTGTGATTTGAGTTGTGATCATTTTTCCCATATTAATCTTTTCATCCATATTTTTATCTTACTCATGGTGTTTTTGTCATGCACATGTTGATTTTTTTAAATGCAGCAAAATGTAACAATATTTTTCTATGGCTTGTAGATTTTGTGTCTCAGTTAAAAAGAGCTGGTGAAGAAGAAAATTGACTGTGCCTTGAAAACGTTCAGAAAGTCTTGAGGAAAAGAAACATTTAAAAGACTGAGAAACACTGGCAGATTATGGGGAGTTCAGAAAGCCCCACCTTCAAAGTGTTGCCATAATACAAGTCTAGGGGAAGGGCCACGCCTGTTCTTGTGCCAGTTTTGGGCAGGGATAGAGACTGTCAAGGAACTGAAGACTAGGGTTTTTTTCTAGTTGATCTATAGCACACGTATAGTAAATTGGATAAAGTGCACCAGCCTTAAGTATACAGTTCAATAAATTCTCACACACATATATTTCCTGCGTAACTACCACCCAGATCAAGATACCATGAATGCCAAGTTCTCGATCACCTGGCTAATGGAGGAAGAAGAGATGCTTAGTTCTGAGGGTTAGAGAAATGTGTCCTTAGCGCAACAGAGTGGGAGGAGGAAACAGAATGAAGGTCGATAGACAAGAGTCAAACAAGTATACACGGGAGTAGCCCACTTCAGTCTGATCTCAGGGCCTGAGGGTCCTCCCTGAATTCTCATCATGTTAGAATTTATTCACCTGGAAGAAAAGAAAAGGCTATTGTGCATCCCAAAAGCAGGAGAGGGTGGCTGAGATGTCATCTCAGGCCCACATCTTAGTGAACAAAATAAAGATAACTCAACGCAAGTAGATTGAAGTGTGGCTTCCATGTTAGAGAGGATGAGATAAACATTCAGGAGAACTGACTTACGGTATTGAGCCAGCATTTGCTCCTTTCTTCTTTAACTTTGTCATCCTCGACTCTGCTCAGGTGGTCCAACCAAAATCTCCAGGGGGATGAAGGAAGGGCAAGGTAGCAACCAAAATAGGCCAAAGCGAAGGCAAGGCACAGACCAAACCCTCATTCACCTCCCACTTTCGACTGCTATTCTTCCCATACAATGACAAGAAAAATTCTTCTCCAGTCCGCCCTACACTAGGTACACATTCAACTCTCTAGAGGCATCTGTTAAGGGGGAAACTCCCTCATCCTGAAGTTTCCTTCCATATGTGCCAGTCCTGGCCTCTCTCCATTCTACCATGGAATTCATTTAAAGAATGGCTTAATCTGAGTGGGAAATTTGAGAAAGATAAACTGTGCATGCCTGGCTCAGCTCCTTCCTTTCTTTCTCCTGGGGTTGGAGCTTCAGTGGGAAAGGCATTCCCCTGCTGCTTTTCCAGGTGTGGGCTCTTCCTGCAATGTGGGAAGGGATGCCCTGGTCCAGAACTTTTATAATTGATGGAAAAAGTTCCTCTTCCTGGAGTACATTAAACAAGGCTTTCAGCTCTCAGAGCAAGCCATCTACCCCAAGTTGACCTTTACTACTAATAAGTAACCTTTGAATCTCCCACCAGCCTTACTCCTTGCCTTATTCCCCGATTCGTTCAGAAACTGGATGGGAAAGAGGGGTTCCACTGATTGGTAGCCCAACATCACCTTCTTTTGACTGCGATTAGTTCCAAACAATATACCTACACTTCTGTTTCCTGATGTGTCAGTTTTCCGAGTAGCTGTTTATCTTATTTCATAAATAATGAGGGATCTAGCTCATAACTTAGCTCCTTTCCCTCCAAGAACTTGTTAACCTTTTTTTATGTTAACTCTACTACTGGTGATTTTTGTAACTTTAAAGAACTGTGTCTTCTGTTCCTTAATCCATCTACTTCAGATCATACTGCTCAACTCTCTAATTTATAAAATGAGGAATCAACTCCCTCCATTTTGTTTCAACTCTTCTCCTCTACCACCTTCCAGCTTACCAGCTCTACCTTTAATTTTTACACTTTTAAAATTTATATTTTTATTTTATGTAATTTACATACATGTGCATACATGCAATTATTATAATTAAATGTACTAAGATTTGTCTAAAGGCTGAATCTTGAAAACTGAAAAACGGAAAACTTGAATATATAAAATATTATCATAAAGGAAATGCTGTTCTCAGCAGAACAAAGGGGGTCTTTGGACCCACAACAAGTGAAAAATAATCCTATGTCGATAAGCTGTGCTGCTTGAAGGAACCTTTTCCAATGTCAAGGTCAAATGGCTATTCTTTTCTTACATTCCATCAGTTGCTCAATATCATGCCACATTTTTTGCTGGCTTTATTTTTAGACAGTGAGTTTTATACAGATGATTGTTTTATCCCATTGTGTTAGTCCGCTTGGGCTTCCATAACAAAACACCACAGACTGGGTGGCTTAAACAATAGACACTGATTTTCTCACGGTTCTGGAGGCTGGAAATCCAAGATCAAGGTGTCAGCAGGGTTGACTTCTGGTAAGATCTTTCTTCCTGGCTTGTAGACAGCCACCTTCTCACTGTGTCCTCACATGGCCTTTCCTCTGTGCATGGGTGGAGAGAGAAAGACCGCTGGTGAGATCTTGCTCTTCTTAGGAGGTCACCAGTCCTATAGGACTAGGGCCCCACCTTTAGGACCTCATTTAACCTTCATTACCTTCTTAAAGACTCCATTTCCAAATACAATCACATTGGGGGTTAGGGTTTCAACGTATGAATTTTGGAAGGACACAAATTCAGCTCACGACACCCATGTTTATTCAAAATCTATTTAGTAAATACTACAATAAGTACTCCCCTATGTCTATAAACCGAGAAAAGGGGGCTTCCCTGGTGGCGCAGTGGTTGAGAATCTGCCTGCCAATGCAGGGGACACAGGTTCGAGACCTGGTCTGGGAAGATCCCACATGCCGTGGAGCAACTAGGCCCGTGAGCCACAATTACTGAGCCTGCGCGTCTGGAGCCTGTGCTCCGCAACAAGAGAGGCCGCGATAATGAGAGGCTCGCGCACCGCGATGAAGAGTGGCCCCCACTTGCCGCAACTAGAGAAAGCCCTCGCACAGAAATGAAGACCCAACACAGCCATAAATAAATAAATAAATAAATAATTAAATAATTTAAAAAAAAAAAACAGAGAAAAGTATCCTTTACCAAGTATCTAGACACTCACCTGAGGATGCTCTAAAACTAAAACATGGGCTTATCTGCTCTAGAAAATATGCATAAAATTATAAAATACCAAATTACGCTTGTCCTCAGAGAAAGCCCAAATTCTTATCTAAGGCCTAGAGCTGCCCAGTAGACGATCTAGGATGGGGTAATTGTTTCTAAAGACACTGAGGATTACGCTCTTGCCCCAGCTTCATCACTCCCACGTCCTAGCAAAAGTGAGTGATAGATACTCCGACCTACATCAAGGAATGAAGAGGTGATGGCTCAGGTGAGCACCATAGAGTGAAAGGCATCTTCAATACCCATTTGTCCAGAGTTCCTCATTTCACAGTTGAGAAAACTAAAACCCAGAAAATTTGGATGATGTTGTAAGTCCAAATTATACAGCAAGGTATACTTTAGAGCCCAAGGCTTCCAGCATTTCATTCTGTGTCCTGTCCATGAAACCATGATGCTTTTCAATTCCCCTCAAGGGGCTTGACGGACTCTGGAATTCAGGGAAGATGCCTGATCGTTCTGGATAAATATCCATTCAACCCTGAGTAAGAACTGTAAATTGTGTCTCTGTTCCCAAATTTGATATCTAATTACTGTCAGGAGCTGAACTGGAGAAAGCTGAGCTGCCAGGTGTTAAGGCGGTCAATTAAGACAACAAGCCAAACAGAGAGTAACAATTAAGCCTTTATTCACTTACCGCAATAGTATAATCAAAAGGCAAAACAGGAAAAAGCACTGGCTCCCAGTGTTCCATTTTCCCTCCCAAGAGCAGCTCCAGGCAAGGGTCAGATGTATTAGCCCAGATTGGGGGATTGTCTCCCTGCCAGGGAAGCCCTGGGATGGGGATGGGGGTGGGGAGAGGGCAAGGAGTGGAAAAGTACTGTGTCAGAGTGTAGAAAAGTGACTGGAAGGCCCCTTGATAAGGAGGCCTCTGAACGGAGGTATTTGGACTAGGAATGCAGTTGTATGTGAGCCTGGCCGCCCTGTGGGGAAGTGAATCGGACTATAACTACCCCAGACTGTGCACCAAGTGTGGCGAGCGCAGCTCTCCCACAAAAGCCTGCCGGTTAAAGCCTTTACAATTGCCTATGGTCGGGCTTGAGGGATTACACATGGGATTTTGGCCTGCGGCCAAACTCCTCAATTACATATGGTAACAGCACCTTTGCATATCCCTAGAAGTGTTTACAAATAGTCTATAACTCTCTAGACATGACTTCTGCTTAAGGCATATTTTGATTATTACAGTTAACCGTAGTCAGAATAAAGCTGATCATCACCAAATTTTCTCCAGGGTGAAGACACCAAAGATGCTATCATTGGACATTATGATGCATTATTATGAGTGGTTTTCTGTGTTCAAATCCAGAGCTGGGCAAATTGCAAGAACTCACTCCATAAATATAGGCTTATTTTTCTTCTTTTGTTTTGGTTATGTAAAGATTCAAATATAAATTAAAGGTCCATTATGGGGTGGGTTTGTTTTTTTGCCTGCATATATGACTTTTAAATTTACTTTCTAATCTCGTTACCCTGTTCATTGTATATGGTTTTAATTGTAATCTCAAATCTTTCTTGGTAGAAGTAATTTTGGTAGAAATAATCTTGGTAGAAATAAAGAAGATAATTTTGATAAAGATACTAAAGCTATGTCAACAGGTATGTGTTGAGTAAAAAGTTGTGGCTGCTCCCTGATGAGATTTCATCCTAAAAAAAAAGATATTCCTGATAGTATATATGGACCCCCTTTCCTCTTCCTGCCACCAGACCCCACCTGTTTCCCTGACCCTACACATTCCCTAAACTAGGACAGGAGGACCTGGAGAAAAAGAAAGGGAAAAGAGAAGAAATTCACAGCCTGTTTCCAATCATTTGGTAGAACTTTTCAAAGCATGCTAAAACGAATATAGCTCTGGAAATGTGTCTTTTCAAAGGTTGGATATTGAACGTGGAAGGGAAATTGAACTGCAGAGCAAGATTGAAGTGTTGTGTGGAATTTCAGTAATTGTGCCCATTAACTGAAAAAATATTTGCTTAGGCTGTCTTTGCAGGACAGCCCCTGGGTTACAACAGAGCTGGAATGTGCTGGCCAGGGCGCTCCACGGCCATTTCCCCTACCACATTTGCAAAGCTGGAACATCTCCAGCTTTGCCCTCCTATATTTAGTGTATTTACATACTGTCTTCCATTTAAATAAATAACATGCAGAATGTTAACAGGCTGGATTAAAGTAGAAATACACTGCAAGGGAGAGAACAACCATTAAGCATCATCTTTCTGCTTCTCCACAGCTGTGCCTCAGGCTTGGAACAATTTTTTTCCCTAGGTTTTTTAAAAAAATTATTATTATTATTTTTATTTGACATACAGTAAAATTAACTTTTTTCTTGGGGTACTGCCCTATGAGCTTTGTTTGTCGGTTTGGGTTTTTTGGAACACTTTAAATAGGCTTGGGTGGAAAAGATATTAAAATTAGTTCTTAATTTCCTAGTTTTTTTTTGTTGATTTAAGAAAACTCATAGGCATTATTTAAAAGTAGGGATCCAGTATTTCCTTTCCTCATATTTTTTTGATAACTGATCTGAAAGTCTTCCCCACTCATTTTTTTCTCATTTTTTCTCCGCCCGCTCCCTGCGCAATTTTTTCTTTCTTCAGTCCAGCTCAGTCTTCTTCCGTATGCAGGCAGCCAACAAGATACACACGGTAGAATCCATTTGGCCTGACTTGCTGTTTTCTATCTTCATGTTTGGACATAGAGAATAAAAATCTGGAAGCATAGGTTTTCCATCTTCTGAAAAAAATAATCCATGCTGTAATGATTGTCCTAAATCTTAAAAATGTGAGTTCCGCTGACCTCTGCTATGAGGTTAATCACAGGTTCTTTTTTTTTTTTTTTTCTTGTGAGTAGGTATATTCCCAATTTTATTCATAATTAAAGAAATGGAGATTAAAACAATAAAATCCCATTTTCACTTAGTGGTGAATACTGGGCGTGGGCCAAGCTGAATCACAGGTTCTTTTGATTAGAGCCAAATCCCAGCTGCCCAAATGCCTTTTAGGCTGGAAATAGGCAGTGCTGTTGCCTGGATCCCCATTCCTTTTCTGGCCCCCAGTCAGGAGATCTGACCACACCCACTCCCAACCCTGCCCTTCTCAGCACTGGTCAGAGTACCACCCTTTCAGTGTAAGGCAGGAAATAGAGCTTGAATGAAGTTAAAAGTCATGTCTCAATGGCCTGAGACTCTCCATCAACCAGAACCACTAGTGGTCCCTGGTTTCCTTCTGGCCACTCTTTGGGACCACCATGAATACAGGGAAGGCTTCTGCCTCCTTTATTTGCGAATAGAGGTAAAATTACCCTCAGTGATATCTGGGTGAATTCTCTCTCCCCATTTACTAAGAAGGACAAAATATATACATGAAGTCATACATTTCCATCATTTACCCACAAGTATATTACTTAATATTTCCGAATATTTACATAATGTATTAGAATAAACTGTAGAATTATCCTTTTTAAAGGAAATTGCTACCAAACTTAGTCATAAGCAATGAGTCAGTCTCATTCCAGAAATCATTCAGAGGTAGCATATGAGCAAAGATAATGTGGACTTCTTCATGGAAATATGCCAAAAACAACATAGAGAATAAGAAACCTCTCCAGACTATTTTATGTCTAAATCTAAACAATAAGAGAAATATGATAAACCATTGGCAAGAAGGGACTTGAATGTTAAGTGCTACTAAATGTTATCAATCCCAGTAAAACAACAACTTGCCAAGGCTGGAAGAGAAACTGTGCTTAACTTCTACTGCTACTAATAAAGAGGGGGAAGTTTGGATTTTCACACAGGAAGAAAGTGTATCCACATATGCGTGTGACACCAGTTAGCAAGGAAGACAGAGAGTGTCATCCCTATATTAAGGGTCCCAGGAAGATGAGGTTCCCAGACAGGGCCTTGGACTCTATGCTCTTTCCTAATATGGAGAATCAGGTTTCTGTTTGGATCTGCCATCAGGACACTTACTAACCCACCAAGAATAATTGCCTTAGGCACAATGAGACACTTAACACAAAGAAACAAAGGAAAGAGCATCCAGTCTCAGATTTCAAGATCAAATCAAAGCAGTGAGATGAATAGGGCAGAGATTTCTGCTTGTTTTGTTTCCTGATGTTTCCCAGTACTTATAATGATTCTTGACACGTGGTAGGTGATCAATAAGTATTTACTGAGTAAATGACTCTATGCAAGAATGAATAGGCAATGATTCAACATTACTCACACTGAGGGATAAACTATTCCTTGGTGTATGTAATCATTAGACATTTTGCAGAATGTTTTAGAAGTATAGTAGCCTCCTTTATTTGCCATTTAGTTACAAATTATTGTATCTAAGATGAATGTAAAGCAAGGGCATAAGTATAGTTCATTTTGTTTTTAATTCAACAAATAAATATTGTAGACCTACTGTGTGCAGACTGTTGTAACATATCAGAGTAAGAGCTCTTGAATGGAAAGCAAATCACAATATGAGACAAAACAGGAATGAAACACACAAAAGAGGATGAGCAGTGTTTGGACAGCATGAGAAAAAAAAATGACTCCTGTTTTAATCATCTGAGCCTTGATGAACAGTAACTAAAATCTCATATCAAAGATCCACCCTTTAGCTTTTGTAATTGATTATATAGATTGGATCAGGCAGAGTCTGGTCAAGAAAACAGAAACCACTATAGGTATGTCAAGCAGGAAGGGATTTAATACAGAGAATGAGAGCCCTTATATAAAACCACTGTAAGGGGGAGGAGAATAAAGGTCTGGGCAGCTCCTCATGGTATTCAGAAAATCAGGAAGTTCGAGGATCGGAACAAACCTGAGCCAGTGATCTCAGCTTCCTATAGCACCAAAGTGGGTGATTTTCAAAAGAATACTGTACCTAGAAACTTCTGGCAAAACCTCATGTCTGCGCTTTGCCAAAGCTTACGTGCTTGTCCACAACTGCTGAGTCAATAATAGCTTCTCTTTTTATTCTGTTCTAAATCTCAAGGGGGGCTCCCATTCCTGGAACCTAAACTAGATACCTGATGACAAAGCAGTTTGGAAAATGTAGTTTCCAGGCTTCCAGACCCTATAATAGCTGGGGGGGAATAGATGGGAATTGGACGGTTGCTACCATCCCAACAGAAAAGCCAGCACAAAGATTTAGTCAAATGTAAATGGTTTTCATGTAGACTAAGTTCTTCTTTCGAACAGCTGTTGTTGTTGTCATTGTCATCTTCCTAAAAATCTCAAGTTCAAGAATCCCTCTAGATACCGTCACAGAAAGATTTGTGGATGAGATAGACCTTACTGCCTATTTGTTCTGTCGCAGAAGGGACAAAGCCTGGTGAGCAGATTGCCGGTGGACTGCTTAGAGAATGATGTTTTAATAAAGCTTCCTTTCCACCAGGTTGTGTTACTTGATGCAGTGAGGGGGCATAAAAGCTAGGGAGGAAAGGGCGGATGCTTTCAGGGAAGGTTTTGCCCAGGAGGGTTGAAAATTTAGTGGCATTTCTCTCAACAGAAGAGAAAGCAGTGGGCATTCAAGGAAACAGAAACAGCTTGTGATAAGCCTCTACTAGAATTTAACAGAAGGGGGAAAATGCATCTCTCCTGACTGCGTTGCATGTTTTCTTGTATCCACTCAAGAGACTTTCATTACAAACCCTTTTTAAGTGAGTGATATCTGTTGAGAAAAATGGCATACTCAAGAAGTAGGGTTAAAGTGAAGATCAAGAGTGGAATAATATAATCATATTCCTCTTATTTAAAACAACACAAAACAGAAAATTGTTTCCATCAGCCCTCCCAACTGGAGCTCCCAACTGAGGCCTCCTGGGTGGCATAAGGAAGAATGAGCCCAGATTGCTCACCTGCCCTCATGCTCTGGCCACTCCCTTGCTCTCACTGCATCTCTCCAGGAGGAAGCTTCCCTGGCCACCCAGGCTGTGAGCAATGCTCTGCTCTGGAAGGAATGCCCCTGGGACCAGGATTATGGCCTCCTAAGTGGAGAGAAACACCCTGCCCTCCCTCTTCTGACCGTTTTCCTTGGGTTAGGGAGTGCTGAAAAATAAGACCAAGTATCAGGTTCCCATTTTGATCTGGAAACTAAGAAAAACACTCTTTTATCTTTTTCCCTCCAGTCCCTAGAGAGTTTTTCTTCTATAAGTGCAGTGGAAGTTCAGGCATCACAAAGCCACCTAGGAAGATGACCCATGGCCAACCCAAGATCCATACCCCTTCCCTCCTGTAACTTAGCAGTAACTGTCCTGGGACCTCAGCTAAATCAACATGGCACAAGTTGTTCAAGGAGAGAAGAGAAGGGGTGAGAAAGCATATTAAGATTTTAAAGTTACTTCTTCTTCACTGGGCTCCATTACTCAAGATGGGTAAAGATAAAGCACTCAGAGAACAAAAGTACATTGAGAACCAGCCAAAGCACTAGAATCCTTTTTACAAGGGAGGGAGAGGGAAGCGGGGGTGGGGGGAGGGATTTTCATTTTTCTTTAAGGGAAACTAAAATCTCTAATGTGAGAAAGACGAGATTTAGGGTTGCAAACACTTTCAAATACATTAGTAGCATATAGAAAAGACCGAAAATAAATTGATAGTATTTCTCTTTTCAGTGTGTTCACTTGTCCTCAGCTTGATGGGTGGTGGGCTTCAATTTATGCTTTTCCCCATTATATAGAATGCAATTAAGGAAGGATCACTACTAGACTAATCCTTTCCTTATATTAATCCTTTATAATAATGAATAACCAGTCATAGGGAAACGGATATTAACATTAAAAGGCTTAGTTAAACCCTAAAACTACAGGTTAACCCAACATAACTGCAGTTGTGTGACTGCAGGAAGACCTTTGCATGAAGCTTATAGATGAATGTGTTACAGAGACTTCCTATGCTCAGTGACCTCATCATGTGATAGTTTTAATTAAAAGTCCATCATGCTGCATGGCTAAACATATTGGCACAAACTGAACTCTCCCCAAATTAGAAAAAATATATATGAGGCCAAAAAACTATTGCATTATTTTCAGTAAGAGTTAGGCTCAAAATGAAAGATGTAAGTAAAAATATTTTTTCTTTATCTCATAGACGAATATTCTCTGTCATCAGATTTTCCATCTCAGAAGTCTAGGTGAAATTATAAAACCTAGAAAAATGATAAAGTCTGGTAAAAATTCCAGCAGGTATATTTTCAAAACCTGATTTTTAAGCTCTTCTCTCAAATAAATCTCTCAATGTCACCAACTTCATAAAGCATCTAACTGGAGAATTCCAAAGCAGCTGGTTTTTCCTGGGACAATGATGTATAAGGATCTCCAATAAAGCCTTTCCTAATATACTAGATGCATTCCTGAACCGTTGAATCATTACCATCAAAACAAAACTCAACACTCAGAGAAATATGCTTTTCTTCTATAGTCCCCCTACTCTTTCCATTTTTGATGATAACTTCACGATGCCTCCCAGCTTTAAATTTCTAGTGTTTTCCTACAGAAGCATTATTGAAATTTTATGGAGGACGATTCTTCAGTGTTCAAGACAGTCTACAACACTGTAGGAGATTAGTATTCCTCGCCCTTGCTCACTAAATTGAGTAATATCTCCCAGTTATTCTGACATCACAAATTCTCCCTCATATTTCCAAACACCAAGAACCACTATACCTCAGACATATGTTTCTATATGGACACTGCTCTGTCTCACAGCCCCCAAAAGCAATTTACTTTCTTGTGGCTGGGACGCCAGACTTCTTACTCATAAGGCCAAGGTTTCTCTCCAGGGTTGTATTCATCTCTGCTGAAGGCATGGTTCCTTCTAACAGGGGTCCATTCTTATCACTGAACATGGCCGTTGTTATGGAGTGTTTTCTTATCTTATTTAGAGACACAAATAAATATGGAAGTAGAATTTAATGTGTTCACTCCCAGGTCATCTCAGCCCAGCCCTGCCCTGCCCACACTCATTATATGTCAGTACTTCCTATCAGAAAGGACAAATGAAACTATTTTCTAGGTGTTGCTATTATACCAATTACATTCTTTTCAAGAAAAGGCTTATTAAATTCTGGTAGGAAGAACGACTTAAATTCTAGTAGGAGGAACTATTTTATTGAGATCTTTTCCAGGCACTATATGTGGTATGCCCTTGAAAAAAACCTCAGCCACATGAATGAACTTCAGAAGGCCTAGGAGAGAACTTCTTAGGCTCAGGAAACTTGCCAAGGATAAGAAATCAATAGCCACCCAGTAGACCACAGGGAGAAATTATGGATCAGGAAGAATGTAGGCCACTCTGATACCCCTTAGACCAGACATCATCAATCCTGCTAAGGCCTTGGAGAACTTTTTCTGAACATTCATGTCCCTTGTGATGGTGGTCC
The DNA here is from genome assembly GCF_028564815.1 of Eubalaena glacialis. Classification (NCBI taxonomy): domain Eukaryota; kingdom Metazoa; phylum Chordata; class Mammalia; order Artiodactyla; family Balaenidae; genus Eubalaena; species Eubalaena glacialis. The sequence goes on along the minus strand of NC_083720.1, from coordinate 122,823,548 downwards.
TGTCAGTTCTCAGCTATAGACTCCTCAAGAGTTTTCCATCGCTCAGATTATTCAGCATAAGAATATAAAACAAGCAAATTTTTAAGTCCACATGAGGTTTGGAGTGAGGGAAAACTTTTTTTCTATGCACAGGTGATGATCTTGGCATGACACAATGCTTGGCATGAAGGATAAAACACATTGGAATAACATTGAAAAAATGAAAGAAATTACTCTCAATTCCACCTAACTCCAAAAACTATTTTTAAATTTTTTTCATATACCTTCCAGATCTCAGCTATAATTACAATCATAGTTTACATATCACTAGGTATTGTGCTTTAAAAAAAATGACAAACATTTTCTATATTCTTACCTTGCTTACATCATTATTATATCTAATGGTTGGATTGTAGGCCCTCTATTTGATATATTGTAATTAACTACATTATCTTCTTATTGTTGAATATTTAATGTTTTTCTTTTTCAGTGGTGTTTTTTCATATTACAGATAGAAACATCTGTCCTACATCTGTCAAAATATTTCCTTAGGAAAAATTCTCTAGCGTAGAATTACTTGGTCAAAGGACATGAATATCTTTGCAGCTTTCACTAAATGTTATCTCATCTCTTTAAAAAGGAGATATGCCAATTTGAAATGCTCTTCGCTACATATTTTTATCTAAACTTTACTCTCACCTCAGGTGACATAAAATGCTAAGTTCGAATTACATTCCCTAGGTTACCAGCAAGAGCATCTACCTTTGATTAAGCTATGCTCGAATTCTCTCATCTCTCTTTTGCAATTCTCTCTCAAAGCTAAGAGTATAATAGCAACAGTAGTTTTTGAGTTGATTGTTGCTTTCATCCAGAGTTAAGTCAAAATGCAGAGGAAAATACTCAAGGAAGCAGAGGAAACAAATACTCTCTACATTTGGATGATCATTTTTCCTGATTTCCTCCTATGACATAAAAAAAAAAACCCTCAAAAATTTTGTGAAAAGCCTATGTAATAAGTTAATAAGCCGACGTACGAAGTTAATGCTTCTTTGGTTGCACAAAATAGAAATTTACTCTGGTTACCCAAAGGGGGAAAAGAATCTATAGGAAGTATACTAGTGAATCTAATGAAATTCAAGGAAGATCTGGGTCAGATGGTCTAACCTTAGGATACATTTTATTGCAAATAACCAAAATCTGACTGAGTGGCTTTAGAAAAAAAGACATTTAATTCTCCGACAAAATAACATTCCAGATATTCCAAGGCTGGTTCTGCCACTTAACAATGTCATCAAGGAGCCAGATCCTTTCCATCCTTTTATTTTACCAGCCTCTGTGTGCCAGTCATTTTTTTTTTAAAGTTATATTTCTTAATCTTTTTTTTTTTTAATTTTTTAAATTTATTATTTATTTATCTATTCATGGCTGTGTTGGGTCTTCGTTTCTGTGTGAGGGCTTTCTCTAGTTGTGGCAAGCGGGGGCCACTCTGCATCGCGGTGTGTGGGCCTCTCACTATTGTGGCTTCTCTTGTTGCGGAGCACAGGCTCCAGACGCGCAGGCTCAGTAATTGTGGCTCATGGGCCCAGCAGCTCCGCGGCATGTGGGATCTTCCCAGACCAGGGCTCGAACCCGCGTCCCCTGCATTGGCAGGCAGACTCTCAACCACTGCGCCACCAGGGAAGCCCCTGCCAGTCATTCTTGTACTTGGTTGCCTCATGGTCACAAGATAGCTGCCTTAACACCAGGCTCTCGATTTAAAGGCAGGAATCAGGGGGTGAGGATGGTGGCAATGGCAGAGAGAAACTTATTATTCTTTCTCTTTTTCTCAAGTAGCAATAAATATTTTATAGAAGATCCTCAGCAGGCTTCCTACTATGTCTCATTAGACAGAACTGAGTTTATGATTATCATTGGATAGAACAGCATTAATAGATTTATGATCATCCCTAGACTGGAATCTCATTTTTCATGAGCTTGAGGAATCATCAGCTGACACCGGAGGGAAATAGTGGTGTTTGATCGTGGATAAAAGTGGAAACTATGCCTCTTGATGAACGGCCAGAGTGTGTGCCTCATACAGGGACCAGGAAGTTTGTGGACCTTGCTTTCTTCTGATAATGGGTTTCCATTGGCAGGAAACTCTAATGTCTTTTTCCTCCTTCTCTCAAATGCCAAAGGTCTAAGAGAAAGACTCATTGGCTCTGCTTGGCCTATCAGGGAGAATCTCAAAGTGAAGGCATGGCTCTGGTGCCACCTCTGATGATTCCCAGGTGCAAAAGAGGAGAACATCAGTCCTCAAAAAAAATGGGAATTGTCTTGACCTAGAGATAAACACCATAGACATCCCTTACATCTGCGTTAAATGAAATACCATCAAAAGGTATTTACTGACTTCCTAACTTGTAGAAGGAATTGTACAGGACCCTGCGGGGATACAATCTATAAGCTTTGGTCCTCGCCCCTGAAGAGACTATAATCTATTTGAGGAGAAGCCCGTGCAAGTAGCACGATGGGGAGAAGATGAGAGCTAATTGTGAGGTAGAGACAATAAATGTTTTGACCCCAATAAGCTTTGTTGAAGATAATGGGATATAAACTACTTCACGTAGAGGAAGGAAAGGCCTGGAAATGTTTAATTCATCCAACCAAACTTCATGTAGTCAGCTCTGCCACAGCTCTTTCTTGGCCACCCCTGACCCCAGGATCACAGCCTCTTCTGATGTTTATATCTCACCATTCTGGTGGCAAGGGCCAATCGTGTGGCCTTAGAGATTGCATCCAGAAATCCTGCTTTCCTCAGACAGCCTTCAACTTCAACTTCTCCACCTTCTCCTGCCTTCCTCAAGGTGTTCATTTTTTTTTTCCTTTTCTTTTTTGGTTTGTGCCACAAGGCATGTAGGCTTAGTTTTGAACCTGTGCCCCCTGCATTTGAAGCACAGAATCTCAACCACTGGACTGCCAGGGAAGTCCTCAAGATGTTCATTTTTAACTCCTTCATTCCTAGTCCCACACCCTCATTTTCTGAGTCGTTAGTGAACACCCTAACTATTATTAGGGGCAAAGTTTTAAAAATCTTTTTTCTAGCCACAAAATAAGTACATCATATAAGATACAGTCAGCGACTCTGCTCCTGGTCTGCTGTGTGATAAACAGCAAGTCACCTAACCTTTCTGTGTTGAAGAAATCATTTAAAGAAAAGCAATATGATTTGCCTCTTTCCCAACTTTTCAATCAAGTTCCTGGTGAAAAATCAGTGAGGCAGCCCCAAAACACTTGGCGATACTTTAGCAAAATATTTTATGAAAATGTGCAGTCTTTTTATAAGAAAATAACAGAGTTGAATTGGATTTGTTACATATTCTCTCTTCTTGAGAGAGTTAATAGCCCTTCGGTTGGAAAATCCAATTACCAAAGTTTATACAATTTCTCTTGGTCATTGGAGAAGTCAGTAATGCTATGAATCCAATTAAGAAAAAAAAAATGTTCACACCCTTAAATGAATTACAGTCAGCAGGACTAAGACCTAATTAGAAATGCTGTTACCATCTGAGATTACTTATGAGCCAAAACCAAACTGCTTAAACCAAAACAAAGTGACTCCCAACGGCCCTGGAATAGTATTTGGGTTGAAAATTTGGTTAATATTTTCCCTCCAGACTTAGCATCCAGATCTGGATCTACTATTATCCCACAGAGGTTCTTTTTAAATCACTGAATGCTATTCAGGACTTTCCGCAGGAAGTAGACCCTTAGTAACAGGAAGACTTTGTGAAATTTTCTCCTTTGAGGAAAAAGAATAGAAGTCAGGAAAAGGGGGATGCACTCTGGAGAAGGAATTTACATCTACCAGACTGCATTATTTCCAGATGAGCTGAAAACCACTTCCTGTGTAAAGCCTTCCTTGATCCCATAAATTGGTCATTAACTTCCCTGTGATGGTGACTACCAGGGCTGATCATTTTAATCTCTTCCTAGCATTTATTTGAATGACTTATACCACTGTTAGTTATTTCCCCATGAATCTTCCTCACCAAAGTTCTAAGTTCCTGGGGAAACAACCAGTTCTTCCACATTTTGGACTCCTTCTCACCCCTACCAGTGCCTGGAATAGTTAATTATTATTATTTTTTTACTTTTTTATTATTTATTTACTTTTTTAAATTGAAGTATAGTTGATGTATAATACTATATGTTATAGGTGTACAATATAGTGATTCACAATTTTTAAAGGTTATACTCCATTTAAGGGTCTTATAAAATATTTGCTATATTCCCTGTGCTGTACAATACATCATTGTAGCTTATTTTATACCTAATAGTTTGTTTGTTTATGGCCTATCTTTCCCACTAGAAAGTAAGCTTCGTAAAAGAAGGAACTTGGTTTACTCACTATTAGAAGAGTACATCGTAGAGAACCTACCGTGGAATAGTTAATCATTAAATAAGAACACCCACTGTGTGTCAGGCATCGTGTTAGCTACTGGAGAGAAAATGGATAGCAAAATTAGCACAGTTCTCTTCACCCATTGTTTAGAGTCTAGATGGATATATGATTGAATAAGCAATAACAGCAAAATACCATGCATCCTGTGATTGGACTTGAGGTGTCCAGCGAGGGTTCATTTCGATGCCTGCATCATGAATACCCCAAGGGTGGTATTCCACAGGTAAAATGAAGTGTGGTTTGTTCAGTAGCATTCCATTGGAGGTTGAATATGAATTCTTGGGAAGCTGAGTAAGTTCAGATGTCAGTTCCAAGTCATTGAGAAGAATCATGCGAGCCTCGCATCCAGACTATACATGCACTAAACTGAAGGGGCCCCAAGACATCTCGAGGCTTTGGGGTGAGGAGGAGGGAACTCTAGCCCCCCAACTCCCCACCTTTGCTGATTGTTCCTTTTAATGAATGTCTTTCTACATATTCCTAAAGTCAGTCATTTGCTTATGTGAACACGAGTATAAGCTCCATCATTCATGAAGAGCTCGATGAACCGGACCAGAAGATATCTCTTGCATGAAGGGAAGTGCAGGAAACTATGGAAACACACAACCAGAGCATTCAACCTAGTTTCAACACACATTCAATCAAATTATGAATAAATGATTATCTTAAGAAAAATGGGGATTCAGATGAGAATCTAAGAAAATAAAAATGTAAATTGAAATTATGAATCATTCATTCAGCTGATAGTTATTGGATGACCTATTACATGTATATTATCTTATAACTATGAGATCTGTAGTTACTTTAGAGTTTGGGGACAGTTAAATCTGGTAAGTACTGAGGTTGCTGTTGCTTCCTAGAAACTCTGTCTGCAGCTTGGATAAAGGTAAAGTTGGACAAGACAGAAAGGCAAATTCTCACTGTTCAGCACATCCTGTAGTTTTCTAGGATATTGAGAGCAGAAAGAGTATGCTGTCAGTTGTACAAACCTAGGCAAGGACAAGAAAAAGGTTGCTTGGGGAAAATAATGTTTTGAGACAAATGAAGGGACAATCTTCAGGAAATAAATTTATAAGAATTATTAAATTCTAAGCCAATGAGAAGTAACTCTTCCATTACTTTAATTAATGTGTGTTTGCTGCATCAGACAGCTTTCTTCCCTCCATACCCCAGCCTAGCACCTTGAAGGAAGACAACAGAAGTCATAAAACACATGTACACGGACTTCCAGTCTGGACCCAATGACATAGAGTCATTTTTCTCCTGGTCAACTATACACTCTGGAAACGGCATGCAAGGCATCCAGAGGAGAACTCTGAGAAGTGGTGAGAAGAAGGCGAGCTGGTCTGGGACCCCAGGAGGAGAGGAACGGCACAGTGGTAGGGCATCGTGCACCAGCCATCTACCCAACAGAAGGTCACCAGACATGTTGCTTCCCAGCTCCCCACCTAGGAAAGGAAGGCAGCACAGGTGGGCTCACTCTTCTCCCATATTGAACAGGAGTCCCTCTGACAGCATCAGGCAAACCCAACTCCACAGGCAAGGGGGATGAATTGGGAGCCCTGAGCTAGGGGACGCACTTTCCTTCCTGCAGGGCCTGAGACATCTTTTCTGCCAAGAGAAACTGAGGTGAGTGGGCAGAAATAGGAGAAAAGACCTGGCGACAGCAAGCTGCTTGGTCCAAGAAGCCTCTTTATTCCTATGGGCCCAAAACTCTCCTTTGCCCAGAAGCAGCCAGGGGACACTGACAGGAGCATCCTACCACACCCCTCCTCACCAAGTCTCGCCCAAGCACCCAGGCCTGGGGACCAGCCTCCACCCGCTTAGCCAGCACCAGCAGGGAGCACAGGAGCCGCAGGCACTGATAAACCAAACCCACTAACACAACACCACAAAGTCTCTAGGAATTAAACTGCCACTGGAATCACAGCCACAAAAGTAGGTCAGGAGCTGCATGCCAAACCTGAACAGGGTGAATGCCTGCTAAAATAAAAGCTTTAAATGAGACCCAGAGTATTGCCAACAAAATTGGCAAAATGTCCAGAATACAGTTGAGAATCACCATCATACCAAGAACGAAGAAAGTTACAACTCGAGTAAGAAAAGCCAATCAGCTGATGCCAACACCACGACAAATCAAAGGTAGGAATTATCTGACAAGGATTTTAAAACAGAATCATAAAAGCGCTTCATCAATAACAAATTCTCTTGAAATAAATGAAAAAAAATAGAAAACCTCAGCAAAGAAACAGAAGTTATTTAAAAAACAACAAATAGAAATTACAGAACTGAAAAATACAAATTTAAAAACCCACTGTATGTGCTCAATAGTAGAATAAAGATGACAAAGGACAGAAGCAGGGAACTTGAGACAACTGCCTGTGGGACAATAACAAAATAATCAACATTCTTACTATTGTAGTTGCATAGGGACCAGAGAAAGATAGTAGAGCTGAAAGAGCATTTGAAGAAATAATGGCTGAAAAAGTCCCAAATTTGGTGAAAGATGCAAGTCTACACAGAGGAAAATCTTCAGGATGTAGGGCTAAGCCAACAGCTCTTAGACTTGACACCAAAAGCACAATCCAATATAGAAAAAAACTGGTAAGCTGGATCTCATGAAAAAAATTTTTAACATCTTTATTGGAATATAACTGCTTTACAATGGTGTGTTAATTTCTGCTGTATAACAAAATGAATCAGCTGTATGTATACATATATCCCCATATCCCCTCCCTCTTGCATCTCCCTCCCACCCTCCCTATCCCACCCCTCTAAGTGGTCACACAGCACAAAGCTGATCTGCGCTATGCAGCTGCTTCCCACTAGCTATTTTACATTTGGTAGTGTATATATGTCAATGCTACTCTCTCACTTCGTCCCAGTTTACCCTTCCCCCTCCCCATGGCCTCAAGTCCATTCTCTACGTCTGCATCTTTATTCCTGTCCTGCCCTAGGTTCATCAGAACTTTTTTTTTTTTTTTTTAGATTCCATATATATGTGTTAGCATACGGTATTTGTTTTTCTCTTTCTGACTTACTTCACTCTGTATGACAGTCTCTAGGTCCATCCACCTCACTACAAAAAACTCAATTTCATTTCTTTTTATGGTTGAGCGATATTCCATTGTATATATGTGCCACATCTTATTTACCCATTCATCTGTCGATGGACACTTAGGTTGCATCCATGTCCTGGCTATTGTAAACAGTGCTGCAATGAACATTGTGGTACTTGACTCTTCTTGAATTATGGTTTTCTCAGGGTATATGCCCAGCAGTGGGATTGCTGGTTGTATGGTAGTTCTTTTTTTAGTTTTTTAAGGAAGCTCCATACTGTTCTCCATAGTGGCTATATCAATTTACATTCCCACCAACAGTGCAAGAGGGTTCCCTTTTCTCCACACCCTCTCCAGCATTTATTGTTTGTAGATTTTTTGATGATGGTCATTCTGACTGGTGTGAAGTGACACCTCATTGTAGTTTAGATTTGCATTTCTCTAATGATTAGTGATGTTGAGCATCCTTTCATGTGTTTGTTGCCAATCTGTATATCTTCTTTGTAGAAATGTCTATTTAGGTCTTCTGCCCTTTTTTGGATTGGGTTTTTTGTTTTTTTGATATTGAGCTGCATAAGCTGCTTGTATATTTTGGAGATTAATCCTTTGTCAGTTGCTTCGTTTGCAAATATTTTCTCCCATTCTGAGCGTTGTTTGTTCACCTTGTCTATGGTTTCCTTTGCTGTGCAAAAGCTTTTCAGTTTCATTAGGTGCCATTTGTTTATTTTTGTTTTTATTTCCATTTCTCTATGAGGTGGGTCAAAAAGGATCTTGCTGTGATTTATGTCATAGAGTGTTCTGCCTATGTTTTCCTCTAAGAGTTTTATAGTGTCTGGCCTTACATTTAAGTCTTTAATCCATTTTGAGTTTATTTTTGTATATGGTGTTAGGGAGTGTTCTAATTTCATTCTTTTACCTGTAGCTGTCCAGTTTTCCCAGCACCACTTATTGAAGAGGCTGTCTTTTCTCCATTGTATATTTTTGCCTCCTTTATCAAAGATAAGGTGACCGTATGTGCATGGGTTTATCTCTGGGCTTTCTATCCTGTTCCATTGACCTATATTTCTATTTTTGTGCCAGTACCATGCTGTCTCGATTACTGTAGCTTTGTAGTATAGTCTGAAGTCAGGGAGCCTGTTTCCTCCAGCTCCATTTTTCTCCCTCAAGATTGCTTTGGCTATTCGGGGTCTTTTGTGTTTCCATACAAATTGTGAAATTTTTTGTTCTAGTTCTGTGAAAAATGCCATTGGTAGTTTGAGAGGGATTGCATTGAATCTGTAGATTGCTTTGGGTAGTATAGTCATTTTCACAGTTTTGTTTCTTCCAATCCAAGAACATGGTATATCTCTCCATCTGTTTGTATCGTCTTTAATTTCTTTCATCAGTGTCTTATAGTTTTCTGCATACAGGTCTTTTGTCTCCTTAGGTAGGTTTATTCCTAGGTATTTTATTCTTTTTGTTGCAATGGTAAATGGGAGTGTTTCCTTAATTTCTCTTTCAGATGTTTCATCATTAATGCATAGGAATGCAAGAGATTTCTGTGCATTAATTTTGTATCCTGCTACTTTACCAAATTCATTGATTAGCTCTAGTAGTTTTCTGTGGACCTCATGAAATTTAAAAATTTGTTCTGTGAAAACCCATTTGAAGAAGATGAACAGATAAGTTATAGAGTTGGAAAAATATTTGCAAAGTACATATCCAACAAAGGACTCATATCTAGGATACATAAGGAATTCTCAAAACTCAACAGGAAAAAAAAACACCCAACTAGGAAATGGACAAAAAACAAGAACAGACATTTCACTGAAGAGGATATATAGATGGCAAATAAACACATGAAAAGAGGCTCAACATCATTAGCTATTAGGGGAACATGAATTAAAACCACAATGAGCTATCACTACATAGCTACCAGAACAACTAAAATAAAAAATAGTGACAACATCAAATGCTGACAAGGATATGGAGAAACTGGATCATGCATACATTATGTAAATTTAGGGAATATTGTTAATATGCTGATTAGAGGCGTCAGCTACAGAAAAAAGTGCTGGTTTACAAGAAGAAGCAGGAATTAATCTTCTACCATTCCTGTCAGCCAGACCAGGAGGGAATAAAGTTAAAGAATGACACCTTTAGGGGTTTCCCTGGTAGTGCAGTGGTTGAGAATCCGCCTGCCAATGCAGGGGACACGGGTTCGAGCCCTGGTCTGGGAAGATCCCACATGCCGCGGAGCAACTAAGCCCGTGCGCCACAACTACTGAGCCTGCGCGTCTGGAGGCTGTGCCCCGCAACAAGAGAGGCCGCGACAGTGAAAGGCCCGCGCGCCGCAATGAAGAGTAGCCCCCGCTTGCCGCAACTAGAGAAAGCCGTCGCACAGAAACGAAGACCCAACACAGCCAAAAATAAATAAATAAATAAATAAATGTATTTAAAAAAAGAAAAAGAATGACACCTTTCTTTAACCAAGCTGCACTGCAGTACAAAAAGCTGCTCAAGTGTTCAGGAAACCAAAAACTGACTGAAAAAAAGGTGCAGAATACAGCATGTGAATTTTGAACATAACCTAAGAGTTAGCACCATACCCTCAGGCAGAGGGGGCAGGGTGTACCGCTTTGGGACAGAATGCATAGCCTAGGTCAGAGGTCAGCTGGAGACTGAGTGGCCTAGAGAGCACGAGTGATTCCTACAGTTTGAACTGGGCAGTCTGCTCAGCAGCAGCCAACCTTTGGGAAACTGCAACAAACTAGCAGAGGGCAGACCTAAGGAAGGCTGGTCCAAACTTTAGAAAGTAAAAGAGGCAGTGATAAAACCGAGTCTACCTTATACAATCTCTATTTGTAAATGATTAGTACTCTGTAATTTCCTGAGACCTTTAGTAACTGTACACACACACACACACACACACAAAACACACAGAGAACACATACAGTGGGAGCCAAGCAAGTTGCAGGCGGACTTAGACACACCAGGCTCTGCACATGGCAATCTTTGCCTAGAATTAACTCTGCTTCTTGTCGCTCCTGCAGATAGCAACCAGACTGGGCGCAGCTCTACTGCCTGTTGATTCAGAGCCTCCCCTCACCACTCCATCTCCTGCTGCCTGATTGCAGGAAGAGTCCTGATTATGTGTGTACATGGGGCCCAGGAGAATTGGAAGAAATAGGATGGGAGGGTAATCTACACATCTTTTGATGGCTTTGCCCAAAATATAGGTGTGATTAGAACAGTTTGGGTGTTGGCTACTTCATTCAATCAGCCTGGTACAATTTAAGAGGAAATTAGAAATCAGAGGGAATGTCTTTGGCCCACCCTAAGCCAGATCATCTGTAATAGGAATTATGGTCTGACTGTGATCTCAGGGTTTTCAAGATGAGGTCATTCACACATGTGGTTACTGGGATGAAGATCTTAGTATATTCTTCCTCTCAATTATGTTTCTAAAAACCATCACCATAACAAAATAGAGCTCTTCATTTAGGAAAAAAAAAAAATCTAGGGATAAAGATGAACTGTTTTTTCCAAATGCCAAATTTATATTGAAAGCAAAATCAGCATAACAGTTAAAGAATGCGGGCAACCAAGATCTTTTCTCAGTTTTCCTTCCTTGTTAATAACGGCTTGGCTGAAATCTAATTACCTTTTCCAGGTTTGTTTCTCCCTAACTGACCTTGAGTTTTCTTTCCACGTTAGGCCCTCTCAGGGCTTTTCAGTGCCAGGGTGGTGGCAAAAGCCACAGCACTTTCCTCCCGACCATGGCCTCTTTCCTTTACCCTGTGATACAGGCTAGCAGGCCTGAGAAGGTGGCTGGTCTACCAGATGTTCCTTTTAACGGCTATTCTATTCACGTCTCCCTTGAGGCTCCTGCAAGTGGCCAGACAGAAAAAGGAAGAAACTACTTGGTAGCACAATAACCTGCATTCCAAATATTTCCTTCTGCCTTTCCCCCAGCCCCAGTCTCCCTGACAGTGGCTCTCTTCTACGCCTTTCCTGCTTTATGACGTTCTAACGGAAAACAATCTGCCAAGAACCTCCTTTCCTTCTTCTCGACTTTTTAAAACATTAGCAAAGATGTTCTTATGATACAACGAGTCATCAGCACTTTTTCATGTTGTTTTTGAAATTCTTTTAAAAACTAACTATTGCTTAATTTGCTTTAGAAAAACTTCTTAACCAAACATTGAAAACTACATAAATAAGCGCAGAGTTTTTATTTAGAGGGTCTAGTGGTTTACAGATGGAGGTATAAAATTTATTAAAAAGTCTCTATTTTTTTTTAAAAGATTGGATTTTTACATTTATCTCTAAATTCTCTGAAAATTATTTTGACATATGATATAATTTATTTTGATATGATGAAAGTTTAAAACCTTTGTTATATTTTTCATTATAAAAGCAATACGCCCTCGTTGCAAAATATAACATATTAAGAAGTTTACAAAGTAAAAAGAGAAGAATTCTCCTTTTCCCATCTCTCAAAACCCACAGCTAAAAAAACAAATTTTAAGTTTCTTAAAGAAAACTTAATCTGAAGTATACACAATTACTTTTACTATTACTTTTACCTTCAAGTCATTTTCCCATACATATACAAATGTATATAACATACATAAATGCATATCTATGTACCCATTAAACATGCAAAATATATATGCATATATAAAACATTTTAAACAAAATAGGATTAGGCAATATGCCACTTAATAGTTCATGAATATCTTATTATCATGGGTATTTTGAGATCTACTTCATTTTACTCAGATGAGGAGTTTTCCATATTATGGATTTACCAAGATTCAATCAGCATCTTCTGAATCTACCTTTATATTGTTGATAATTTGGGGCTATTACAAAGACTGTTACAATGATTATTCTTATATATAGATCTTTATTCATTTGTACAAATATTTCTTTTGAATAAATTCCTAGGTACAGAATTGTTAGTCAAGGGTATATATATATATATATTTTAAATGTTGATAGATGCTTTCAAAATTGCCTTCCAAAAAGATGACTTCAATATAGACTACCTGCAACTATACATGAGAATACCTGAAAAATAAGGTTTTAAATGAGTCATGAAATAGGGGAAGAATACATAAGCATAAAACAACTAAAGGCTATTATAAAGCTACTTATGAGAATATAAAATAACATAGTATAAACAGAGACAAATATGATTTAAAAGGTATAGTAAATATATATTTGAGTAAATATGAATTTCTTTAAAAAAGTAATGTAGGTACTGCAGATCTTTTTGCCAGAAAGATACAGTTTTGCACCATTATAAAAATAAATGTTATGAGTAATAAAGGATTTAGGGAGGGTACTGGTCTAGATTTTGAAAGATTGAAGACTAACCACCAATTTCTATTCATGAAACTTGTTGGATACTTTAAAAAACAGCTATAAAAGCCATTTTGGGTGGCAACTGAGGAAATTTGAAAATGAACTAGATATTAGATTATATTATGGAGCTACTGTTAATTGTCTTAGGCATGATAATGATATGATGGAAAAATGTCCATGGTTCTCAGGAGGTGCATGTTGAAGAATTGTGGTCATGATGTCTGAAACTTACTTTCAAATGGTCCAGCGTGGCAAAATGTATCAATGTTTGAATCTACAGAAAGGGTAAATAAGTGTTTGCTGTCCTATTGTTTCAACTTTTCTATGGGATTGAAAATTCTTAAAATAGAAAGTTGGAGAAGGGACTTCCCTGGTGACACAGTGGTTTAGAATCCGCCTGCCAGTGCAGGGGACATGGGTTCAAGCCCTGGTCCGGGAAGATCCCACATGCCTTGGAGCAACTAGGCCCCTTCCCCACAACTACTGAGCCTGCCCTCTAGAGCCTGCGAGACACAACTACTGAAGCCCACATGCCACAACTACTGAGCCTGCCCACCTAGAGCCCATGCTCCGTAGCAGGAGAAGCCACTGCAGTGAGAAGCCCACGCACCACAACGAAAAGTAGCCCCCGCTTGCCGCAACTAGAGAAAGCCCATGCGCAGCAATGAAGACCCAACACAGCCAAAAATAAATTTAAAAAATAAAATAAAATAAAAAAAGAAAGTTGGAGAAGAAGGAAAATAAAACGGTGACGTTGCAGATCTGGTGTCGACAATTTTATTTCATTATGTTAGATTCTCTGAGGAGAAAGAGAGGTGCTTTGGGGGAACCCACATTTGATTTAGATCTCTAAGGTTATATTTTTAAATTACCATTTCTGTGTCCTCAATATTAGGCCAGGTAGGTTTGTAAGGAACAAAACATCTCCCTGACCACTAGCTATGCCTCCCAAATACACAGCATATATCCCAAGGGGGTTAACCTAGGAATATGAGGAACTGGGGAGAAACCTCTTCACTGCTAGAAAGACACCCGAGGCTCAGGCCTCCATGAGGGCAGACCACCAGGGCTGTCATCACATAGAGGCAGGACATTGTGACTTCTGACCACTCTAAACATCGAGCCTAACACCAGGGAGTGGTCCAAGCAGAGGATGCTCTAGCTCATTAGCGCTCAGGCCAAAATTACTTAACTTGTCCAGACTATTTTAGATAGTGAATTTGATGGGTTGATGATGCTTGCATCCAGCCCTGGCTGAGTCAACCTTTCTGGCTTTTCAGACACTTACTCAGGGAAATAGAGTAGGAATTGGCTCTTAAAATAATTCCCATGAGCAATTTGCCACAAGATTAATAGCATTCTGTCATGAATACAGGATTTGGAGAAAACATATATATACATATGTATTTATATATTTACATATGTATATAGTATACATATATATACATATATATGCATACATACACACACATCTATATTAGATTTTGCCTTTGCTAGCTTTATTTGACAATTACTTTTACTGTTTTTAATTTTTTTTTATTTTCAGGTAACTAGTTCTTTCTTAATTATCTCAGTAGTAAGAAGAGTCAGAAATATTCACAGTGTAGAGTGATGACATTTTCCATAGTGGTCATTTTTTTTAATTCAGAAAGAATTTTAAATTTTATTTACTTCTTTTTCTTACTTATCACTGTAATTTGAGGAAGTAATAAAAGCTTTAAGCATTATTTCTAGACTTATCTATAGCTAAGAACCTGGAAGGCTAAGAAAAAAAATGATATGCCAAACAAAATTCTAGGGGCAGCTAAACATCCAAAACAAACTTAAAAACTCAGATAATATTTGTCCACATGATAGGAAATGACTGAATATGGAGACAAAGACAAAAGAATATCTGACTCCTATTTCATTAGCCGTCATATGTATCCACTACCATATGAGTACTAGGCTTCATTATACATTTTTTTTTCATCTGAAAAATGCAGCATTCTTAATTCTATTTATTATTATTTTTATTATTTATTTATTTGGTTGCACCAGGTCTTAGTCGCAGCACGCGGGCTCCTTAGTTGTGGTATGTGAACTCTTAGTTGCGGCACACACGTGGGATCTAGTTCCCTGACCAGGGATCGAACCTGGGCCCCCTGCATTGGGAGTGTGGAGTCTTAACCACTGGACCACCAGGGAAGTCCTTGATTCTATTTAGTATTGATTTGAATTAAACTATGCAGGAACAACTCATAGACTATTTTTCTTGGGACCTGTAGTGTGTTATTTCAGGGGAACTCTCTGCTATGAGCCTGTTTCACAGAAAATGGACGATGTTAAGTATAACTAAAACAGAGACTTGTTTCTAAACATTTCAGCGGTATGAGTAGTATCATTAAGTAACACAGTCCCCTCTTCAAAACTGGTCTCACAAGCAGAAAGAGTAGCCTTTGAGTCATGAGCAGCACGAGGCAAGGCCCCTTTCTATCACCATATCTCCCATTCCATCTGTCTTTCACAGCCCATGGCTGACAAGAGAGTAAGCTCTCACCAGGTGCTTTCAGAGTGAGCTCTCATCTTGTTTCCAGACTCTTCATAAATATAATTAACTTCATCTACAAAAAACAGTGGAACTTTAACTATTGAAAAACAGCCCTCCAGAACCTTAAGGTTTTCAAAATGGATTTGAACCTGGAAGTAACCCTGATCCCTCCATTCTTGCATACACACAAAATAATAATAATAAAACAACAGTAGTGATAATACCTGAGCATTGAGCAAAACAAAACAAAATAAAAACCAAAAACTTCCTCAATCTATACATATCACACCTGATATTCTGATGTGCTGAATATGATTTATTCATTCATTCACTTGTTGATTGATTCAACAAATACTTATTTACCAACTACAATGAGTTCCATTCAAGGTGGGGGTGGGGGTGTGGAGATGGCAGTAAATAAGACAGACAAGGTTTATTTGGATGGTTGAACAGGAAAGGCCTTCACCCTAAGTCTTGGAATGATGAGGATGCAAGGATCCAAGGACAAGCACCCCAGAGAGAGACAATCAGAGAGCTAGGGGTCCGAAGTAAAAATAAACTTAGTGTGTTGATGGACAAAGGCTAAAGCATGGGAGCGAGCAAGAGAGTGGTAGTAGGTTAAGATCGGAGAAGTATTTAGTAGCCATAGGAAGAAGTTTTATTTTTATTCTATGTGCAGTTGGATGTCACTGGAGGATTTTAAGCAGAAAAGTCACTAATATCTTATTTATGTTTTTAAAAGATTGTTCTCGCTGCTTTTAGAAGAATGGACTGTAGGAGGCAAGATAGAAGCAGGGGACAAAATAGGAGGCTATTTCAGAGTAGAGCTTGGACCAAGCTTTTACGGCATAAATGATGCATTTTGATTGCCTGTAATATATATAAAAGACCCCTATGTCAGCACAATGGATGAAGTAAATGAGAGAATCAAGGGAAACTAGAAAAAGCAAGGAGAGAAGATGAGGGAAGAAATTGGGAAAGATCTGAACCTAGGAATGGGCACTGTGTAATGAGCAGAGACAGAAGACCCTAAATAGGACTTCCATGAGCCTGGGACACCTTGTTATAGAAAAGTAAGGAAATGCCAGAAAGTATGATGATGCTCCAAACTAATGAGGGCATGTCAAAAGATTGTAGGAGTCTGCATGAAGGGGCAACCACTGGCAATATTCTAGGCCATGCATTCATCAGAATGAATACTGAATGAAGTGGATATCACACGTTGAAGAAAAAGGATCCATGAAGGTCATATTGACACTGATAAAAATTCTTTACAAAGTCCAAGTGGAAGAGGAGTTATACTCTACAGAAAAAAAGTGCCAACTAATAAATGCAAAGGCATGATGTAAGTAGAAAATCCCCATTTTTACAATCACTACAGTAATAACTGATTCAGCAAGAACCAAAAATGGGTGCCAAACTTATTGGGTAAAAGATTATTTGGGAAAAAATATTTACACAGACACAAGGTTTCACCCCAATATTAATTATTAATTTGAAAGGAAAACAGGTGCTTTTGTACCTCTAGTAGAATTCTGGCAGAAATGACTTTAACCCAACGATCAAATTCAACATTACCAATAATGGGACAAACCAACATTGTGTGCCCGTGATGTCATTTGCTGAGAAGGACCCACATCACCTGTACAGTACTCCTTCCAAAAATGTGTTACCTGCATTGCATCATAAGGAAGCAATTAAATCCAAATTGAAGAACAATCTACAAAAATAATTGGCTTGGACTTAAAAAAAAAGTCAATGTCATGAAAGAAAAAAAAAAAAGGACAGTATAGTACTCTAGTTAGGGACTAAAGAAGCACAATAACCAAATGCACTAAGTTATTCTTCATTGGATCCTGGATTTTAAAAAACTAAGGCTATAAAGGATAGTATTCAGATAATTACAGAAATTTGATAATGGGCCATACGTAAGATAAAAGAATATCTTTGTTCGTGGGAGATACAAGCTGTATCTCCTAAGGGCTGAATGATTATGATGTCTGCAAATGGCTCAAAGAGAAATAAAGAAGCAGAAGATTAAAAATTAGTCTAGCTGGAGAATATACACAGTTGCTCATTATCCTCATCTTGCAAATTTTCTGTAGCTTTGAAATCTTTCCCAATAGAAAGGTGGTGAAAAGAAAACCATAAGTTCTCTGCTTGCAGAAGCAGAGAACAGCTCTCTCCATCTCCTCCCTGTGTAGAACAGCATTGTGAAAGGCAGCCAAGTGTGGTGTTAAAGGCTTAGGCTCTGAAGCCAACTTCCTGGGCTCATATTTCAACTTTTTTACATATTAACTATGTGGCCTTGAACAAGTTACTTAACTTCCTTGTACCTCGGTTTCTGAACCATAAAATTGAAATAAAAACAGCACCAACCACATAAAGTTTTTGTGAGGATTAAAGCATTTAGAATTATGCTGGTAAAGAGTAAGCACTCAATAAATGTAAGCTGTTAGTATTTCACTTCCACAGTCACTAAAGTCAAGACTGAGTATCCTAAATAAAAAAAAAAAAAATGAGAGAATGAATCTTCTAAAATATTTATAATTGTAGATCTTACCAATAATCAAAATTATAATCTGGAAATGTGCTTATCATTTTTTACTCCCTGGTACTCTCCAAACTTCAATTTAATGTTTTGTAGTTTTTTAAATGAATAATTTTAGTAATACCTGCTTTGTAGGATTATTGTTATGATTAGAAGTTTAAGAATACTCAAAATGATTACTCTGAGTAAGCACAAAAAAGTTAAATTATGCTTGGTATTCTCTATTAAAGATGACAGGGAAATAGTTAGGAAATATTTTCACTTAAAATAGTTCAAATTTTAATATTTAAATTCTAAGTTAACTCTTAAATATCCAGAAAGAAGATTGTACAAAATTGTTCATTTCCTGAGATCTACAGAGCTAAGGTATAGTATATTTTTACTCTCAATTATGCTTTTAAAAATATTTCCTTCAAGATGTGTCTTTCTGTTAATACCAAAATGGGGAAATGAAATAAAACCCAGGGACAAGCAAATGTATAAATCTTACAAAATATAGTTCCTCCCCTCCCCAACATGACTCTGGGACATAGAGGGCTATATTCTTAGTGAAGGTGAAGTGGAAGTAAGCTTTTTCTCAACTCCAAAGAATTGCAAGAAAGATCAATTCTCTTGAAAATGGCACTGAAAAAAGGGGGAAATGATGCTAAAAATTTAGATCCACTATTCAGTCCACATTGTGGGTTTGTATCTGAATTCACATATTGTATAGTGCAAAAATCTCAAGTCAAGAATTCACTGTAAAGTAATCCCTTACTGATAATAACCCCAGGTTCCTGGATAAAGCAAATAAAAATACACTGTAAAAATCAAACTTCCAACCAATCCTATGAGAATTCCTGCAAACAAAATTCTGAGGAAAATGAATAGCTCATAGACAAAAATAACAAAATACATAAGAAAAAAAGTCACCAAGAATGAGAACTAGTGGAACACTATGTTCCATAAAACAGTCCTATAATAAATTCAGATTGTGGAGTTATCTCTGGTGGCCTTAATGTGTCAACCTGGCTAGGCTGAGGTGCTTTTCCCAGAATTCCCTTTCTTGAATGCTTCCTGTTAGGGTAGGCTACAGGGAAGTCCTGGGATTTGGAAGGCAGGAGGGAAGCAGCAGCCATTTTGTAGTGCACACACACAGGTTGCTTTGCTGACTCACCTCAATGTGAAGCATCAGCAGGGCCTGCAATTGCTCTACCTTCCCCTCCATCCTTCTTTAGCTTTTCTAACTCCTAGGTAAAGCATGTGTATATAGTTCTGTGACAAAGGACCCCAGCTTCTGCAGAATACCCTTGTCACCAATGACAGAGGCAACAAGAATGGATACATGTATCCGTCTACCCTCTAGGATTCCAGCCCATGCTGGTGAATTCCAGCCTGCTTATGATCTTCTGTTCCTGCCCTGTAGACTTAAAGCTCCAGATTCAAAAGTAGAAACCACAGCCTTGCAGAGACTACTTAGCTCCCCAAATTGCGTAAGCCAATTCCCTGTAACAGATGTGTGTGTGCGTTTGTGTGGGTGTGTATGTATTTCCTAGCAAGGGATTTATGGTTGTTGTTTGAAACTTGACTGCTACGTTATCAGACATGAATTATAAAATGACCATATTTAATATGTTTAAAGAAAGGTGAATCACTTCTCGGTCTTTTGGCTAAGATCAAAAGTAGTATCTGTTCTTATCAGTTTAATATCTGACATGTCCTCTATCCGAGGACAATATATTATTAGAAAGGAATGAAGTACTGATACATGCTACATCATGAATGAACCTTGAAAACATTATGCTAAGTGAAAGAAGCCAGCCACAGACAGCCACGTACTGTATGGTTTTATTTATGTGAAATGTCCAGAATAGGCAAATCCATTGATAGAAAGTAGGTTAGTGGTTGCTAGGGGCTGGATGGGTTAGAGGGAAATGGTGAGTGGCTGCTAAATGGTCCAGGGTTTCTTTTTGGGATGATGAAATGTTATAAAATTGATTTTGGTGATGGTTGCACAACTCTGTGAATATACTACAAACTAATGAATTATATAATTTAAATGGATGAATTTTATGGTATGTGAGATATATCTCAATAAAGCTGTTTTTTAAAAACAAAAAAAACTAAAGTAAAAGATAAAGTAAATAAAAGGAGCTAAAACTCAAAAAAAAAAGAAAGGTGAGAGGGTTCTGCTTGTGCTTAGGATGTAAAAAGCTGCTAGACAAAGTTGCTCCCATTCTAACAACAAGAAAAAATTGTATAATCAGTAAAATTATAACTTTTCTAGAACTCACCAGAGAGATGAGGTCACAGGACAACCAAGAAAATTGAATTCCAGAGAGTGACAATCCCCTCTGCAGAGAAGTGGGACTTTTGCCTTTGAGAGGGCATGAGTAGAAGAGGTCATTGCCATAAAGGTGGATAAGAAGAAATCAGCTAATATTGCTTAATAAATTCTTAAAATCAGTACAGGCTGATGAATCAGTTTAGAATAACTGGGAGTCCCTGACACAAAGAGAATCTGCACTCACTTGCAAGTTCTTTTCTGCAGGCTTCTACTAGGTCAAAACTAAGCATAGGGCAGAAGACTCGAGAAAGTCCCTGCTGATGTGCAATGGTAATTGACTGATGCAGGGGGAAAAATGCATAAAAGACTGCCTGCTTCCCTAGATCCTTCCTTCTTTGGAGCAAAAGCTTTGTACCACTTGTTAGGGGCAGCAAAACTTTATGAAAGATCTACTGCTTGAAGAAAGGGTAGAAATAAAAGCCCTCTGCTCCTGGGGAAAGCACAGGAATACCTCTTGGGCTCAGATTCCTGTACTGATATAAATTAGAGGTCTGCTACCACTGGAGAAGGGGTAAGACCACCATAAATGCAATGCAGAGTTTGGCTACCATGGGGGAATATGGGCAGAATTGCAGAGAAAGTTCCACCCTCTGAGTTCCAGGGTCACAGGCTTGCCTAAGACTACAGCTGGATCAGGATAACTGATAACCACCTTTGTCCCCACCACTACCACCAGGAGCCTACCATTAGTAACTATCAACAACAGTCTTCCACTGAAAAAAAAGAGACTTCCTCTTCAGTGCAAATGTTAAGGGACTACTGGAAGCTATGGGTAGAGCAGGAACACTGCTAGGTCACATGCTGAGCACAAGGTAACCGTAACCCACTGCTGGCTGAATTTTAATCTTGTATCACACTGAAGATAACAACAACAAAATCCAAGTTTAGTTCAACCTGTGACTAGATGGACCCAGTGCCCCACACTAATGGCCTGACTGAAGAAGCAGCATGCCTATTTCCAGACATAAGGACTATATATGTCTCAGTGTCTACAGTTCTTCAATACGTAATGTCTGACATTCAATCAAATATTTGAGTCACACAGAAAGACAAGGGAAGAACCTACCCATTGTCAAGAGATTAGGGAATCAACAGAAGCAGACTCAGAGATTACCCAGATGTTGGAGTCCTCAGTCAGGGATGTCAAAATAACTAGAATTAATATGTTAAAGGATTGAGTGGAAAAGGTCTATAACATGCATGAATATATGGGGGAATTTTAGCAGAGAAGTAGAAAATATAGAGTCCAGTGGAAATGCTAGAAACTTAAAAAAGTAATAGAGATGAAAAAATCTTTTGATTGACTTGTTAGCAGAATCAATACAACTAAAGAAAGATTTAGCAAACATAAAGATAGGCCAACAGAAATTATACAAACTGAAACACAAATAGAAAAAAAAGAGTGAAAAAATATAATAGAGCATCCAAGAGCTGTGGGACAGAATCAGTCTAACATATATGTAACTAGTCTCAGAAGGAAGAGAACAGGAATTCTCTGGTGGTCCAGTGGTTAGGACTCCATGCTTCCACCGCAGGGGGCACAGGTTTGATCCCTGGTTGGGAAACTAAGATCCCACAAGCCACATGGCATGGCCAAAAAAAAAAAAAAAAAAGAAGGAAGAGAACAGAGTAATGATGATAATAATAACAATGATGATGATAGCTAACCTCCGAGAATCCCAAGCAGGATAAATACCAACACCACACACACACTTAGACATATCATAAACAAACTGCTGAAAACCAAAAAGCAAGAAAACACTGAAGTCAAGAAGAGAAAAAAGGAAACATTACATAAAGAAGAACAAAAATAAGAATCATAGCAGACTATCAGAAACTACACAAAGCCAGAACAATGAAGCAATGTCTTTAAAGTACTAAAAGAAAACAACCTGTCAACCCAGAATTTTATACCCAGTGAAAATATATTTCAAAAATGAAAGGAAAATAGAGACTTCTTTCAGAAAATAAAAGCTGAGATAATTCACTGCCAGCAGACCTGAACTACAAGAAATGTTAAAGAACATTCTTCAGGAAGAAGATATATGATATTAGGTGGTAGTTTTTAAACCTACACAAATCAATAAAAAGCACCAAAAAATTTTTAAAACGGTCAATATAAAGAGACTTTATCTTATTTGTAAGCTCTTTTTTAAAAAGAAAAACACCTGACTATCTAAAGCAAAAATGATGATGTATTGTGCATTTTATAACATGTAGAAGTAAAATGTATGACCAACATCCTACCAAAAGTGGGAGGAAAGAATTTGAAGTATAAGAATGAAATAATGCCCTTTGCAGCAACATGGATGTACCTGGAGATTATCATACTAAGTGTAGTAAGTCAGAGAAAGACAAATACCTTATGATATCACTCATATGTGAAATCTAATTTTTTTAAAAAATGATACAAATGAACTTATTTACAAACAGAAACAGACTTACAGATATCAAAAACAAACTTATGGTTACCAAAGGGGAAATGTGGAGGGGAGGGATAAATCAGGAGCTTGGGATTAACATACACACACCACTATATATAAGACAGATAACCAACAAGGACCTACTGTATAGCACAGGGAACTCTACTCAATATTCTGTGATAACCTATATGAGGAAAGAATCTGAAAGAGAATAAAAAATATATATACATATGTATATAACTGAATCACTTTTCTGTACACCTGAAACTAACACAACATTGTAAACCAACTGTACTCCAATAAAAATTTTTTTTAAAAATTGATTCTAAAAGAAAAAAAATTTTTGAAACATAGCACTGTAAGATTATTACACTATATAGGAAGTAATATAATCTTAGTTGAAGGTAAACTGTGATAAGTTAAAGA
The DNA here is from genome assembly GCF_028564815.1 of Eubalaena glacialis. Lineage (NCBI taxonomy): Eukaryota > Metazoa > Chordata > Mammalia > Artiodactyla > Balaenidae > Eubalaena > Eubalaena glacialis. Next base: position 122,800,458 of record NC_083720.1, on the reverse strand, counting down.
TGGATATTGTAAATCCTAGAGCAACCAATAAAAAAATTAAAGAGATGCAACTAATAACACAAATGGTGGTAATAAAATGAACTCAGAAATATGTGACACAATTAATCCAAAAGAAGGTGGTAAAAGCGGGGAAAGAGAACAAGGAACTGATGGAAAACAGTAGCAAGATGTTAGATTTAAATTCAATCATACTACTAGCTACATTAAATATAAATAATCTAAACAACACAGAAGTCAGAGATTGACAGATTGAACAAGCAGCAAGATCCAACTGTAGGTTGTCTATTTCTTCAAATAAAAAAAAATGCAAGGCAACTATGAAAACATGTGCATGGAAAAAGAAACTCTTTAAGAGGAATAAGCATATTTAAAAGTGAATAAATAGGCCTTCTAAAAATTAAGAATATTTTTTTAAAGATTTTTTTTTGATGTGGACCCTTTTTAAAGTCTTTATTGAATTTGTTACAATATTGCTTCTGTTTTATGTTTTGGCTTTTTGCCCATGAGGCATGTGGGATCCCAGCTCCCCAACCAGGGATCAAACCCGCACAGCCTGCATTGGAAGGCGAAGTCTCAACCAATGGACCACCAGGGAAGTTCCAAGAATATAATATTCTTTAGAAAACAAAGATAGATTATAACATATAATCAAAAAGAGAATTAGTGAACAGGAATAGATTGGAAAAATTATTCAGGAGTCATCATAAAGAAAAAGGATAACTGTGAAAGTGAATTTATGAGAAGTTATAAGAATAGAGTGAGAAAGACTAACATAAATCTAATTTGATTTCCAGAAAGAGATAAGAGAGAGAATTTGGCAGAGAAAATATTTGATGACAGAACAGTTAAAATTTTCTTAAAATACAGCACTCAGAGATTCAAGAAATCTTACAAATCCAAGCAGCATAAATCAAAAGAAATCTACAACCAGATGCTTCATGGTAAAACTGCAGAAGACTGAAGTCAGAGAGGATTTTAATGGTGGTCAGAGGATTGAAAAATTGGACAGACACATAATTGTTCATCTTTCAAAAGAAAGCCAGGGGCTTCCCTGGTGGCGCAGTGGTTAAGAATCCGCCTGCCAATTCAGGGGATACGGGTTTGAGCCCTGCTCCAGGAAGATCCCACATGCCGTGGAGCAACCAAGCCCGAGCGCCACAACTACTAAGCCTGCGCTCTAGAGCCCACGAGCCATGACTACTGAGCCCGAGTGCCACAACTACTGAAGCCCACGCTTGTGCTCTGCAGCAAGAGAAGCCACTGCAATGAGAAGCCTGTGCACCGCAACAGAGAGTAGCCCCTGCTCGCCACAACTAGAGAAAAGCCCGTGCGCGACAACAAAGACTCAACGCAGCCAGAAATAAAAATAAATAAATAAATTTATTTTTTTTAAAAAAAGCCAGAAGACAGTGAAATAATAGTCAAAGTACTGAAGAACCAATGTCTCCAAAAATTCTTTGGTTACTATATTTAACACTGAAATGTTGTAAATATTTTCTTTGAGATTGGGAATTGAGATAAGGGTGCTCATTATCACCACTTGTGTTCAATATTATGCTGAAAATTCTAGTCAGTGCCATAATTCAAGAGGAAAAGTAAAAGCATAGAGTTTCAAAGGGAGAAACAAAACTATCATTACAGATGGTATGGATGTACACACAGAAAATGCAAAAGAATCTATGGGTAAATTATTAAAATTAACGAGAGCTTAGCAGTGCAGCTGAATATAAAGTTAACATACAAAAATGAGTTGCATTTTCATAAATCTGCAACAAATAGATAAAATGAACTTTTAAAAATGTCATTTCCAGTAATATTTTGAAAATGTACCTAAGATAAATCTAACAGAAGATGTGGAAAACTTTTATGGAGAAAGCCATAAACATTTTACTACATATTAAAGATGGCCTAAATAAATTGACATGTACATCATATTCCTGGATTAGAGGACTTATTATTGTGAAAGTGTCAATTCTTGAGAAAGAAGAAGGTAGGGAATTGCCCTACCAATTATCAAGTTTGCTGTAAAGTTATTGTAATTAAGACAATGTGGTTTGACATAGACAATCATTTGATAAATGATTTATCATTTGATAAATGATAGAGTCGCTATTGCAGTTTAGTGCAGAGTGATTGTACAGTTCATTGCACCACTGAACCAGCTTCAAGTGGGGAACAGATCTAAATGTGAAAGGCAAAAAATAAAGCTTTAAGAATATCACAAAGGAGACTATCTCTGTGACCTTGAGGGTATTAAAGGATTTTTTTAAAGATTTTCTTTAATGGACAATTTTAAAGGAAAAGTTAATAAATCCAGTTACATTGAAATTAAGAATTCCTCAAACGTTATCATGAAAGGGAGTAAAAAAGCAAACTGTAAAGAGGTAGTTGCAACACATATTAGCACAAAAGACTAGCATTCAGAATATACTAAGAACACTACTGAATTGATAAATAAAATGAGAAAAAAACAAGATAAAGCTGAGCAAAGATAGATAGATAGGTAGATAGACGATAGATATTATTAAAGAAGAAACTCAAATGACAAACACATTAAAAATACTCAACTTCATTAGTAATTAGAGAAATGCAAATGAAAATCATAATAAGATACCATTAAACACCCACCTGTTTTGCAAAATTTAAGAACTGTGGCAATATAAAGTGTAGAAGAAGTGAATCAGTGAGAATTCTTACGTACTTTGCTGGGGGTATAAATGGGAATGACTGCTTTGGAAAACAATGTTTCATCACTATTAAACTTGTACATACACTGCAATTTCAGTAATTTCTCTCCAACGTATATATCCTCGATCAACTCATGTTCCTGAGCACCTGGGTACAAATATAAGAATAATCAAAGCAGATTGTTCTCACTAGCTCCAAACTTAAAACAACCCAGAAGTATATAAACCACAGAACGGTAAATAAAACATGAATACAACCAATGAAAATGAAGGAACTACATCTACACGAGTGAATAGCAAAATTATAATGTAGAATAAAAGAAGCAAGTCATAAAAGTATACATACAGGGGTTTCCCTGGTGGCGCAGTGGTTGAGAGTCTGTCTGCCAATGCAGGGGACACAGGTTCGAGCCCTGGTCTGGGAAGATCCCACATGCCGCGGAGCAACTGGGCCCGTGAGCCACAATTACTGAGCCTGCACGTCTGAAGCCCGTGCTCCGCAACAAGAGAGGCCGCAATAGTGAGAGGCCCACGCACCACGATGAAGAGTGGTCCCCGCTTGCCACAACTAGAGAAAACCCTCGCACAGAAACGAAGACCCAACACAGCCATAAATAAATAAATAAAAAGAACGTGAATTTCTTTAAAAAAAAAAAAGTATACATACACTATGGTTTCGTTGATAGAAAATACAAAAACAGGCAAGACTAAAAAATATTATTTAAGCATGCACACATGGGTGGCAAAGATATTTTTTAAAAAGTGAATAATAGACATAAAATTCAGAGGAATTGTTTTCTTTGGGGAGAAAAGAAGGGAACAGAATTGGAGAGAGGCCTAGAGAAAAATTCTAATATACTCTTAATGTTCTAATTTATAACTTGGTTGACATGTGAAAGGGTGTTTTATTATTAAAAATGTACATACGTATTTTAAATGCTCTTACGTTTATATGAAAGATTTCAAAAGAAAAAAGGAAAAACAAATTTAAAAAAATAATGAATCTTTACTTCCAGCCAAGATGGAGTAACAGAGACAAGACACTCTACTGCCTGAAACAATGGACCAAAAAATGGACAAAATATATGAAACAATGGTTTCAAAACACTGAACACCAGGCATTGAAGGAAAGTGATCCCTGAAAGGAGAGCCCTACAACTGGCCCAGCTTACTGCTTTGAGAGAATTTCTAGCTGGAGAAGCAGAGGGGGAACTCAAGCAGAGCCCAGGAGACTCCCTGAGTTGAGATGCAAGAAAGTCCTGAGAGACAAAAGTGGCCAGGGTTCACAGGACCAAATACCAGAGAGAGGACAGCTGCATGGAGAGAGAACTCCAGAGACCTGCAGAGTCCCCTTTGAGAATTCAGTAGAATTCTGATGAATGCATGCAAGTGAGGAAACCACTCAAGTATGGGCAAAGTACCACCTAAAAGGATCAAACGGTATAACACTGAGTGTGGGAAATTTTACACCCTGTAGGATATTTATTGAGGCTCCTCTACGCTAAGCAAGTTAACAAGTATATCTTAGCTTCACAAAAACCTGTGAGATAGATAACACACTCATTTTACAGGAAAGGAAGCTGAGGCTCCAGAAGGGAACAGCTTTTGCAGAATTACCGAACTAGTAAATGTCAGTGCCTCGATCCAAGATTAAGTCTTCCGACCAAAAAACACGTGTCTTTTTGCAGTTTGCTGTGCTTTCTCTCCTTGCACCATGGTCTGTGGTTGACAAAATTCAGAATTATCTTTCCTTTATCTTACTTGCTGGAAATCTCTCTTCCTTCAATAATTACTTGAAACTGGCGCTCAACACTAACAATGCACGTACTCAACGTTTTTCATAAATGCTGCAGTTTTTCTTCATCCTTTCAAGGTCAACTTTCTTTAGAGGAGGGTTATAGTTTTATTCAAATTATTTAAAAAATGAATTGAGTACCTTCAGGGCACCAGAACAAACTTTGTAAAAACATTTACACAGAGTGTTAAATATTGGGGTTTTTGGAAATGATTGTTTTCTACAAAACCCTTTCTGTCTCCAAGAATGTTAGTTAAATCCAGAGGCTTTAATTAAGTCATCCCTAAAATCAGCATCACATCACATCTTGCAAGGTTTGGTGGAATGGATGAATGAAATCCCTAATTGAAGAATCATGGAGTTCGGGATAGTGTGGGCCATCTCAAATGGAGCAATACTGTGAATACAAAATGTCACCTGCCATATCAGTAAACAAAGGCTGTTGCAGCCATCAAGCCATCACATTACAGCCGCCCAGATGATGAGCCCTGAGGGAACTCAGGACGGAGACAATGCCCTCAGCTGTAGCCACACCCACAATGGTGCACCCTGAGGAAACTCAGGATGAAATAACATAGGATACTGGCCCCAGATAGCTGAGGTGCATATCAAAGGAATGATTGCAGTGAGCCCAAGTTTTGCATCTTCCCATACAAAGAAAAGTGCTAAATTCCCTAACTTGATATATCTGGTTTTCTTTAATTGACAGTAATCTTTTGATTCCAACTACCTGGTCTATTGTTGCAAAAACTCTTATATATCCTGGCTCCCCCCTTGCCTCTTCGGAACAGTCTCTCAGAATTACCTGAGATGCTGTGTCCCAGGCTTAAGTCCTGAGTTTTGTCTGCCAAGTAAAACATGACTCTCAACTTTTAGGTTATGCATTTTTTTTCAGTCAACCATACCTAAGGGGTATCCTTAATCTGGACCACTGAGTCCTGAAACTAGACCCAAAATTTCACATTTTTGTTTGTGCAGTTTTCCAGGAGGACTCTAACAGCTTTCTTCAGATGCCCAGTGGAGTCTATGATCCAGTTAAGATAAACTTTTACTCAGTACTAGTCGTTCTCAAAGTGTGGTCTCTGGACCAGCAGCAAGAGCATCACCTGGGATCTTGATAAAACTGCAAGTGCTCGAGCTTCACCTGGACCTGCTGAATCAGAAACTCCAAGGGTGGGGCCCAGTGATGCATGTTTTAAGGATCCCTCCAGGCAACTCTGATGCTCGCTCAAGTTCAAGTTTAAGAACACCACTCTCTACTTCCCTTGGATTGGTCTCTGTTCTCATCCAGCTGAAAAGGCTTCCCTTATCTCCTCAGAGAACTCCCTTTTTCGACCTTGTTCAAGCTCATCTCTAATTCTACCGAATGGCAGAAGCTTTCCAAGCCCGGAGGAACTAAATTCAATTTCTCCCATCATCTGGAAAAAGCCACCTCCCCCAACTCCCACCCTAACACAGGATATTCACATTGTTTCTTAAAAGAAAAATAAATAAATACAGAAACCCAGAATCAAAACTTCAAACCAACCACAAAAAGTACTTGGTGTGTGTTTGGATAATATGTGCATAAATATGTGACATGTTTTAGAGCTTAAACTTCTGGACTAAAGGAACTATCACTTATATATACTCTTGGGCAACAGAGGAGCTAAAGACATTTTTTAAACACTGGGGAATAGCAAAAATATCCCCAAATCATGATTCTGTCTGATAATCTGCTATAAACTCACAGGGCTGGGTTTAATCGGTGTCCCTGTAATTGCCTGCATTTAAAATGTTCATCAGAGGTTGTGTCCCCGTGGTGCTCTAGCTACTGCATGGAATATATGACAACTCTGACCCCTCTTCCCATGGTCGCCTCCCTGTGGCATTCTGTGCATCTGGCTTAGCTTTCCTGGGAAGAAAAACTGAAAACTTTCTTGGTCCTGAGCCATGCTCTCATCTGGGATAAAGATTAAGAAAGAGGAAGGGAGCTTTTGCTCAGATTATAAATGCCAGATGCTGCCAAATTAATGGTCTGACACAGCCACGTCGTGCTTACTTCAAACTTTTGGTTCTCAAACGTCCTTTCTACAGAATGTGCTGGTAACTGTCAGGAATCATGGAGGAGTGGCCCCCTGCATTCATGAACACTCACTCTAAGATTGCCACCGATAGAATAAAGGGAAATCCTTAGACCTTATTGCGGTTTATCAGCTTTCATGTAGCCCAGAGTTTCCCAGATTGGACTTCCATACCCCAGGGAACCATGAGAATTGTTAAAGAGGTCACCATGGTGGCTTCAAGCCAAGAGGACATATACCACCATCGACGAAAGGCATTTTGCCTGGGACTTAGTATTGACTGATAGGAAACCACTCAGTTGTTATAAATGAAAGAGCTCTTTGATCGCTTTCCTTGCAAAAACTGAGGAAGAGTAAATGGGTCAAAGCTAATGTGTATAAAGAAAGTAGCAAAAAGAAATGTGAGTGATAACAAAATAAAAAGGAGAGAAAATATAGTCCGAGAAGAGAATGTAGAGAGAGAGATTAAGCAGTGAAGAAAGGAAAACAGTGCAACAGAACCAACTGTTTCTAAGCGAATGTTTTTAATCACAGTAATAACTTTAGGCATGGCCTCCAGGGGAGAAATAGTTATGAAGGGGTCTAAAAAAGATTTATTGGATCAGTATTACTGAATTTTTCTTTTGCCTTAAGCTCAAATACGTTTTGGCCAGCACTGTTCCTGAGCCTGTCTTTAGGTAAAATTTTGAAATTTTTTTCAGTTGGATTTTGTTCAAATGGATTTTAATTTTTTTTAAGTATTGCCTTAAAATATCATTTATCTTGATGACTAAGTTTTTTTGGCACCCCCTTAAATTTTGCCCCCAAGGCGAGTGTCCTATTTGTCTTACCCTAATGCTGGCCCCATAGGGCATACCGTTCTTCAGATTTTGATTGGGTACTGTCAGAAGAGATGGAGAAACAAAGGTATTTCTTTCAAATGGAAAGTCTACTTGAGTGTCTGGGTTCAGCCGAATGTAGACTTTGAGGCTGGGAGTTCTCTTGGGAAGATATTTTCCCAAATTATGGGGTTGGAGAAATGCTTGTACCTTGAATTAGATGCTAAGGCTTATTCTGAATAAAGTTTCTTCCATTTACATCATCTAGCAAAAGCCAGGCAAACACTCTTCTCATGTTATCTCTTGCTCTGTCACAAACATAAGGCACTAAAGTGAAACCAAAGACTTGTCCTGCCAAGTCTGATGAGAAAGGCAAACCAGAACCATAGCAACTCCCAGGTTTACACTGCAGTGTGAACCTGATGAGATTCTCTCTGGAGTAATGTAAGAAGGTTCAAGAAACACATGCTTTGAATGTTTATTTATCTGTTCATGTGGGAAAGGATATATAGATCTGGGTTCATACGTATTAAGTCTGGATCTGTAGACTCCATCAGGAGACCACAGAAATGCATTTGGATGAAGAAAATCCTTGTAGAATAAAAGTAAAGTAACTGACTTGAGAAAACCTGATCTCATGCTACCTTTAGAGAAAACTACAATGGTATGTTCATATTGCAAAGGTGGGTGACTGTGAATTTTGCTACATGCAGTTAACAATAATAGTTTTTATTATCTTGTTATCATTTGTGAAGGGAGAGCAGAGTATTAGGCATTTTACTTATGCTGTTATTTTTATACTCATAATAACCATGAATGGGAGACTGTACTATCTGCATTTTCCATGTGAGGAAACTGAAGCTTAGAAAAGTGATCTGCCCACAGCCAAACCAAGCAGTTTGTGAGTCATGGGTGGAGCCAGATTTTTAATCTGCGTCTATCTAATTCCAAAGTCACCGCGTTTCCCTCTAAACCAGGGGTATGCAGACTACAGACCACATGCCAAGTCTGCTGTGCCACCTCAGTCTGCAAACTAAGAATGGTTTTTACATCTTTAAATGGTTGACAAAAATCAAAAGAAGAATGTTATTTTGTAAAATGTGAAAATTACATGAAATTCAAATTTCAGCGTCCATAAGTAAGATTTTATCGGAACACAGCCACACCCATTCATCTCCTTGCTATCTGTGCTGCATTCACACTACAACGGCAGAGTTAAGTAGTTGCTACAGAGCCTGTACAGCCTACAGCCTAAAATATTTACTATCGGGTCCTTTAAGACAACGTTATCCTAAGTTGGTAGTAACATTTTTTTTAAGGTCATTTTTTTAAAATCCCAGCAAAAAATTAAATAACCCAATCGAAAAATGGGCAGAAGAACTAAATATACATTTCTTCAAAGAAGACATACAGATAGCCAACAGGCACATGAAAAGGTGCTCAGCATCGCTAGTTATTGGAGAAATGAAAATTGAAACTACAATGAGATACCACCTTGCACCCGTTGGAATGGTCATCATTAAAAAGTCTACAAATAACAAATGCTGGAGAGGGTGTGGAGAAAAGGGAATCCTCCTACACTGTCGGTGATGTAAGTTGGTACAGCCACTATGGAAAACAGTATGGATGTTCCTCAAAAAAATAAAAATAGAATTACCATATGACACAGCAGTCCCACTCCTGGGCATATATCTGGACAGAACACTAATTCAAAAAGATACATGCAACCCTATGTTCATAGCAGCACTATTCTCAATAGCCAAGACATGGAAACAACCTAAATGTCCATCAACAGATGAATGGATAAAGAAGATGTGGTGTATTTACACACACACACACACACAATGGAATACTACTCAGCCATAAAAAAAGAATGAAATAATGCCATTTGCAGCAACATGGATGCAACTAGAGATTATCATACTTAGTGAAGTAAGTCAGAAAGAGAAAGACAAACACCATAAGATATCACATAGGTGGAATCTAATATATAACACAAATGAACTTACCTATGAAACAGAAACAGACTCACAGACATAGAGAACAGACTTGTGGTTGTCGAGGGGGAGGGGGGGTGGGAGAAGGATGGAGTGGGAATTTGGGATTAGCAGAAGCAAACTGTTATATATAGGATGGATAAACAACAAGGTCCTACTGCATAGCACAGGGAACTATATTCAATATCCTGTGATAAGCCATAATGGAAAAGAATATTAAAAAAAAGTATGTATATATATATGTGTTACATATATATATGTATGTGTGTGTGTAACTGAATCACTTTGCTGTACAGCAGAAATTAACACAACATTTAAATCACTTTGCTGTACAGCAGAAATTAACACAACATTTAAATCAACTGTACTTCAATTAAAAAAAAATCCCAGCATTAGCAGGCTCTTTTCCCCACTATAGATATAACCAGTACTCCTGAACCACATCTCTGCTCTGCTCCTACAAGAGTTAAACCTCCCTGCTCACACCTCCAGCCTACAAGGGAAAGCTCGTTCCTACCTTAACATTCTACCAATCAGATCAAGTTACTTTCTTCTTTAATTTAATTCCCATCTACACGGAATAGAACAATCTAAACAAGCACATAGATGTGACGGCTGGTTTCTTGATAAGTCATGAATTTTTGCCAATCCCATGGCTGATTACAGGAATTACAACGAAGCCAAGAGAGATCACATTTAAGTAGCAGCAAGAGAATATTTTTTCAAGCTGTATAATTCTACAAATAAAGAATAACAAAATTATGGCAAGGTAAACACCACCACACCACAATGCAAACACGAGGAAGATACTACAGCAAAATTCTCTGTCTACATATCTAGTTTTTAAAGCCTTCTTCCAAAGGATTTCTGCTGCCTACATTTCCTCTGACAGTCACTCTGCTGACTTGGCATCCCAGACATCATTGTGCAAAATGTTCTGGGAATCCAACAGTCAATTCTCAGCGTCCTAGATCTAGCCCCTGAGCGTTATTCATAATGCTAGTGTCATCGCCAGGAGCCAATTGTACGCCCATAATCCCCTTCAAACAGTGGGAGGAAGAAAAGTAAAGAAATGTCAGTCCCAGACACATCAAAGGTAAAGCTAAGAGGGATGCTGTAGTTCACAACAACGATGGGTAGGTAGCCTGTTTCTCTAGCTCTTGTCCTGACTCAGAGTAGCTTCCGTGGGTTCTCCATGAGTGCTTTCCAGTGGTGCCCTCCAGCTCACAATATTTTTTTAATGACTCTTGCCATCCACTAAAGGAATTCATTGAACAGTAATGAAGTATTATTAACAGGGCTGGTAGAATGCTCTTCCTTGGATAATGAAATACAGGTTTCTAGGCCAATATAAATTTTCTTAGGTAGAAATTCTATTTCTTTGCCTGATCGTCAGTGGTTTAATTTTTCCCCCCTCATCTTCAGCCTTCGTTAAATCATCTTTTCATAGGAAAAATATTCTCAGCGACCTAAGCACACAACCAACTTTCCATGAAAATGAAGTCCATTTCTCCATTCCCCCCACTCCCAGATTTCTGACACGTTTCATATTTTCTACAGTCTGCCAAAGTCCAGGGAGTGCCAAAAATACCTCATGCACCAATCTGGTTTTCAGAATGACCTGATATGACGCAGTTGAATTTTGACAGGCAGAAAGGAAATGACTTAAATCAGAAGCAGGCTTGGTTTAAAACTGTCTTGTCTGGTTGTTTTCTTTTTTTCCTAGATGGTTCCAGAAAAAATAAATACGATTCTTGTGAGCGCCTACTTTGGAAATTGTTTTTTCCCTTCTTTGTCATTCTCTGTGTGAATCCCAACGGCCCGCTGAAGAGAATTTTCCAGGAGCAAAGGAAGGAGAAGAGCCAATGAAAAGACTCAGTTTGCTCTTACTAACCTAACTCTTTTTCACTTGTGGGTGAGCTGTTGAGTCAGCCAGTAATAGGATCATTGTTAAAGACTTACCGGGTTCCTTGACCTCAGGAAAATAATCTCCTTTAGTCTAGAACCAAGACCAGTTTGCAAAGTTCTCTTTAGGACTCTTGAGAACTAAGCCAAAAATAACTTAGATAACTAAGTGGTTCAGGACCAAACCTTTAAAATTTAAAGTACTTAGGAAGGGCTCCCCTGGCGGCGCAGTGGTTAAGAATCCGCCTGCCAATGCAGGGGACACGGGTTCGAGCCCTGGTCCAGGAGGATCTCACATGCCGCGGAGCAACTAAGCCCGTGCGCCACAACTACTGAGCCCACGTGCCACAACTACTGAAGCCCACGCACGTAGAACCTGTGCTCGGCAACAAGAGAAGCCACCGCAATGAGAAGCCCGCGCACCGCAACGAAGAGTAGTTCCCGCTCGCCGCAACTAGAGAAAGCCCGTGTGCAGCAACGAAGACCCAACGCAGCCAAAAATAAATAATTTATTAATTAAAAAAAAATAAAGTACTTAGGAAGAAAAACAAGCTTTAAAAAAAAGACAAATCCCAAGGAGAGCAAAGATAACCCTTTAAAATGTGGGAAGGAGCTGAGTCAGACCCTGTCAGCAAGCTTCACTGAGGCCTGGGGACTTGTAGCAACACGATTTTTTTTTTAAACTTACACAGCAACTTTGATCCAAGGATCTCAACGTCTTCTACAAAAGTCAAATCTCCTAATGTTCCATTCAAGGGGGGGTGATTCGAGGGGGTTGTTTCCCTAAAGCAGGGTTTCTCCTCCTTGGCACTACTGACATTTTGAACTGGATAATTCTTTGTTGTGCGCCCACCCTGTGTTATCTGGGACGTTTAGCAGCCCCCCTGACCTCTACCCACTAGATGCCAGTAGCACCACCATCCCTTCCCCTGCTGGTGACAACCAAAAATGTCTCCAGTCCTTGCCATGTGGTCCTTTGGGGGACAAAACGGCCCCCAGTTGAGAAGCACTGTTCTAAGTGAAAAAATCAAGGCACGGAGCAGTCAATGAACTTAAGTAATAGCGTCCAGCCAAAAAGCAGTCGCTTAACTGGAAAAAGAAAATGATGACTCCCAAGTCCCAAGCATAAGACCCTGACAGCCACTTTACCCCACCCCACAGGAAACTCACTGAGACCCTAATTTATTCCTTGAGTTGGTTAGTTCTGAAAACACATCCACTAAGACTGAGCTGCAGTATAAATTTGCCCTCTTGCTGCACTGAATCCTTGGCTGGGTTGAATATGTCTGATTGGTGTTCTCCTCCTGGGGAGTCACTAAGTCAGTTCTGAGACTAATTCCGTTCTCAAGGAGAGCAAGTCCGTATAGCATGAAATGGACCAGAAGCAACCCTGTAACTGTACGTGTGGAATCGTTTATAGCTTAAAGCCTTTACTAAGAGCAGAGCTGCCTGTGTGCAGGATCGGGTGGGATGAGGAGCCCACAGGATGACTGAGCCGAGCAGACGAATGCTTTCAGATGTTGTTATCTGATAAGTCCCTCAACTACATAAATTTTTGTCAGAGCATTGCTTGGAAATGATTGCAACATGGACTTCTGTTAATTGATTTATTTAAACAGAACATTTTATTTGCATACACGTTTTTTTGATATGTCAGTGCCCGTCCTCGTTAAATTATAAGAAGCCTGTCCCCTCCCTCTTCTTCATTCACATTGGTGTGTGAACTTGTTGCTCTCCCCAGGTGAGTCAGCAAAGTCAGGTACAGATTAATTTGAGCAATAAACCACCTCAAGCATTTTGGGACTAGAGACAGGTGTAAGAAATTATTTTTAAAACAAACTCTGCAAGACACACAAGAGAAACGGGCTGGCATGCTGGTGTAACTATTACACAAAGCTGGGTATAAGTCTCCACCACTCAGCTCTATATCATTCAATGAGTATATGTTGAGGGCCCACTGGCTCCAAGGCCCTGTGCTGATGCTATGGAGAATACAAGAACGCCCACAGTCAGGCTCTGATTTGATTTTTTTTTTTTTTTTGCATAGGCTAACAGATAAACTATTGCATATGCATAAGTAATTATCCAGTGAGGCAGAAGGTAATCAGTGCTTTAAAGAGGAACAGGCAAAGTGTCTGTTTTTGGCATTCACAATTTTGGGTCTCATTATACCACAGAGAATTAAGTTTTCATCATGAGAGGGCAGCTGGGATAGAGTAAAAGGAGCCCTAAATTTAAGGTCCACAAAAATCTGGGCTGAATCCTGGTTTTTTTCATTCTCTAGAAGTACACCTCTGAGCATGTTATTGTACATCACCTCGCCGTGCCTCCATTCCTTGTCTATAAGAAGAAAACAAGAGTGCCTCAAAGGGTTACTGTGAAGAGCGCAACTTTTGTTAAACTTTCAGATGAATATTATAATTTCTAGGGCTAGGATTTAATCACAGCTATTATTTGTTTACTACTTACTTTGTGCAAAGTCCCTTCATATATTATCTTTACCCTAGACAACAGTCCTATGAAATAGCAACATTCATTTTCCTTTTATAGATAAGGAAATTGAAGGTCAGAGAGGTTAAGTGATTTCTCTGAAGTCACACAGCTGGCATCCAACAGAGTCTTGAGTCAATTGAACCTAGGCCTATTGAACTTGAGAGCGTGCATAATTTCCACATCACCATGCTGCCATTTCACCATAGGCCCTATTTTGCATGAAATAACAGAAAGTATAAATAAATGAGTTACTATGGCACTCGATAAAATATGGGGATTGATAAAATAACCATCAAGGAAAATCTTGATTTACCAGATTTCAAGAAAGCAAACAAACAAACAAATACAAGTTACCCTCAACAAGATTCTTAAGAAAATGAGACAAAACACATGTCCTTTCCCTGTTTCAACACAGGAGCAGAATGAGGGCCTGAAAACTTCAGGAGATTTTCTGGGTTCATGATTGAACTCAGAACCTAGCATGCCTCTCTCACCCAAAAAGAAAGGAAGGACCAGCCTGTCACTGTGTTCTGGAGTATGAAGATGAGAAATAATTGGTTAGTTCTCCTCAAGAAATAAAGTCATCTTCTTCTTGGCAGATTGTAGTAGGACATATCAGGTAGAAATCATCTATTCTTATGCTTTTCAGATTGATAGTCGTGCTTTTCTGGGAGAAAACAGGGAGACACAGAAACAAGAAAAGTAATGAAGGCCAATAGGATTTAGAGAGACTCCTCCAGTAGAAAGTAGTCTATTATGGGCTGGCTACATACAGCCATCTCATTTAATCCTTAGGACCACGAGATGTGAGGCACAGGCTATATCACTATTTTGCAGACGAGAAAATTGAGGTGTAATGACCCTTGTGTTTTGCCCAAGGTGTCTCTGGAGTAATCGTTGGTGTTGCTTTATGAGAACCGGCCGCCATCAACACGGAAGTGTGTCCTCTCTGCCCAACCCCTGCCCCCAGCCTGGGCCCGCCTTATTCCCTGAGCACAGGCTCACTTCCCAATCCCCTGCTCTGGTCACCCTCCATCAGGCACACGGGGGCCACCAGCTGGAACGTAAACCAGCACAGACAATATTTCCAATGACCTATGACCTTTGAACCGACCATAATTTGACAGCCAACCCTCAGTTATCTACAAAAGGTTTGCACGTCTCCTTGGCAAACTCCAGCCACAAATGTGTTCCCCCAATACAAGGGAATCATTCCCACCATGGAAGGGAATCTTCATCTCCACTTAAGCAAAGAATTAGGAAGATAAATCTTTAAGAAAAAAGGAGTCACATGATGCCTCCCAAGCCAAAGAGAAAGCCATTCTTTTTTGGATGATCTATTGCCCTCCTCCCTTAAGGCAGATCAATGGGGTTCCCTGGAATCTCTAACCTTACACCAGTACTGAAGACTAGGTATTAATCTATTTTTATAAATGATGAAAATAAGTCTCAGAGGTTAAGCAACTTGCCTCAGGCCATCCAGGTGGTAGGTACCAGCACTGAGGCTCTTCAACCTCACTTACCTTTGTAAGGCACTCTCCTCCCAGTAAAACAAACAGCAGAGTGAAATGAAGGGGAAATACTCCTTCACTTTAAAAGCATGATTAAAAACAGTTAAAACTTTTGGCTCCATTATCCAGCCTTACACCTTGCTGGCTACCTATGGTGACTGTTACATTTTATTCTGGCCTGGTTATCTAGTAACTTTCAGGCCCCTGTCAATGTCTTGGCTCATTAACTAAAGAATACTATTAATATTACCTCCAATATTCAAGAAGCAGATTGATTCAAAATCCTGATTCCTCAGCCAGATACTTACTGCTGCCGCAGGTCCAAAAGGACAGAGTCATCTGTGCCCACATACTTTGTTACCCGCTTAAGTTCTTCCCTACTCTGCGGAGCTGGGCAGGCACAGCCCCTCTAGCTGTGCCTAGTTAAGTAATGAAGACTTAGCCTAGAAATAGGTTTTCTGAGGCCAGCGGTCTCCACTTTTAATCTACAATAGCAAAACCCGGAGGGCTTGTTAAGACATGGGTTACTAGGCTCTGCGCACAGAGATGTTGAGTCAGTACATCTGGTGTGGGGCCTGAGAACTGGCATTTCTTGCAAGTTCTCTGGTGATGCTGATGCAGCTGGTCTGGGGACCACATTTTTCTTAATTAATTAATTAGTTAATTAATTAATTTTGACTGCATTGGGTTTTCATTGCTGGGTGTGGGCTTTCTCTAGTTGCGGTGAGCGGGGGCTACTCTTCGTTGCGGTGCGCGGGCTTCTCATGTGGTGGCTTCTCTTGTTGCGGAGCACGGGCTCTAGGCGTGCGGGCTTCAGTAGTTGTGGCTCGTGGGCTCTAGAGCACAGGCTCAGTAGCTGTGACGCACGGGCTTAGCTGCTCCGTGGCATGTGGGACCTTCCCGGACCAGGGCTCGAACCCGCGTCCCCTGGATTGGCAGGCAGATTCTCAACCGCTGCGCCACCAGGGAAGTCCCTGGGGACCACATTTTGAGAATCACTATTATAGGCCCCCACTCAGACCGTGTCCCTAGGGTTCTCTGTCTCCAGATACAGGAGGACACAAGACAAATTCAAGGCAAGAGCGTGCTTCTGTACCAGGGCAAGAACTGCTGGTCGGTCTCCCCTTCCCAGAGCCCTACTCAGTTCCTTCTAGGACTTCCAAAGGCCCAAGGGGCCCTTCTGATTGACAAGTACTTCAGTCCCATCTCTTTGAACCAGCCTCGTAAGAAAAAAAAAAAAAGGAAAGAAAAAAAAAATTGAAAGGACGATCTGAAGAGCAAAATAAGTCCCCCTCCCCTCCCAAAGGGAGCTCTAAGCAGTACCAAAAAATGTCAGCCTCCTTGTCCCTCCCCCAGAAACTCCACTCCTTCGTATCATGGCCCAATGGTTGATCTTCCTCTTTGTGTGGGGAGCTAGTTTAAGCTTAGATATGTCACTCTCAAGGTTTACAGTCTCCTGCTGTGTCAGACAAACTACATTTTGCAAATTACCATAAAATAAAGGAACTGATACATCTACTAAAAATATTCTTCCAGAAATTTTATTTGACCCTCCCAAAGAAACATGCACAAAAACAAATCAACACATCTGCACACGGCAACTCCCCAGTTATTTTTTCTCTTTAGAGAAAGAAAACCTATAGTTTCCAAAAGTGCTTTTAACCATGCAAATTAGAGAGGTTGGAGTTAATTCTATAACATATTAGATGGTTGCTTGGATAACGATAGATTTTTTTTTTTTCACCTCAAATGACATTCAGTTAAAGAACATGTATAAATCATCAGCTGTTTCCAGCTTGAATGGTAATTTATAAAGCTTTAGGGGTGAGAACGTATAAAATATTTTGCGCTTGGAAGATGTGTTACAGGCTGCAATGTTTGTAGGAAATATCCTCTCCGTGAAGAATTCCTGCTCCAAAATGCCTTGATTAATTACCATAAACAGCTTTGAGGAAAAAGGGCGCAGCATCTCACGTCTGGCAGGACACTGGCAGGGTTCGTTGGAAACTCCAACGCAGGCCAAACCCAGAGAAGCCAGGCCCCTTCCATTCAGGGCTGCTCCAGCTCCAGGGAAATGCCTTGGGCTGGGGACAGCTCTGGAAAGGCTCTGCTCTAGTTGGCACTGAACCCAAGTCCATTCCTTCTTCTGTTCCCAGATCCCCCGAGAGAATGAGTCAGCTTCAGGGCCCTGGAGGTGTGGGCCGTAGCTGAGACCTGGAGGACCCTATCAAGAATAACCCCAGTGCCCTGTCAGCGCTTCACTGTGAGACTGCCCTTCCAGAACTCCAAAATGGAATGAAGCATTATAGAAAAGAAATAATAGTACTTACGGAAAGTATCCTGCTGAGATTTTTTTTAACATACATTATTTTATTTAGTTCTCACATTAAACCTGCAAGACAGGGATTATCGCCTCTTCTGTTACACATGGGGAAAAAAGCGTGCTCAGGGAGGTGAAGCAATATGCCCAGTATCACACAGCACATTTGTGCCAGAACTAGGATAAGGACAAAAGCCTGCCTTGTCTACCAGATTCCTCTCATTATCCACAGGAAGAGGAAAAATTCAAAACAGGTCTACAATACTTACTTAAAGCCATTCAGACATTGAGTGGGAAACAAGCAGTTAGCAGGTTTTCTTCAATGTCAAGGAGTGATTCCTACCACCAGGTCCTTGGGCAACATTTTGAAGTAGGTAATGTTGGGTTTACAACATTCCCATCCCCCAGCCTCCCTCTCCTACCACCCAGGGCCTGAATTATCCCTGCTATTAGAGTCCTTCCAGCTCCTGGAGTTTTCCAGAACCCTGTATGTGGTCTCTCATTCGGTGTTATAAAGACCATGTAATAGTACTAGTGTCTCCTCTACAAGAAAAACAAAACAAAACAAAACCATCTATAACAGACAGGCAAACATCTCTTGCTTAAAAATGAACCTTTCCCTTCCCACCACTAACCTCTTGTCAATATTTCCAAATGCTTCCATATCCCCGGGCTCAACTTGTGAAATGAGAGTAAAATGTATCTGAGTAATTTGTATCACTCAAATGAGAAACGGGTTCAACTCTTCCAAGAGAGATCTGTATTTTAGAACTTTCAGTGAATTTCTAATGCTACGTGGGGAATTTTATGAGCTGGGAGGTCTTTCTAGATGTTTTCCTTCCCGATTCACTCACTTTTCACTTTCATTCCCCAAGCAGTGAGGGGACTGCTTACATAGGTATTCCCCATATGAAAGCTTGTCAAATCAGGTTTAACATAACCAGGTTTTGACTTGGTGAGCCTTCCTGCTGCTGCGGTTTCTCCCAAATAAGGAGATTGAATCTTTCGATGAACAATCTTCTACCTAGAAATGGAATCATGCCAAGAACACCCACTGGAGTCAAGGCAGCCATGGGACTTCCCCAAATTCCAGAAGAATTGAATGGTGTAGTTTCCTCTCCCAAATACTTCTTTAAATACTTATGTCACCAAAATATTATGTCACCAAACTTTTAAATTTTTTATGCAAAGTAGTCAAAATATTCTTCGTTCAGACATGCTACTTGCTTAGGATATTTGAATAGCTGGTAAGACCTGTCTTGCTTATTAGCATCAGAGCACACACAGCTAGAGCCAGAGCAACTCTGAGAAACTGTAATGTTAAACTGGATATTTACTTTTGAAGCCAGTGTTACATAACGTTTTCTCTCACTCATTACTGTTTTTTTTTTTTATTTAACATCTTTATTGGAGTATAATTGCTTTACAATGTTGTGTTAGTTTCTGCTGTATAACAAAGTGAATCAGCTATACGTATACATATACCCCCATATCCCCTCCCTCTTATGTCTCCCTCCCACCCTCCCTATCCCACCCCTCTAGGTGGTCACAAAGCACCGAGCTGATCTCCCTGTGCTATGCGGCTGCTTCCCACTAGCTATCTATTTTACATTTGGTAGTGTATATATGTCACTGCCACTCTCTCACTTCATCCCAGCTTACCCTTCCCCCTCCCCGTGTCCTCAAGTCCATTCTCTACATCTGCATCCTTACTCCTCTCCTGCCCCTAGGTTCATCAAAACCTTTTTTTTTTTTTTTTTTTTAGATTCCATATATATGTGTTAGCATACGGTATTTGTTTTTCTCTTTCTGACTTACTTCACTCTGTATGACAGTCTCTAGGTCCATCCACCTCACTACAAATAACTCAGTTTCGTTTCTTTTTATGGCTGAGTAATATTCCATTGTATATATGGGCCACATCTTCTTTATCCATTCATCTGTCAATGGACACTTAGGTTGCTTCCATGTCCTGGCTATTGTAAATAGTGCTGCAATGAACATTGGGGTGCTTGACTCTTTTTGAATTATGGTGTTCTCAGGGTATATGCCCAGTAGTGGGACTGACTGGGTCATATGGTAGTTCTATTTTTAGTTTTTTAAGGAAGCTCCATACTGTTCTCCATAGTGGCTGTATCAATTTACATTTCCGCCAACAGTGCAAGAGGGTTCCCTTTTCTCCACACCCTCTCCAGCATTTATTGTTTGTAGATTTTTTGATGATGGCCATTCTGACTGGTGTGAGGTGATACCTCATTGTAGTTTTGATTTGCATTTCTCTAATGATTAGTGATGTTGAGCATCTTTTCCTGTGTTTTTTGGCCATCTGTATGCCTTCTTTGGAGAAATGTCTATTTAGGTCTTCTGCCCATTTTTGGATTGGGTTGTTGTTTTTTTGATATTGAGCTGCATGAGCTGCTTGTATATTTTGGAGATTAATCCTTTGTCAGTTGCTTCGTTTGCAAATATTTTCTCCCATTCTGAGGGTTGTCTTTTCGTCTTGTTTATGGTTTCCTTTGCTGTGCAAAAGCTTTTCAGTTTCATTAGGTGCCATTTGTTTATTTTTGTTTTTATTTCCGTTTCTCTATGAGGTGGGTCAAAAAGGGTCTTGCTGTGATTTATGTCATAGAGTGTTCTGCCTATGTTTTCCTCTAAGACTTTTATAGTGCCTGGCCTTACATTTAGGTCTTTAATCCATTTTGAGTTTATTTTTTTGTATGGTGTTAGGGAGTATTCTAATTGCATTGTTTAACATGTAGCTGTCCAGTTTTCCCAGCACCACTTATGGAAGAGGCTGTCTTTTCTCCATTGTATATTCTTGCCTCCTTTATCAAAGATAAGGTGACCATATGTGCGTGGGTTTATCTCTGGACTTTCTATCCTGTTCCATTGATCTATATTTCTGTTTTTGTGCCAGTGCCATGCTGTCTTGATTACTGTAGCTTTGTAGTATAGTTCTCTCAATCATTATTAAGGAAAAATTGTCTGTGTATTTAAAAATTCAATGTGGGACTTCCCTGGTGGCACAGTGGTTAAGAATCCACCTGCCAAGGCAGGGGACACAGGTTCAAGCCCTGGTCCAGGAAGATCCCACGTGCCATGGAACAACTAGGCCCGTGCGCCACAACTACTGAGGCTGTGCTCTAGAGCCCACGAGCCACAACTACTGAGCCCGCATGCCACGCTACTGAAGCCCATGCACCTAGAGCCCATGCTCCGCAACAAGAGAAGCCACCGCAATGAGAAGACCATGGACAGCAATAAAGAGTAGCCCCTGCTCGCCACAACTAGAGAAAGCCCACACACAGCAACGAAGACCCAACACAGCCATAAATAAATAAATAAATAAATAAATAAATAAATAAATGTATTAAGAAAAAAAAATTCGATGTTGTCTTTTCTGAAGCAGAATAGATAGAGACGCCTTTACTGATGTGGAAGGCCAAGCTTGCTTCCTATAATAGTTGGGAAAGAAAGGAGGGAGAAATATGAGTAGTGGGAAGAGGAAACATAGGTATATGTTGGTAGGATAGGAAACATAGGTAGAAAACCCTGCCATCTGCTCTTTACCGTGTAATGTATATTCTGCCCAATCACTGGCTCTGAAAGGCACATGCTCTAAGGATGTGCTATGTTAGTGATGTCAGAAGAGCAGAGTATTGCTCCAGGGCCTCTCTATACTCACCATACACTTCAGCCCCTCCCCCCACCCCCAGGTTCCTAGCTATTTCTCAGTCCTTACCAGGCCCTCTGTACTTGGACCTTTGCTCCAGCTGTTTCCTCCTCTAGACACACTCATCCAACCCTCAATCTTCCTCCCACTAATTAAATTTTATTCATTTCTCAAGGCCCATTTCAAATGTTACTTTCTTCAAGATGCCTTTCCTGATCCTTCTCAAGGGGGGCACATTTCTCCCTGTTTGAGCCTCTCAACCACTATCTTTGGATTTACCAAATGGGCCTTCTACTAGAGTTATTTGCGTTTAATACTTGTTCTTTGACCCCTCCTAGAACTCCTACCAGAAAGGGGTCCATGGCTCACCCATCCTTGCACCTTTAGTGATGCTTGGCACAGTGTCTTGAGCTCAAAAGATATTCAAAGGATGTGATGTTTAATGGAAGTCAGAAGAAAATTGAGGAAGGGTAAAGAAGAAACATAATCCTAGAATATTCCCTGCTTTCTCCCTTAGAAAAAGGAAAGAAGGATTCTTTTTAAACCCTTCCCATCTTCCAGGCCTCTTGCCCTGCCTGCTTTGAATATGAAATTCAGGTTATTATTATTATTAGTTTTAATTTGGCCATGCCGCACAGCTTGCAGGATCTTAGTTCTCCAACCTGGGATTGAACCCGGGTCCCGGCAGTGAAAACGCCGAGTCCTAACCACTGGATCACCAGAGAATTTCCAGGTTATCATTCTTGCACTTTCCCTTCAGTTAGTTGTGATCCTGAACAGAGGTGAGAATACTGGTCTAGAGGGACAAGAGTGGGCACAGGCTGATGCCCATCACGAAGAACAGGAAGTACCAGGAGGCCAGAATTTGGATAACCAGGACTGTTTGCTCATCTCCCACATGGACTTGCTTCATGGCCTTGTAGGTCAATCCCTATATTGGGGCTTTATATCAAGTCCAAAAAAATTATAGTTCAGCTGTGAATTTTTCACAGCTGGAGACCTCCAACAACAGACTCTAGTATCCTGTGGCTTTGTAGTCTCCTCCAGGTAGTGGTATATAGATCAGCCTAAATTTTTAACCCCAATCAAAATGTCGGTTTAGGTAGCAATCAGGAAAGATTCTCCCGGTTCAGTTTTTTAATGGTGCCCGATTACCCTTGGGGTATTTAATTCTACTAAGCAATTCAGGAGTTCTGGTTACAGCAAGGGCAGATTCCCCCACCAAGCAGCCTCACCCAAGTCCTGCTGCAGAGGCTTCTCTTCTCACAGACACCCCTGCCCATCGGGGGTCAGGGGCCAGGCCTTCTGTACACAGAGGGCTAGTGCTCCCAAATGGCCTGACCTGCTGACAAGGAGGAGAAGTCCACTTGGGGCAGTGTGCACAGTTTCCAGCAGACTTTGGCCTCTGTCCAGGGGTGATGTGAGGTTAAGGAGAGGCTTGCCTTTGGCTCCCCTGCTTCTATCCTGGACATTTCTGTGTAGTGTGTTCCAACTCCACCTCCCTCCTCTTCCTTCCCCCCAATCCTGCGCGCTCTGCCAACCTTGGCTCCAGCCAGGTAACTCTCTTCTGGTCCCCCTTTGTTAAGGCATAAACGCCAGGGTCATCTATTTCCATTATCTAAGATCTAGCCTGGAAGTAGAGAACTGGATAGTACCTGTTTCTTCTTCTTCAGCTTCTTCTCTAAGTAGTCCAGATTTTGTTAGTACCCACAACCTCTTGGTTTTCCCAGGGAACAGACAGACTAGAGGCTCAGGGAGCAGAGCTGGGAGACCCAGATGATAGGGTCAGTGCTCTCAGACTAGAGGATGAATCCTTCTCCAGCCAGGTGTCCTTGGGGGCACCTCCCAGACGAATAAGACCTGAGAGAAGAGAAATCATTTTCTTTTTAGCTAGTCTGCACGTGTCCCTCTCCTATGTCCTCACACCACACCCCCAACACACACCTGTATCAGGATCTGAATTTCCCAGCCTCAATATCCTTCTCTGTGAGCCCCTCTTCCCAAATGCCCCCTGCCTTTGTTACCTGGCAACAAAAGCCTGTATGGCAACAAGGACCTATTTGTACAGCACAGGGAACTCTGCTCAATATTTTGTAATAACCTAAATGGGAAAAGAATTTGAAAAAGAATAGCTACATGTATATGTATAACGGAATCACTTTGCTGTACACCTGAAACTAACACAACATTGTTAATCAACTATGCTCCAATAAAAATTAAAATTTTTTTAAGAAGATGAAAAAATAAGCCTATACAGCAAACTGCCACTTTCTCATACAGGTGAATGAGAAAATGCCCAAACCCCCTACATCAGTGTACTTTTGCCTATGAAAAAAGGCGTGCTACCCAACGGAGAGAGGATGGAAGGGAAGCTGAGGGGCCCCAAGACCATGTCAACCTGCTTTACAGTTTCTCCGGGGGCCCCCCTGTACAATCCTCAACAATGTACCTTCAACTCTTCTCCAGCAATAAGAGCTGTTCACAAAGGTGCCGTCCCCAGCAGATCACACCCCACAGCGGTGTCAACGCTGGCTGGTATGCTCAGGAGTGTCAATGCCTGGAAGCTCCTCAGACACATCTCCTGGGAATTCTTCCCTAGGATGGAAGGAAGGGTAATAGAGCTCTTCCCCATCCATTTCTCTACCCTGATTTTCTTTGGCAAATTCGCAAGTACAAAGGAAGAGGACAAGTGTAGTAGTTAAGGCCAAGGTCTTGAAGTCAGGAAAGTCTGGATTCAAATTGTGAGTACGCAATTTGTGAGTTTTATGGTTTGGAGCAGATGACTTTAGCTTTCTTGGTCTTCCTTTCCTCCAGTGAATAACGGAGATCGCATCTAACTCACCAGGTGCTGTGAAGATAACACGCGTCCTTACCACAGTGAAGACTCCACAATGGCGGTCATTTCCAGGATTGAGTGAGGACTCAGGTCCACATGGGAATATGTGTGAATGGTGCCCCCTGGAACTGCTCAGGTCAGTGCCTGAAGGTACATTTTACCCCACCGCTCTGGAGGATGTAAGTAAAAAGGAGGATCCTTGAAAGTCCACATCCCTGGTCCGGGAAGATCCCACATGTCGCAGAGCAACCAAGCCCGTGCGCCACAACTACTGAGCCTGTGCTCTAGAGCCCATAAGCCACAACTACTGAGCCCACATGCCACCACTACTGAGCCCGCGCGCCTACAGCCCATGCTCTGCAGCAAGAGAAGCCACCGCAATGAGAAGGCCCCGCTCGCCGCAACTAGAGAAAGCCTGCGCACAGCAACGAAGACCCAACGCAGCCAAAAATAAAGAATAAATAAATAAATAAATTTATAAAATAAAATAGAAAGTCCACATGAAGCAGAAGGTAGACAGCTAGTGGGCAATTCTCAGCAGCAGCAATTCCATTTCCAGTTTTGCCTAAGTATAAATTTGGCTCAGGGCAATTCTGGAGCAAGAGAGGAAGTAATTCTTTTTCATAATTTTTTTCTGTATCAAGAGAATATAATGACACATTGCAGAACTTACTTAAAAGGGAGACTTGCATTTTTAATCCAATAAACACCTTGGACTTTTTAAAAGAGCACTGTGAAAATAGAAAGGAACTTTATTACTGTAAGTTCGCGTCAGGAAACTAACTAGAATTTCTGAGTATGTAACGGGGTATTAGGCATGAATAGAAGGGATGTTATGCAGATTAGATATAATTAGACATAACGATTAGACGTAATCGTTACCGTCAAGGAGCTTCTAGTGCCAAGAGCAGAGCTTCTTAACCTGAGGGTTATGGATGAACCGTGGAGGACCCATAAAGCTCCTGAAATTGTATACACAAATGTGTGTGTATTTGCGGGCAATTTCTGGTCAGAAGGCCCAGAGCTTTCTTTAGATTCTCAAAGGGATCCACGAAAAAAAAAAAAAAAAAGGTTAAGAACCACAGATCAAGACTAAAGAATCATTTAATTGTAGTAATTTTTCCTATGGAATGCCACAAAAATAGACTATTCACAGTCATCTAATTCTGGGTTTCTCACACTGGTGTAGATAAAGGACAAGCTTAATTCTTGGCTTGCTGAATTTAAAGATAGCCCAAGTCTTTCATTCCTCTGTAAACATGTGATTTTTCAATACATTTGGATTTCTCAGAAATCTTGCACAAAACATGTGCCAAGATCTATGGCCCCATTGGTATTCCATTTGGGCTGCCTTGAGCTGCACAATAATTTATGACCAGCCCGCTGTGTTGAGCCCTCCTCCCTGGATGACTAACAGGAAGAGAACTTTGGCAGCGACACAACCTTAATGAATGAAAAATGCAAACCTTGCAAATCTCTCTGCATTGAAATCCCCCAGAGTCTGGAAGCAGACACAGTTCCAAAAAGCCTGCATTTCCAAGATGCAATTTACTGCCCTTAGAGGTTTGTTGTGGGCCACCCAAAGTACATAGGCCTGATTCAAACAGATTTTATTGACCAAGCAGATATGGGGATTTTTTTTTTTTAACATCTTTATTGGAGTATAATTGCTTTACAATGGTGTGTTAGTTTCTGCTGTATAACAAAGTGAATCAGCTACACATATACATATATCCCCATATCTCCTCCTTCTTGCGTCTCCCTCCCACCCTCCTGATCCCACCCCTCTAGGTGGTCACAAAGCACCGAGCTGATCTCCCTGTGCTATGTGGCTGCTTCCCACTAGCTATCTATTTTACATTTGGTAGTGTATATATGTCAGTGTTACTCTCTCACTTTGTCCCAGTTTACCCTTCCCCCTCCCCGTGTCCTCAAGTCCATTCTCTATGTCTGCGTCTTTATTCCTGTCCTGCCCCTAGGTTCTTCATAACCATTTTTTTTTATTAGATTCCATATATATGTGTTAGCATACGGTATTTATTTTTCTCTTTCTGACTTACTTCACTCTGTAAGATATGATCAAATGGGGAAATCTGTTGATATGAAAAGCTTCATGATAATGATAAGTCACATATTATCATTGCATACTTCAGTTTCATTTGCACACAGGGTCAGGGGAGAGAGCTGATCTCTGCTTCCACATTGCTCTGCTGCATTCCTCCACCGTATCTTGAAGAAGGAAGGAGACTCTTAGCTAGTTATACCTTTGTATGGGGTTTTCTTCATAAAAACAAATGTATATTGAGGAAGAAGCTACCACTGAATTCTCACGGGTAGTAGCCAGGAATTTCATTCATAGACTTGAGCTCAGTGAGGTGAAGACTCTGGGGAGGTGCTGGATACAGAAAGGCTGCCTCTTTGTTAGCATATGAAAAATAGGCTTTCCTGGGGTGAGGGGGTACTAGTCACCCTAGAAATGGGATTTTATTTCCCCATGCAGGATACAAATTATAGTGCAGGTCTGGAATCCATTATTCAAAACCCTTGAGGACAGACGTGTTTCAGGATTTGGAATCTTTCAAATTTTTTAAAAGTTAATATGGGGCATATACATAGAATGGATAAACAAGGTCCTACTGTATAGCACAGGGAACTATAGTCAATATCCTGTGATAAACTATCATGGAAAAGAATATGAAAAAGAATGTATATATATGTATAACTGAATCACTTTGCTATACAGCAGAAATTAATATAACATTGTAAATCAACCATACTTCAATAAAATTTTTAAAAACTTAATAGGGGGCATATAGTCTACACCTCAGAGGATGGGACAGCACCCCATAATCAGATAGACTCCATTTTTTCCTTCTGCCCCCATTAAAGTATTGATCATGCCTCCCCTCGTGCTGCCAAGATGGGTACAACAACTACAAGAATATTATTCTCATACAGGGATAAGCAAGAGCAGGGAGAGAAGGACATGGATTTCTCCTCATGTCTCTCTTTCTTATCATGGAGAAAAAGTCTCTCCTAGAAGCCCTGAGGAGACTTTCTCCAGACACTATTGCCCAGAACTGGGTCTGAGATATCATCTAGTACAAATTCCAGGCAAAAATTTATTCCCTGCACTTGGGAGGGATATATCCTCCCTAAGCACGCTGCTGCCACAGCTGAACAAAAGTCAGGGTTCTTACTCTTACTCAGGGACTACGGAAGGAATAGCATTGGATAAGGCAACTAATGGCAACTACTACCCAGACTGTAATATAAGAGTCAAGGCAGGGTCCTACTTCCTAGAAAAGGAAGAGTAGAAACTGCCTAAATGGCATCTGATTAAATTATTAACCATCTCTGACCCTAATCTATGTGTGTCCTCTAAGAAACCCCTGTGGCCACTGAAACTTAAGACTTGTTACTCAAGTATACACAGACTCGTTTTTATTGATATAACCAGTGTTAATTAGGGTCCTATCTTAGGACTTGATATTAACGCACAGTGCTTCACTCAAACAACAATATAAGGGAAGAGGATGAAGGTAGAGGAAATGGGAGTAAGAGAGTGGAAAATAAAGCTACAGACCAGACCAGGGCATCAGCAAACTATGGCTCTTGGGTCAAATCCAGCCTGTTGCCTGCTTTTATAGATAAAGATTTATTGGTACACATTCATACCCATTGGTTCACACATTGTCTATCTGCTACAATAGTAGAGTTGAGTGACTGCAACAGAGACCACACAGCCTGCAAAGCCTAAACTTGCTATAGTCTTTCACAGAAAAAGTTTGCTAATCCCTGAGCTGGACCAATTCCCAAAGCCAGGGGATAAGAGAACAAATATAAGAAGATGATGCTCTCCATTCTCAGACCAAGGAAGAGTCCTGGAGAAACTGACAGGGATCCCAATAGATGGGGTAGCATGGCAACAGGGAATCTAGGTTAAGTGTCCTAAAATCTAGTCACAAGGCATCTGGGAACTCACATGGCTGTGGTCATTAGGAAGAAGGAAATAGCCAGGGAAAAGCTGGATCCCAGAGCTCACTGGCAGGACTAAAGGATTGAACAGATGACTTGGATAGGAACTCACAATGAAAGCCAAAGTAGATGCATGGTTCTTCCAAATGGGTTTATGAACGAGGGAGGAGTGGGGAAGCGTGCGCGTGCACGTGTGCGTGAACATAAATTCAAAAGTCTGAAGGCAACAACTCCGTAATTAGGGTGAGAGTCACACAGATGAGCAACTGCAAACCAGGAAAATTAGGTCAGCACAGATTTGTAGCACAGAGTCAGAGCTTGGGTATTCTATTTGCGGTAAACCTGCAAGAGAGCTGAATAGTAATCCTTCACTGGTTAGAGGGGAACCTGGGGCTGTTAAATGATTCCTGCCTCAAGTCAGAACTGTTCCGGGAAGTATCTGGAACTGAGCCCCATGGGGAGAGATCAGTAGCTCAGCTGAGAGTCACTGGGAGCAGCAGAGGCAGGGAGGCTGGGCAGATGAATGAACCTAACTACTTCCATTGGGGGCAATTACTTGGTACTGTTGATCTAGAATCACCACCCTCTACCTTAGATAGCATTAAAGAAAAACCAATTATTTTTCAACTCTCTTTTTTTCAAGATTCCCTTCTATTTGTGTAAGTACAGATCCATCAGCTACATCTTTCTTCCCCAGTCTGTACTTTAATGATGTTGTTGTATCATCATGCCAGACTATATTTTAGATTAATGTTTCCTGGTGGCAGCTGGAAAGGCACCTTAACATCAATATTAAAAAATACTTGGAAATTGCATTGTGAGATGGGCTTCCTGCAGACAGAGAATCCACTCCACGGTGTGAGGATTCTTAAGGCTCCATCAGAGAGGGTGTTCCCTTCTGGGAGGCAGTGTCCTTGACTCTACCTGTTCTTCTGCAGCCCAGATCTCATAGGAAAGCTTCCCTAACCCTTGGAGATTACTGAACTCCCAGAGTAATAGCTTGTGTGAGTCTGGGGCTTCTGAATGTTTTCCCAAGAATTCCTGGCCTTTTAACCTTCTGGTTCCTTCTATCTTCGCTCCTACATCTGTTTCTCTGAGTTTCATCCTGTTATGGGCTGAATTATGTCTCCCAAGAAAACATGTTAAAGTTCTAACCCTCAGTACCTCAGAATGTGACCTTATTTGGATGGAGGGTCTTTGCAGACACAGTCAAGTTAAGATGAAATCATAAAGGTGGGCATTAATCCAATATGACTGGTGTCCTTCTAAAAAGGGGAAATTTGGTTACAGGAGCAGACCCTCACAGAGGGCTAATGAAGTGAAGAGATACAGGGAGAAGATGGTCATCTATGAGACAAGGAATACCTAAGGCTACCAGAAGCTAGGAGACAGCCTTCCCCAGCACCTTCAGAGGGAGAATAGCCCTGCTGACACTTTAATCTCAGACTCTTGGCCTCCATAACTTTGAGACAATGCGATTCTGCTGTTTTAAGCTATCTAGTTTGTGGTACTATTTTACAGCAGCCCTAAGAAACTCATACGTATGCTCTACAGGCCTGCGATCAGAGCTCTGCCCCTTGCCTTGACGGAACCCAACCATTACATCTGCATCACAGACAGCTGTCTGTCTCCTTGAAGGAACCTTTTCAGAGTCTCAACGAACAACTTCTGTTCACACTTCATTAGCCAGACCATAGTCACATGGTCACACCCAGGTGCAGAGTGGGCTGGGAAAGGTAGGTTTTTAGCGGGGCACTTTGCTTTTCCAAATAAAATCAGAATTCTCTTACTGAGGAAGAAGAGGAGAATGGATTTTGATAAGCAGCTCTGGTCTCTGGAAAAAGAGCCTTCATTCTTCTCTAATTTAATCTTCACACAGGCTTGGAGCAGGAAAGGACCCGTGGCTCCGAGGTTCAGAGAGAAAGAATGGTCACCCAGAGAGGCCAAGAGAGTGCTGAATCTAGGAGATTAGCCAGGATCTCCTTGATCTAACAACAAGGTTATTTCTAGAGACAGAAGAGGAAGAGCTCCAGGAAGAAATGAAGGCCCTGACTTGATAGGGCTTCTCAACATTTTATTTTTATTTATTTTTTTTTAATTAATTTTTTTCTTTCTTTTCTTTTTGTTTTTGGCTGCGTCAGGTCTTAGCTGCGGCACGCAGGCTTCTCTCTAGTTGTGGCATGCGGGTTTTTCTCTCTCTAGTTGTTGCGCTCGGGCTACAGAGTGCGTGGGCTCTGTAGTTTGCGGCACGCGGGCTCTCTGGTTGAGACACAAGAGCTCAGCAGTTGTGGCGCGGGGGCTTAGTTGCCCCGCGGCATGTGGGATCTCAGTTCCCCTACCAGGGATCGAACCCACGTCCCCCGCATTGGAAGGCGGATTCTTTACCACTGGACCACCAGGGAAGTCCCTCTCATCAGTTTAGAGAACAGAACTTGAACAAGTCTCCATATCACTGCCCACTATGGTCTGGTGCTTTTTCAATGCCTGAAAGGCAAATGATGTAAAAATAAATCCTGGACACAGAAACCTGAGTCTGAGAACTGAGTCTACTGCTCCCTCAGTGTGGGGCTTTGAACAAGTCACTCTCCTTCTGGAGACAGAGGCAGGAGAAGGAGTAACATTTATGGAGTGCCTGTTTTAAAGAAGCTTAATATACTTCGTATCATTTTATCCTAACAGTGGTGAGGCAGATACGCTTAATTCAGGGTATAGATGATTAAACTGAGGATCAGAGAAGGTCTAAGATCCCTAAGGTAGTCCCTTAGGGAGACCTCTGGCCCAAAACCCTTGATACCGCTACACTCCAGCCATATGGAAATCTTTCCAGTTCTTCAAATGTCCCACCCCATCTTTCCTCCCCACCTTTGCGTACACCATTCCCCCTGCTTGGCACACTCCTCCCCCTCTTCATCTGGTGAGCCCCAACTCACCCTTCAAGTCTCAGCTGGAAATTCCCTTCGCTCAACGAGGCCGTTGCCCAAACCAGAAACCAGGTTCTGTTTCCTGTCTATACTTCTCCTTCCCTTGCACTTCCCCCGTCAGGGCGCTCATCACTGGGAATGTCTTGTTTAATGACTACCTCCCTCACTGGAACAAGACCCACTGCTGTTTACTGCTGTAGTCCTCACCTCCAACAAAAAGCCCAGCGTGGGCTTCCCTGGTGGCGCAGTGGTTGAGAATCTGCCTGCCAATGCAGGGGACACGGGTTCGAGCCCTGGTCTGGGAAGATCCCACATGCCGCGGAGCAACTGGGCCCGTGAGCCACAATTACTGAGCCTGCGCGTCTGGAGCCTGTGCTCCGCAACAAGAGAAGCCACAATAGTGAGAGGCCCACACACCGCGATGCAGAGTGGCCCCCGCTTGCCGCAACTAGAGAAAGCCCTCGCACAGAAACGAAGACCCAACACAGCCATAAATAAATTAATTAATTAATTAATTAAAAAAAAAAAAAGAATCTGCCTGCCAATTCAGGGGACATAGGTTCAAGCCCTGTTCGGGGAAGATCCCACATGCAGCGGAGCAACTAAGCCCGTGCGCCACAACTACTGAAGCCCGTGCGCCTAGAGCCCGTGCTCTGCAACAAGAGAAGCCACCCAATGAGAAGCCCACGCACCGCAACGAAGAGTGGCCCTCGCTCGCCGCAACTAGAGAAAAGCCCGCGCGCAGCAACAAAGACCCAAGGCAGCCAAAAGTAAAAATAAATAAATAAATTTATTAAAAAAAAAAAAAGCCCAGCGTATCCCAGGCACTTAGGAAACATGTGCAAGAATTCACGAGTTGTTTAATTTAATCTGATGGTAGAAATACATGTTTATTTATTTACATTAACTGAACCCATTTTAGAAAATACTGTTCCACATATTAAAACTGTTCTCCTTACCTGGGATTCAAGGCTCTTCAGAATCTTTACAGCCTTCCTTATCAGTTCTCACCTTCCTACATCGGGGCCTTGAGGATAATTATTCTCTCCATCTGGAATGTAAGATTCTGGTCTCTTATCTGCCCTGAAACATAACCACCCAGCAAAGCACAGCTTAGATTCAACCTCCTCCATGGAGCCTGCTCTGCCTCTGCAATTAACACTAATTTCTCCCTTCCCTGAACACATCTTAGGGCACTAAAATCCTGTCCTGGCCATTCTGCATCTGGTGTTCATGGCCTTCTTGTTTTACAGTTGTATTTTTCAAACATTAACCACTATTTTCTCCCTGGGTTTTCCTACTTCTTTCCTCTCCCTGCCTCATTTAAGGACATGGTCAGACCTGGCCACAGGGAAGGAAGCAGGAAAAAAAGAAGCTTCTGGGTTTGTGTCCCACTGATGAAATTTCCAGTGTGATTTTAAAAATGAGATCAAAGTGAGGAAAGACTAACAAAGGGTCCCCCCTTGGGGCTGGGTGGAGAGAGGAGTAGGAAGGAGCCGTGCTGAGCCAAGAGACATCAGTGGAGCCAAACAGCGTGTTTCTCCACCCGTTTTAGGGCAGAAGCCTGGGGAGGGAGCGAGACCCCTGAGAGGTGTGGGGTCTGAATGCCACAGGCATCTGCCTGATGCTTACTGCACAGAGCTCCAGGGAGACGTAAGACCCCAGAGGAGCTCTCTGAAGATGGGTCTGAGCAGAGAAGGACCAGAACATCACAAATACTCTTAATCTCAGGTTGGCAAGAAGGAAGCCAAATAACTCCTGGGCCTCCCAGGCACAGCATGGGAGTATTCGAGAAATTTACAGGACCTGTAAATTTCTGTAAAATTCCTGTAAAAAAGGGACCATGCGGACCCTTTAGAAATGAAGGACATCTTAGTGGCAATCTCTACACAAAAGCAACTAGAGCGGTGGATGCCGCATGGAGAAATCATTCAAGGAACAGGTGGACCCTCTCCCAACACCTGGCCACTATTTATACCCTCTAAAGCTTAGACAACTTGGAGATTAACCCTACTGGACTATAAACTTCTGGATGGCAGAGATGCCAAAAAACTTCATATTGACTAAATCGTGTTTCCTAGAAGGAAATTCCTGTTCTTAAACTGGAGTCTCCTAGAGGTATATTCCTCTAAGCCAACCCACTGATACCCTGAAGCCTGGGTTACTACACATGGAACTCTGGGGGAAAAAAAAACTGCTTTATCCCACTGTAGAGAGAAAAGGACGTCAGCACTGAAAAGGCCCCCTGGTGGCTCTACGGAACAGGGGCTGCTGAAGGGGTATCTGGGGGCCACGTCTCACCTCATCATGACTGTGCTTTCGGTATGGACAGTAGGCCATGGAGCTCTTTGCAATGATGACCATCTCAACTAGGCCTCAGAGCTCCTACTTCTGCAACGGTGGAAGTGGACTAAGGGTCTTCGTTGAATGTTCTCTACCTTTCTATACTGTTGCTAATATATGTGTTTCCATCAATTTACTAAAATTTTATATTTAGGTATCTAAGTGCAGGGATAGAAGGGAAAAAAGAAGGCTCTTTGTTGGAATACATTCGTGCTTACATTTATATGACCTTAAATGACCATGAAAAAATGTGTAAAAGAAATCCTGCGAAAGTATGCACAGGTTATAATAGTTTCATACTCCACTACAAAACTGCATATGCTTGTGCAATAATTGCATGAAAATTCTTAAGGTATGAAATAAGAGGATAAAACATTGACTAGAAAGCAGTGCCATTTTTGGAAATTGCCAAGTAGTGTACAGATTTTAAACATCTTAACTTTGTTTTTATTGACTCAGAATGGCTCACAATTATAATAAGATAGTAACTATGGTTTTTGTTTCAGCCTTTGCTCATTGCCAGCTTCAACATTTTGTCATGCATTTAACAATCTGAAGATCATTAATCCCTTATCCAGGAATTCAAAGATGTAACTGTTTCCAGATAAATATATCATCGTTTTTCACTGAGGAAATCTCTGGACTTAACATTCTCATAAAAAAAGAAAGAAAAGAGAACCACAATAAAACATATGGCTAAATCATTAGCTATAATTTGTGCAAAATAATTTTGACAATGAACGTAGATAGACATTGGGTTCTGGAAATCACCCTTTTTACATCAGAGGGTTTAGAAGTCTGAGGTGAAAGAGCTGACATTCACAAGCATCCCAATGGCAGCAAAACACTGTCGGGGGTCTCCTGTGGGCACTTCCCAGCCTTGCACCTTGGATTCTAACTGCTATTTAGATTTGGCATCTCCTTTTTCTCTCATGCTTCCCGAGCTCGGCTGTTCGTAGATTTATAGATCTAGCAATACCCAGGTCTTTAGTGGCTTTGTCTTTGGTGCTGTCTGGATCAGCATTTTTATCAAGCAGTTTGGAGGAAGGTGGAGGTGAGGGAGAAGGTTGCTCCCCGGTGACCAGGTGAGGCCAATGAGGCAACCAAGGTCATTCACTCATGTAGACAAGAGTACTTCTAGGCTGAGTCCTCTATCAGGATGACCGGATTCTCCCAACTTCCTTTCTGTCTTACTGAAATTTGTATCTGTAGTTGCCCCCAGTTCTAGTTATTCCATTTGGTTTGCAATTCAGATTTGTCCCTGGCTACAGATTTCTGACACCCCCATCTCAGTACCTTTTATAAAAATATCTGTGGCCAGCTCAGCTGTTTGACCGCAGTCCAGCCTTCTAGATATTGTGCAACATCTGATACCCAATTGAGACCCCAGTCACTGACTGAGTATGCCCCCAGATTGAGTTTCAGACAAGCCTAATCATGCTAGGGTACAAGAGAGCAAAGCCTTCACATCTGTGGATGACACGAAGCTAGGAGAGATGGCGAATATGATGGAGACTTTTAAAAGCTCTTGAGTGGTTCGGAAGCCTGGTTCAAGAGCAACAAAACGAGATTTAACAGCCTTGAGTTTGAATTCCAAATACCATCTCATAAATATAGATGATGGAAAAAATGGCTTGACTGTTTTATGTGAAAAGACCGGGCTGTTTTTGTTGATCATAAGTTCAGTGTGATGTGACTTAGCTGCTCTAAAAGCTAATCCTCTTGTGGGCTGCATTAATAGGATTGCGTCCAAATCACGCAAGGCAATAATCTCTGTAGACTCACCTTCAACTGGTCAGGCAACAGCTGACTACTCTGTTGTGACCGTCGTTCTACAAGGGGGTCATTAACAACCACAGACAATTCTGGGGAAGCGGACCAGGACGCAGAGGTCTGTGCTCTCCACCGCACAGAAAATTGTTGGGCCAACTGTTTAGCCTGAGCAGTGGCTCTCTATCTGTTGAAACTCTTGGTTCCACAGAAAACTCAGCTGGCTTAGGCAAGAGGGGGTCGTGAATCCTAATGACATAGCCAGGGCTGCCACTCAGATCAGATACCTAGGTATGGCTGAGCTAGTTTTTTATCTCTGGCATCTGCTCTGATTCATTGGTTCCCATAGAGCACTGGCTTTAAATAGTTTCAATATCACCCCTGGAAACAGGAGTGCCTCAGAGAATCCAGGGCTAGAATACAGCTGAGCTTTAGGAAGGGCTAGAGCCAGGAAACGGAATGTCACTGGAAGGCTGGCAGTATTGGCTCTCTTCTCCTCCCGTCTGCTTCATTCCTCTTTGTCTGTATGAGACAGCTTTCTCTAATCCCTAGTCCACTTGCCAGAAACTGGCTTTCTCTCGATTCCAGCTCCAAGTTCCCAACAGAACTTGGGTTAGCATGGGATGCCTTCCCCATCCCTATCAACTGTGGCCAAGTGCATGGAGTACATTAGACAAACATGGCTGCAAGAAACCCACCCCTATGGGGAATTCCCTGGCAGTCCAGTGGTTAGGACTCCATGCTTTTCCTGACGGGGCCTGGGTTTGATTCCTGGTCGGGGAATTGAGAACCCCCAAGCCCCGAGGCGCGGCCAAAAAAAAAAAAAAAAAGAAACCGTCCCCTATGATTGAGATGGGGATGATTAAGGAGGTCATTCTGTGGCGGGAAAATACCCAAAAAGTTTTGTATCACTTTCTTAACTTTCTTTGATGTCATAAGCCCCTTTGAAAAGTTGGGGAAACATGTTTTCCTCTTTACAAAAATACACACGAATTTTGTTTAGGCTTTCAAGAGATTCCTAGAACCTTGGAATATATCCATGAACCCCACAGTAAGATACCCTGACCTAGAGATGAAATACTTAGGGGAGAAAATATGAATGTCTTCCTTCAAATAGCTGAAGAATTGCTGGGGAAGAAGATTAAAATTATGTAAACGCATGCATAGGAAAAAGATTAGAATGCTATATAAAACTGAAAACGTGGTTCCCTTTGGAGATTGTGTAATGGGTGATTCTTTTTGTGTGTTTCCCAATTATCCTGCCAGGAATATCTATGGTTAGTTTTATAATCACGTAAAGCATATTTTTTCAAATAAATTTATTTATTTATTTGTTTGTTTGTTTTTATTTTTTGGCTGTGTTGGGTCTTCGTTGCTGCACGCGGGCTTTCTCTAGTTGCAGCGAGCGGGGGCTACTCTTCGTTGTGGTGCACGGGCTTCTCATTGCGGTGGCTTCTCTTGTTGCGGAGCAGGGGCTCTAGGCGCGCGGGCTTCAGTAGTTGTGGCGCACGGGCTTAGTTGCTCCGCAGCGTGTGGGATCTTCCCGGACCAGGGCTCGAACCCGTGTCCCCTGCATTGGCAGGCAGATTCTTAACCACTGCGCCACCAGGGAAGCCCCATGTAAAGCATTTGTTAAAAAGAAACGTAATCAAAATTTCAAATGCTTCAGAGTTTAGAAGAGTGGGTAAAACTGATAAGAACGGAGATTCTGACTCAATGGTACTGGTGGCCTTAGGAGTAATCACAATGTCCCTGAATCGATCTTTGCCCTCTTGTAATCTGTTCTCAGAGCAGAAGCCATTTGTGTTAAAACATAAGTCAGAGTATTTCTCTGTGCACAGAACCCAGCAAGGGCTCCCCGATTCACTCAGAGCAAGAGCCAACATAAGGCTATAAGGCTCCATGTGACCTGTCCCATGTTGTGCCTCCATCTCATCTCCGACAGCTGTCCTCCAGCTCATTCTGATTCCTCGTTCCTCAAATTTCGTCACTTCCTGAAGTCTCTGCACATGACATGTTCCCAGTGAGGCCCACTCAGTTTTAAATTGCATACCTCACCACCGCTGTCACTCTCCATGGCTCTTGCCCTACTCTCTTTCTTCCTTTCTTTTTCTAAAAAATAATTAATTAGGGACTTCCCTGGTGGTCCAGTGGTTAAGACTCCCATGCTTCCACTGCAGGGGGCATGGGTTCCATCCCTGGGCAGGGAACTAAGATCCCCCATGCTGCGTGGCCAAAAAAAAAAAAAAATTTAATTAATTAATTTTTTTATTGAAGTACGGTTGATCTACAATGCTGTGTCAGTTTCAGGTGTACAGCAAAGTGATTCAGTTATATATATATATCTCTATCTATATCTATGTATATATGTATAACTTTTTCAGATTCTCTTCCATTATAGGTTATTCCAAGATATCAAAGATATGGTATATATGTACAATGGACCTACTTGCTTTCTTTTTCTCATAGGACTTATCACCTTCTAAAATACTATGTAAAATTTTTATCATCTGTTTCTCCTCACTGGAATGTAAGCTCCATGAAGACAGAGGATTTTGTCTTTTCTTTCTTTCTTTCTTTCTTCTTTTTTTTCTGGTTTGCTTAATCCCAAGCACCCAGTGCCTGGCTAATAGTGGACATTCAATAGACATTTGTTGGAGGAAGGGAGGGAGGGGAAAAAAAGACTTGCAGTGGTCAAGCAGAG
Source organism: Eubalaena glacialis (assembly GCF_028564815.1). NCBI lineage: Eukaryota > Metazoa > Chordata > Mammalia > Artiodactyla > Balaenidae > Eubalaena > Eubalaena glacialis. Next base: position 122,762,644 of record NC_083720.1, on the reverse strand, counting down.
ACAGATGGTTCTCTCATAGAAAGAATTCCTGATATGGGGGAGAAGCTTGGACAACTTTGAAGTTTCATTGCAAATGTGAGATTCTACATGATAGGACTCTTCCCTTCCACCACCATAACCCAGATTTTTACTTACTTAGATTACTTGCTGATTGTCTTAGACAGGAATCATTTGGATGCAAGGAAGAGAAACCACTCAGGTTACATTAAATAAAAAGCAAAGTTTTAATTTAACGCACGGAATCTCATGGATTCCAAGGGCAAGAACTTCAGGGTGGCCCCTTGAGGAGCTGAAACCAGGATTGTCTCTGCCTTCCTGGTACTTCATGAAATTTAATCTCTCCCTCAGCAGACATCTCATTTCTCCTTCCTGGAGAGCTACAAGACCTCCCAGCTCCAGGGCCCAGCACTAATTAATTAAAGTCTCTGTCTCAAATCCAAATTCTTCAAGAGTGAATCTGATTGGCTTATCAATTGTTTTCCCATACATCAAGTGGTACTGTCAGCTGTCACCAGAGACAAGAGCATCAGAGAGTGCAACCATGACCAAAGAATCCACCCTGGTGGGCTTGGGAAGGGAAGCAGTTCTCAGAGAAGCAGCACGTGAGCTGAACAGGCAAACTGGCTAGCACTCCAAGGCACCACCCCACTGGAATCTAACTGCACTAACATTCTCAACAATCTAATTTCATTTCCCCAGCAATTTCCTGTCTGGAAGAGGTTGCTGATTTCTTTGAAGCTAAAATCGGCACATCCCTCACTTATAAAAATAATAAACAGCTTTCTGAGAAACTTCTGAGGAAATTTTTCTACCACCTGGAAAAGCACAGTGAGAGGATTCATCTCCTAGCATCAGAGTTGCAGGGACTTCACCCTGAAGCGGAGCTGCAAAATGTCACAAAGTTCTGCACCATGAACACAGATGTATATAAAATTGCTTTTTATAACAAGATTTTTTTAAAAAATTGAAGCATAACACAAATACACAAATGTGCACAAATCGTAAGTGTTCAGCTGGATGAATTTCCAAAAGTAAACACACCCTTGTAGCCAGCACCCCAATCAAGAAATCAGCATCAACATCCTACTTCCCACCTCCCCTCTGCCCACCCCACCACCCCCAACACACACTATCTCCTGACTTCCATAGATTAGTTTTGCCTATGTTTAAAGTCTTTGGCCCTTTTTTTCCTACTGGGTCGGCCATCTTGTTTTGTTTTATTTTTAAAGCAACTTTATTGAGGTATGATTGACATGCAATAAAGTACATATTTAAAGTGCACAGTTTGATAAGTTTAGGTATATGTACATATCATGAAACCATCACCACAATCAATCCCTCCCAGCCCCAGACAACCACTGATCCATCATTGGTTGGATCAAGGATATCATTATCAATTGTTTATATTTCTAGAATTTTATATAAATGGAATCACATAGTACATTTTTATTTTTGTCTGGCTTCTTTCACTCAAAATAATTATTTTGAGATTCATCCATGTCAGTACATGTATTACTAGTTATTTCTTTTTATTGCTAAGTAGCAACCCATTGTATGGATATACTATACTTTGTTTATCTGTTAACCTGTTGATGGGCATTTGAGTTGTTTCTAGTTTGGGGCTATTTAAAATAAAGGGGTTAAGAACATTTGCGCACAAGTCTTTGAGTGAACATATGATTTCATTTATCCCAGGTATTTAGGAGTGGAATGTCTGGGTTATATGTTATGTGTATGTTTATAAGAAACTGCCAAAATGTCTTCCATTTTACATTCTCACAAGCAGTGTATGAGAGTTTCAGCTGCTTAATCTTCTAACTCTTGACATAATCAACCTTTTCAATTTTATGCATTCTAATAGGTGTGTGGTGGTATCTCACTGTGATTTTAATTTGTGTTTCCCTAATGACTAACGATTTTGAGCACATACATGTTTTGCTATGGCTTATTTGCCATCTGTATGTCTTTTTCAGTTGTGTTCATAAAAATCTTCTGCCCATGTTTTAATTAGGTTGTTTGTTTTCTTATTATTAAGTTTTTTTTAAAGAATTAACTTTTTTTTAATAGATTTTATTTATTTATTTATTTTTGGCTGCGTTGGGTCTTCGTTGCTGCACGTGGGCTTTCTCTAGTTGCAGCGAGCGGGGGCTACTCTTCGTTGCGGCGTGCAGGCTTCTCATTGCGGTGGCTTCTCTTGTTGAGGAGCACGGGCTCTAGGCGCACCGGCTTCAGTAGTTGTGGCACATGGGCTCAGTAGTTGTGGCTCACGGGCTTAGTTGCTCCGCGGCATGTGGGATCTTCCCGCAACAGGGCTCAAACCCGTGTCCCCTGCATTGGCAGGCGGATTCTTAACCACTGTGCCACCAGGGAAGCCCTTATTATTAAATTTTGATAGTGCTTTATTTATTCTGGAGACAAGTCCTTTATCAAATATGTGATTTGCAAATATTTTCTCCCTCATTTTGTGGCTTGTCTTTTCATTCTCTCAATGGTGTCTTTCAAAGAGCAGAGATTTTTAATTTTGATAAAAGTCCAATTTATCATTTTTTTCTTTCATGGATCATGCTCTGAGCATCATATCTAAGAGACCTTTGCATAACTCAGTCACGCAGATTTTCTCCTATGCTTTATTCCAGAAGTTTTCTCTTTATCAGGTTTTACTTTTCTATTTATAATCTATTGTGAGTACACTTGTGCATGTGCCGAAGGTATGGACTGAATTTATTGCTGTTGTTTTTGCATTTTGATATCCAATTGCTTCAGCATCAATTATTGAAAAGACTATCCTTTCTTCTTTGAATCGACTGGGCACCTTTGTCAAAAATCAATTGACGATATATGTGTGAGTCTATTTCTGGATTCTCTATTCTGTTCCATTAATCCATTTGTCTACCTTTTTTTCTTTTCCATTATAATTTATTATAAGATACTGAATATAGTTCCCTGTGCTATACAGTAGACCTTGTTGTTTATCTGTTTTATGTATAGTAGTTTGTATCTGCTAGTCCCAAACTCCTAATTTATCCCTTTCCCCCACTTCCCCTTTGGTAACCATAAGTTTGTGTTCTGTGTCTCTGAGTTTGTTTCTGTTTTGTAAATAAGTTCATTTGTTTCATTTTTTTAGATTCCACATACAAGTGATATCATATATTTGTCTTTCTCTGTCTGACTCACTTCACTTAGTATGATAATCTCTAGTTGCATCCATGTTGCTGCAAGTGGCAATATTTCATTCCTTTTTATGGTTCAGTAATATTCCACTGTGTATATAAATATATGTATATATATCTCACATCTTCTTTATCCATTCATCTGTCGATGGACATTTAGGTTGCTTCCATGCCCTAGCTATTGTAAATAGTGCTGCAATGAACATTGGGGTGCATGTATCTTTTTGAGTTATGGTTTCCTCTGGGTATATGCCCAGGAGTGGGATTGCTGGGTCGTATGGTAGTTCTATTTTTAGTTTTTTAAGGAACCTCCATATTGTTCTCCATAGTGGCTGTATCAATTTATATTCTCACCAACAGTGTAAGAGGTTTCCCTTTTCTCCACACCCTCTCCAGCATTTATTGTTTGTAGATTTTTTGATGATGGCCATTCTGATCAGTGTGAGGTGATACCTCATTGTAGTTTTGATTTGCATTTCTCTAATAATTAGTGATATTGAGCATCTTTTCATGTGTTTGTTGGCCATCTGTACGTTCCAAGGATATTTTCATTCCAAATTATTTAAACACAACTTCCTTAGAAATATTTAGATGTGTGAACATTTCAATGTTTAAAGTTTAGGTTTAAGTTTTTTTTTTTTTTAATTTTATTGAAATATAGTTGATTTACAGTGTTGTGTTAATTTCTTCTGCATGGCAAAGTGACTCAGTTATATGTATATATACTCTTTTTTTTTTTAACATCTTTATTGGAGTATAATTGCTTTACAATGGTGTGTTAGTTTCTGCTTTATAACAAAGTGAATCAGTTATACATATACATATGTTCCCATATCTCTTCCCTCTTGCATCTCCCTCCCACCCTCCCTCTCCCACCCCTCTAGGCGGTCACAAAGCACCGAGCTGACCTCCCTGTGCTATGCGGCTGCTTCCCACTAGCTATCTATTTTATGTTTGGTAGTGTATATATGTCCATGCCACTCTCTCACTTAGTCACAGCTTACCCTTCCCCCTCCCCATATCCTCAAGTCCATTCTCTAGTAGGTCTGTGTCTTTATTCCCGTCTTACCACTAGGTTCTTCATGACCTTTTTTTTTTTTTCCCTTAGATTCCGTATATATGTGTTAGCATACTGTATTTGTCTTTCTCTTTCTTACTTACTTCACTCTGTATGACAGACTCTAACTCCATCCACCTCACTACAAATAACTCAATTTCGTTTCTTTTTATGGCTGAGTAATATTCCATTGTATATATGTGCTACATCTTCTTTATCCATTCATCAAATGATTAATTTGAAAATATTACATCACTTCTGTTTTTTAAAACTTGGAATTTCCTATTACTAAAGGAATACATTTTTGTTACAGGAAAATCATCAAATATACATAAGTGGAAAATTTTAAAAAGAAAAACAATCTCATCTTTAGGTATCAATAATAATATAAAGCACAGTTTGTCACCTTTTGGAGTCTGGTTATTCAGGAGACAATTCCCACCCGTCTTAGTCCATTTGGGCTGCTATAACAAAAAAACCGTAAACTGGGTAGCTTATAAATAACAGAAATTTATTTCTCACAGGTCTGGAGGCTAGGAAGGCCAATATCAAGGTGCCAGCAGATTCGGTGTCTGGAAAGGGCCCAATTTCTGGTTCATAGTTGGCACCTTCTTGCTGTGCCCTCACTTAGTGGAAGGGGGGAAGGGAGCTAGCTCTGCCTCTTTTACAGAGTCATTAACCCCACTCACGAGGGCTCTGTCCTTATGACCTAATCACCTCCCGGAAGCCCCGCCTAGGGGTTAGGATTCTAAGGGGACAGAAACATTCAGACTGTAGCAATACCCAAACACCTCGACTCCAGCACCATCTCCTGTTACCTTATCAGGAGCGAGCAAACATCTGGGTCATCAGCCACCTGAGCAAAGCCCTTCACTTCCTTCATTCACTCATTCATTCCACAAATATGCGTTAAGAACTGATTATATGCCAGGTACCCTGGTAGGTGTTAGGGGTACAAATAAAGTGAATAAACAAAACAGACAGGGTCCTTTCCCTCCATAGAGTCCATTATCTAGTGAGAGCAGTCAACATCAATAAAATAATCTCACAAAAGATGTAAAATGACAACTATGATATCTATTTCTTACAACAGGACAGTAAGAGGGTAGAGTAGGGAATAGGACTCAACCAAGGTCTGAGGAAACTTTTCCGGAGGGAGAGATGGGTGACCCGAGATCTGAAGGGTGGGCAGGAATGAACCAGCCCCAATAAAACAAAAGGAAAGTCACACAAGGGAGATAGCAGCATGTCAGGCACAGGAACAGAGAGAACATAGAGGCCCTGGAGGGAAAAAGAAAAAGTGTATTTGAGGAACCGGAAGAAGGCCTGAGTGATTGAGCACAGAAGGAGATAGGTAAGTGGTCCAGATGAGGCTGGATGGATACCTGTGGAGGGGAGAGGCCACTCACATCTGGTAGGCCACGTTAAGGATGTTGGTTTTTATCCTATGCTCAATGGGCAGCCATTGAAGTGATTATATTTGTGCTTTACAATGATTTCTCTGGCTGAAAATTGGAGAATCTATGGGTCAGGGGAAAAAGGACCCAGATACATTAAGCATATGACCAAAAATCCAAGAGAGAGAGGAAGTAGCTTGAAAAGAAGTGGTAGTACAGAAATGGATGGAATGGAAAAATAATCCATAGACAAGCTCATCTACATTTGGTAGTGCGTTGGTAATGGAAGATAATAAAGGAAGATGTAAAGAGTGACTCCAAGAGAAATAAAAAGAAACTGGAGTTGATTTGGTGAGAGCTGAGGAAGAGATCATGATTCTGATTTGGTTGATTTTTGTAGAGCAAAGTGGCATGTAAAGAAGGCAGTTATATTTACAGGTTGGTGGTTCAGAAGAGAGAACTGGGCTGGGGATGGAAATTTGTGAAGTGTCAAATACCACCCACATGAGAAAGTATAGGAGGAGAAGAGTGGTGGGCTAGACTTTAGAATGCCAAGGGCCAGTAAAAGAGCCTGCAAAGAAATCTGAGTGGAGCAGGGAGATAGGAAGGTTCAAACCTGTGATGTCTCAGAGGCCAAGGTTCTGAGAGTTTTAGGAAGGCATGAAAATTCTCATCTGATTTAGTGACATGGGAGTCATGACCTTGGCAAATATAAGAGAGAAAGTGGGATGGAAGCCAGGGAGAAGCAGACTGAAGAGTAAGGGAGGATGAACAAGAGATAGGAACTATAGCAACACTCAACAGAAGTCTGGCTGTGAAAGAGGAGAGAAAAGCTGGTAGAAAAAAAGGTAGCTAAAAAGCAATATATGGGGGGCGGGTAGTGGTGGGATGAGTTGGGAGATTGGGATTGACATATATACACTAATATGTATAAAACAGATAACTAATAAGAACCTGCTGTATAAAAAATAAAATAAAATGAAGTTCAAAACAAAACAAAACTAAATGTGCAGGAACTAAAATACCTACAGAGGGACTTGCCTGGTGATGCAGTAGTTAAGACTCCATGCTCCCAAAGCAAGGGGCCCGGGTTCGATCCCTTGTCCGGAAACTGGATCCCACACGCATGCCGCAACTAAGAGTTCACATGCCACAACTAGGGAGCCCGCCTGCCACAACTAAGACCCGATGCAACCAAATAAATAAATATTTTTTTTAAAAAAAGGCAATGTATGTTGTAGAGGATTTTTTACATTGTTTTGTCTTAAGAGATGTGAGTATATTTAAAATGGAATGGATAATTTAACTCGGTTTTCAGTTAAAACTGAAGAGAACTGTAGTCTGTTGCCTACAATCCTTTTGTCAAATACAGTGCAGCCAACTTTCATTTTAATGTTATGGTAGTTTATTCAGAGGAATAGTGCTAACATTCAGGGAGAATTAAATAATCTGTAACTGCATGTTATCAGCAATTTCATATAAGATTCCTCTCACAATAGCTGTTTGAAAAGGCATCATAGTAATGGCTCCTTTCCATTTAAAAAAGAGTTGGGTGTGTATGCGTATGTGTGTATGTGAATGTACACCCTATCAGAACATGGTGGTAGCAAACAAAATTTGGCAAATTACAGCCCTTTGGCTAAATCTGGCTCACTACTTCTTTGTTTGTTTTTTTGTTTTTTGTTTTTTTAATTTATTTTTGGCTGCATTGGGTCTTCATTGCTGTGCGCGGGCTTTCTCTAGTTGTGGCGAGCGGGGGCTACTCTTTGCTGTGGTGCACGGGCTTCTCATTGCAGTGGCTTCTCTTGGTGCAGGGCATGGGTTCTAGGTGCACAGGCTTCAGTAGTTGTGGCACGTGGGCTCAGTAGTTGTGGCTTGCGGGCTCTAGAGCGCAGGCTCAGTAGTTGTGGCACACGGGCTTAGTTGCTCCGCAGAATGTGGGATCTTCCCGGCCCAGGGCTCAAACCCGTGTCTCCTGCATTGGCAGGAGGATTCCCAACCACTGCGCCACCAGGGAAGTCCCACTACTTGTTTTTTTAAATAAAGTTTTATTGCAACACACACCAGTGATACAAACAATTACATAGAGAGTAGAGTATTTAGATATAGAGAGAAGAGATCATTTATAGGGTGATGTTCTTGAAAAGATGCAATGGCATGAAATCCAAAGCATAAGTAGAGGGACTGACCTTTCATAACAGGAAAGCAATGCCTTTCATTTGCCGTGGGAAGGAGGGAGTAGGAGGAGTGAAGATGGTATGTACGTTTGCATGTTTGATGGCTAGTGGTTGAAGGAGTTTCCATCTGAGCATTTTGGTTTTCTGATGAAACTATAAGATCTTTGGTTGATGGAGGGTTTGGACATTTGGGATATCTGAAGATGGTTTAAGAATTATTGCAAGCATCATTCATAATAGCCAAAAAGTAGAAACAATCCAAATGTCCACCATCTGATAAGTGGATAAGAAAAATGTGAAATATCCATATAATGCAATAGTATTTAACATTTAATATTTAACATTATAATGGAATGAAGTACTGATGCATGCTACAACAATGGATAAACCTTGACAACATTACACTAAGTGAGAGAAACCAGTCACAGAAGGTCACATGTTGTATGATTCCATTTATATGAAATGTCCAAAAGAGGCAAATCCATAGAAACAGAAAGATTACTGGTTGTCAGGGATGCAGGGGGAGGAGGAATGGGGTTTCTTTTCGGGGTGATGAAATATTCTGAAATTAGATAGTGGTGAGGTTGAAGAATTTTGTGAATATACTAAAACCACTGAACTCTATACTTTAAAAATGTGAATTTTATGGTAGGTGAATTATATCTCAGTAAAGCTGTTGTTTAATAAAAAGAAGACAGAAAGAAAGAAAAGTTTTTGCAGAGAATATAGTGCACTGTCCAGATAAAGGAAGTGGGATTGCCAGGTAGCAGAGACATCCATAAAGCTAATGAAGCTGGCTGCACAGGTCCCCACGAGAGTAGGGAGTTGCTGGGAGAGGTTGGGTGTCCTAGTTGGGAGGGGAAGTTAGGATGCACTCAGAAAGCATATCCGTGTAAGGATTCTGGCAAATCATCATAGAGATCTCAAAAGAAAGGCATCTGTATCTCAAAGGCGCCAGTAATTTGTTCCTTATTCCTTTCCTCATTCTAGATTCATATTCATCGTAATTTTTTATTTGTAATTGTATATTCTTTTCCTTTAAAATGACTCCCCAAACTGTATATGCTTCAGGTTCCAGAAGACCAAGATCTGCCCCTGCAAAGAGCTGAGGATCTATCTATGTGAGGTCACTGAACATGAATTTACAGTGACGTCACTGATTCTGTTGTGTAACTTTCTCCAACAGCGCTTGGCTGTTTGGGTGCAGAAGAAAGTGCAGTCAGGTTCACCCAGGGTTGGGGTTTTGTGAGTCGGAAGCACGTTATTAAAAATGTGGACCGCAAAATTCAAACTGGATAAGGGGGGGAAGTGAAGATGGAGAGGTCTGATGGGTCATGCGAAAGCAGAGATGTCAACAGGCTAGAAAGCTGTTGGAGAAGAAAGAAGATTACAGGGGAAGAACTGGAAAGATCAAGTTGGAAGATGCGTAGCTGGAGTGGGCTGCTGGAGGTGAATGACAAAGTCCACGGAGGGGTGATGGTTTGAGGTGATTTGAAGGCCATGGGAGGTGACAATTGGCACTTGCTCTGAGGAAAAGTCTAAACTCTAAGAAGACCTCCAGGCCTCAGCACAATCTGTCCCTTGCCTGCTTCTGTCACCTCACCCAGTCCAATGTCCCTCTCACTCGTCTCCCTGCTGCCTTCATTCAGGTCCTCTGGAGTTTCTTCCAGCCTGAGGATTTAGACACTTCGTAGTTTCTCTGTTGTCTGGAATACTCTTCTCTGCTGCTTGGCCAGGCCATTTCTACTCAGCCTGAGGATCTCAGTTTAAAGTCAGTTCCTCAGGGAAGTCTTTCCCCACCTACCCACCCTTCTCCCAGAGGGTAGAGCCTCCAGCTGTATGCCCAGGTAAGACTCTTTGTTTTTCCTTCACAGCATTTATCAACTGTACTGTAGAAGTTAAGGGGCTAATGACTAGTAAAATGTTCTTCTCTAGAATAAAGGAGTGAGGTAATAGGTCTGGCTAACCTCCCTATTATATCCTGGGTCCTCAAGAACTTGTATATAAAAAGACATTCCATAAATATTTGTTGTATGAATGAAATTTAAGATACTGATGTGTAATAGTGTTTTCCAGCATACCTTTTAACATATAAGGATATAAAATGTAATTTTACAGATAATCTAAAAACGGCATATAATGTAAAGATAAAGCCAATTTCCTTTCTAACATACATACATGAAGACATATCTATCTTCAACCTCTCCTCAGTTATTTGATCTCTAGAAATATAAATCTCAAACAACATAGTCGAAGATAAGGGAAAATACTTAATGATTTCCTATATGGAAATGAGATCACTGAATCCCTTATTTGAAGTAATGAAAAAAATTATTGGGTATACAGTTGGTCCTTCCATATCCTTGGGTTTCTCATCCGAGGAGCCAACCAACCTCAGATGGGAAATACTCGGAAAAAATCCAGAAAGTTCCAAAAAGCAAAACTTGAATTTGCTGCATGCTGGCAACAATTTACATAGCATTTACATTGCATTAGGTATTATAAGTAATTAGAGATGATTTATAGTATAAAGAAGATGTGAATACTACACCATCTTATACAAGGAAATTGAGCATCAAAGGATTTTGGTATGGGGAGGGGTCCTGAAACCCATTCCCCAGGGATAAGGAGGGCCGACTGTATTACAATCGTCCATTAAAAAGAATCTGAAGGGGCTTCCCTGGTGGCACAGTGGTTGAGAATCTGCCTGCTAATGCAGGGGACACCGGTTCGAGCCCTGGTCTGGGAAGATCCCACATGCCGCGGAGCAACTAGGCCCGTGAGCCACAACTACTGAGCCTGCGCGTCTGGAGCCTATGCTCCGCAACAAGAGAGGCCGCGATAGTGACGAGGCCCACGCACTGCGATGAACAGTGGCCCCCGCTTGCCGCAACTAGAGAAAGCCCTCGCACTGAAACGAAGACCCAACACAGCCAACAATAAAAATAAACAAATAAATTAATTAAAAAAAAAAAGAATCTGAAAAAGCATATATATATATATATATATACACACACACATACATACACACGTGTATCACTGAATCACTATACCGTATACCTGAAACTAAAACAACAATTGTAAATAAACTATACTTCAATTTAAAAAAAAAGGACTTTAGGGATTTCCCTGTCGGTCCAGTAGTCAAGAATTCCTCTTCCACTGAAGGGGCCATGGGTTCGAGCCCTGGTTGGGGAACTAAGATCCTGCATGCCACACGGGTGCGGCCAAAAAAAAAGAAAAAGAGAGAGACAGAGAGATTTAAAAAAAGGACTTTATAACAGGAGTGGAGGAAGTGGTAAATTATCTAGCCAACAGTTAACTATGAAAGACTGGACTAGTCTTAGCAATGTTAATTATAAATACTTTGACTCAGTGTACAGACACACTGCCTGTGGGAGAAGTGGAAAACTAATTCAGTGATTTATTTTCATTTGGACGGCTTGTGGTAAAACCCGAGTTCACATAAAAATTGCTTTGGTTTATTAGCTGCCATAAAAATTACACTCACTTGTATTCTAAAAAGCCTTAAAACTTAAGAAAAACAATGAACCCCCTTGCTTGTTTTTTCTCTCTCAATCCTCCTTATGGTTATCCCTTTGATCTTTCACAAAACAAGTCTGATTCTCTTCTTTACACCATCTTTCAAATCTCTGGCTAGCTGCCTCTTTAAGGAAGACTTCTCTCATCCTATCTGACCTGGTCCCACCCTGGTTATTCTTCCAATTTACTGTGTTTATTTCCCCCAGGGCACAACATTTATCACAATCTGTACTTGTGTTGACCCCTGTTTACTATCCTACGCCACCACAGAAATGTCACTTCCATGAGTGCAGGGACCTCTAGTTCTCACCACCCCAGCACCTAATTTCCTACTACAACTGTACAAGCTTTTCAAACTCAGAGGAACTCCTGAATGTGAATGTTGTATCAACAAGAAAATGCCTGAGGTTATTTCTTCCAGAAATGTTCACTTATCTCCTACTATTTTTAGCACTTTTATCTGATTATTTATATTACCTTCCAAAATTTGCGTGAGGGCTTTGTTTTCCACAAATAAACTGGAAAAGACATTTCTATTACAGGATCGTGTTAAACTCAGGACCAGGTATCATAATTGTAAAGCACACACAAGAAAGCAAATAGCGCTAAGACATCCAGTAAGTTTCCCTTTTCTGGTCCAACACCCCAAGGGTAGATTTTAAACAAATGCCAAGTCAAGTGGAAGAAACTGGCAACAAATGGAGGGAGTGTGAGACTTCAAAATGTCCCAGAGATCGATTCAACCAAATCCTTTGGCCCCGCTAAGCGTTCCCACACCACTCAGACAAGGCTGCTCCGGGGACCAGCCCACACCAGCCCGGAAGGGTCCCCCTCTGCCCTCCGCTCCAGGCTTGTCGCCTTAGCGCGTTCCCCCGGGTCCTCGACCTCCTGGTCCCTGCCCTTCAGACTCGCGGGCAGGGATCCGGGGGTCGCGGACTCTGCAGGGCGCGCGGTCTCCCTCCGGGCTGTTTTGCTTTGCATGCTGTCAAGTACAAACCCCCCATCCCCCCCCCCCCAATTCCTGATCTCGTGCACAGTACTAACTCCGAACTGACACTCGGCTGAGCCAAGATGGCAATCTCCAGACTTGAACATTCGAAGGTTCCTCGCTCCACCCGGAGCCCGAGCCCCGGCGGCGCTGCCCTCGCCGAGGCCTCGCCACCTTCCCCGGCGAGCAGGCCGCCGGGGGCTCCGGGCTCCACGCCGCCGGGCGGCCGAGGACCCCTCTCCAGCTTCCCGAACTACAGATCCCAGGGTGCCTCTCGGACTCCCGCTCCCTCCCTCTCTAGCTCCCTCCCTCCGTGCGTCTCCTCCTTCCTGGCCCTTGTTTTGGCTGGAAGCGCTCCGGCGGAGTTAGAGAAAGTCTGGGCAGAAACCGCAGCCGGCCCGAACGTGGGAAGGGGAGGAGGAAAGGAAGAGGGAGCCGGGAGGCCGGGAGAGGGAGGGATCGGGGCCGGGGGCCGGGCCGCTCAGAACCTGCCGCGCGCCCGGGGGTGGGGGAGGCGGCGCGGGAGGAGCGCGAGGGGACTGGACAGTGGGCTTGGTCCCCGCAGCCGAGCAGCCGAGAGCCTCGTTCCTTCGCCGCCCTCCGTCCGCCCTCTATCCCGCAGCGGCGGCGAGCGCGGACCCACCCTCCGGCGGGACCTCTGCCCTGCCCAGCGACGCCGAGCCGGCGGCTCCCTCCGTGGCCCTGGACCAGCCCTGCGCCCGCTGTCCAAGGGACCCTCGCGGCTTCCCCTTTCCTCCCGGCTGCCCGGGCGCCGCGGGGAAGTGACCCACCCTCCCGCGAGGAGGGGGAAGGAGAGGATCGCGCAGGGCGCACCGAAACCGAGAGCGGGCGAGTCGGAGTGGGCACCGCGCAGGGGCATTGTGTGTGTGTGTGTGTGTGTGTGCGTGTGTGAGTGTGGGTGTGCGCGCGTGCAGCGTCGTGTCTATCTAGAGAGCGCTCTGGGAGGTCCCGTCCCGAGGGGGCGGAGCGCAGGGGGCCGAGGCTTGGGCTCCGTGCCGGGGCAGAGTCCCGTTGAGCCCGAGCGCGACGGAGGCAGCCGGCGGGACGGCGCGCCTGGCGGCTGGGCGGGCGCACTGAAGGGAGGCCGGGGCGCCCTCGGCCCGGCCGCAGACCCTGCCCCGAGGTATCGGCCTCGGCGGCGCGGCCCGCTTCTACTCACGTCCGCGGACCTGCTTGCGGGGAAGAAGCTCGGAGGCCGAGAGCCGGCGCGCCACGGAGCCCGTCCGCCCGGGGTGCGCCGCCGGAGAGCTAGGTCCCCGCCGCTGCGCGGCTGTCCGGCGTCGGCGGTGTCGGGAGCGCGCCCGGCCCGGAGCCGGAGAGGCGCGCACCATGAGCGGCGGTGAAGTGGTCTGCTCCGGATGGCTCCGCAAGTCACCCCCGGAGAAAAAGTTGAAGCGTTATGTAAGTAGAACTCGGCCGCCGTTCCCCTTCCCGGGCGGCTCGCGCGCGGGCTGCTGCTTCCCCTTGGTCCCCATCCTTTTCCCGTGGGCCCTTTCCCCGGCAGGCTGGGGAGCCAGGCTGGACACTCACGCCCGGGCCTTTTGGCCGGGCACCTTTCTTCCTCCAGATTCCAGACATCGGCCCGTAGGAGGGCCCGGCATGGCCAGCTGAGCGCCGGCTGCATGTTTTTATTGTTCCTTTTAGCAGGGGCGAGGGGGAGAGCATTCTCCTTTCGTTATATCTGCAGGGAATCCTTAGGGACTGCTGTGTAATAAATTTCCCGCACTGGGAAAACCACGGAGGTGTTGGAACTCATCAGCCCTCTATTTGGTCCGCGCTCCCTCCCGCCTTCCCCTCGGGGTGGTTGCCGGAAGCGGGCGGGGGACCTGGGAAGTTGGCCTTGGAGCCGAGCATCTCCAGTCCGCGCACACGGGAAAGAAAAAAGTTATTACGCGCCCTACCGTTTGCTTAGCACGGTTCACATTTTCGCGGTTTTGAAGCGAGGGACCTTGGAGTTTGGCCCGAGAGCCTTGGCAGTTTGCTGCGAAAGGAGGGCGCTGGGGGGAGCCTGGTGGCTGGTGTTCGGGCGCCGTGGACACGCTGTCAAACCCCGCAGGAGAGGACAGCTGGGGCCAGTCAGGATTTCTGTGTGTTACGGTACTTTCCCAGGCCACCCGAGTTGCTTCTGCTGATTATGTGTTAAACCGTTTTAGCTGTTAAGGAGGATATTCCTTGAAAGAACCAACCTTGCTTAGGTGGAAATCTGTGTCCTCTTCGGGGCGGGGGGGGTCTGCGATCTTATCCCCTTCTCCCCCATTGGCTCTTTTGTTGCTGCCCCCTGCAAAAGAAAGAAATGACACCTTCGCCCTGGCATATGACGCAAATATTTTTCTAGTAAAGTATGTCTCGAAAACAAAATGTATGCCCCCTTACATATAAATTTACTACCAGGGGGCCGACACTAATAATGGAACCTGTTTCTTGTGGAAGGGTATCTACATCCAGAGTGAGAGCTCGAGGTAATCCTATTAGTCACTGTTTGCTTGCAAAGAACGGAGTGAAGTGCAATATTTAACTTCACCGACAACTCACCGGTGAGTTTCTGGTTTACTTTCTGCCAGAATTTGTTATACGCAAGTAATTCTTATTTAAGGATTTGATGCCACAAATCCTAAGAAAGTTTCTCCAGAGATTTTTTGAATCCTTCCAATCCTCTCTCCACCTATCACACTTTGCCTGAATATTCTGGTAAATATGCTGACTTTAATCCAAAAATTGGGGAGAGGCAGTGTTGTTTTCAGCTCTGAGTTCTGAAGAGAAGGTTGTATGTGTGTGGGAAGAGGGAGTGGATTGATAGAGAGATGTATTTGTTTTGAAAAGGCGCTGTTTAGGAAATGATTGGGTCCTTGGGGGAACTGAAGAACACTACATTAGCTGAAATAGGTAGTGGTAATAGAGGTTTAATGCTTTCTTTCACATGATTGGTTTATGGCTCTCTCAAAAGATGCCCCGCACTGGACTAGGGACCATAAGATTAAAAAATACAGTAGGAAAAAAGCCTTGCCTCTTGGGCTTGCAATTTAATGTAATACAAACCAGGAAGAAAATCAGCCCCAAAGATTATGTCTTAACCAAGGACCAAGAAAATGGAAAATCTAAATTAAAAAAAAATTATTATTTCATTTGATCATTACAACAGTTTTATGAGGCGGGTATTATCTATCTGTTTAACAGATGAGAACACAGTCTACATAACCAGAGTGTGCCAGAGGCAGGGTTTGAACCCAGTTCTGCCTGCCTGACTGGGCTTTAAAAGGTTAATGACTCATTTAGTTGATTTCAACTGGCACTCAGGCGGGTCATCTGTAAACAGCCTTTCAAGTTGTAACTTTCTATGAGTCTGTGGATATTGGTTGAGCATGCAAGGAAGGGGCGGGCTGCGGATCAGAGGTGCAGTGCTGAAGAAACACAAGACAAGCATGTGTGCACAAAAGGTAGCTAGCAATGCCACATGGTTTCTGATTGTGTGCCCAAGTGGAGTACTATGGTTATTTCATAGATGTTTTGAGGAACAAGCTTCATGTAGACTGAAACCATAGGAATACTTTAGAGAGACCGTGGGCTCCCTAAATTGTTGTCAACTGAGGGGAGAATATGCCTAACGGTGGAGGGAGGCGGGGTTTTCTTTGCCTGGCTGGGCACTGGGGTTTTCTTTCCACACTAATGAAGTACATAGAGACAGCCCAGGAAGAAAGTGGGCAGGGTGGCCACCAGAATTGAGGGGTCCAAGAGGGTGACTGGAGACTTATAAGTTAAAATGAGTCTTGTCTTATATTTGCACTGTCAAGTTGGTTGCCCAGATTTTGACATTCCCAGATGATTGCTCTTGGCTTGGTATCCAATTCAGATAGTTTTGGCTAAAGCAGCTTTGCCCCTCAAAGACATTGGCATATATACATGCATCTCCTGTGCTGGTTTGGTTTTCATGTAAAATCTTTATTTTCTGGATGAAAGGAAACATTATTGGCCACCCAATAGGCAAAATGTTGCTTGATAATGGTTTTGAATGAACGGATTCACTGTGATAAGATATCTTGGATGCCTGGTACTGTAATTGTTAAATGAGACTTCAGGGAGTTTGAACATTGATTTCGTTGGGGAACATTTGGCCCAGAGGACTTGGACAGTTGTCTCGCTGTTTACAGTATTTATAGGGTAGTCCAAGCATTGATTAAGATGATCCATCAGGGCTTTTAAGTGACCAAAAATTGTTTTAGTTTTATCTTCAAAGTCATCTCAAGTTATGGCCCCCATGCATTCCATTTACAACTCCATTTTATGTTTGCTGTTTTATAGTCAACAGCATTGTTTTTTTATATTAGTATGTTCCTCAGATATGGAAGCTTTTCTTGAATTTCCTAAAGAGAGTGGAAGTGGCATAAAAGACAGTAAGACAAAGACTAGTGAGTGGATTCTCCAGCCTTTTTGCCTCTTTTTAATTTTTTCTATATTTATTTGCAAAAGGGTAAGAACCTCTTGTATGTGTTCCATCCTCTGAGAATTTTTAGAAGTCCACTTAATATGGAGGTGAAGATTTTTCTGCTTTCTCTCAGTTTTGCTCCTACTGTGTTGCTGTTTTCACCCTGTGTTATATATTAAACAGCTGATTTTTCACTCTGTTAAGGACCTGAGTAGAATCACATACAGATCAACGTCACTAGGGTTATAGAAACCGAGTAGACTCTTGGTAGTATGCACTCAACGGCAGCGCTCAGATGTTTAAAGGGCTGTTTAAAGACAAATCAGCCATTTTGAAATAATGGTAGAATTTTCATCAGGATTTGAAATTTTAGCTGAAATAAAAGGTAAGTCTTGAAAACAAAGGATTGCTTCAAGCCAGCTGGCTGTCCCCCTATCTCTGCAGGGGGAGCTTCCCTATGGCCTGCCTCAAGCCAAGACACCAAGTTTGGGCCCCTCCATGGCCCAGATGTCTGCCTTGGGCCGGTGTGCAATCTCAGCAGGAGAACCCGCTTCTGGACCAGGGCAAGGTGGCCTGCTAGCTGCCAGCCAGCTGGGGAGCACAACCTCAGCCAGTTCTTGGGTGTGTAATCTGCACCCAGCTTGGGCTCTGCTCTTCAGCTGTCAGTTTATAGGATGTTTTCTGTCTGAACTTGTGGTTCTGGAAATGGACTTAGAAACAGCATCTTCCTCTGGGTGGGCACCTGACATCTTACATGGAGGAGAGAGGCATGGGGAAGGCAAAATAACAGCATCTCCTTGGTTCAAGGACACCCCAGGAGCTGGGCTAAGCCCCTGTTCCAGAGTGTCACTACAACAAAGAGGACTGGGATGTTTGGAAGCTTTTCCTGCCCTTTTTTGGCAATTCCCAGTAGCAGATTCTGCTACTGGGAATTGCCAGTAGTCAACAGATTCTGAAGCTTTTGCTTACAGAGACTGAAGGAGCATAATTATTCTGTTCAAGGAAATTTTTTCCTGCGATTCTTCCATGAGTGAACATTCCATTCAAATTGGAAATGTTTTCTTTTTACCTTTTCCAATAAGGCAGGAACATTGTTTCTACTAAGAAAGATCATCAACTAGCACTTACATTGTCTTTATGAAAGTTAATGATAGTTAATTCTTTTGTTGTGCCTGGGCTTAGTGATACGAGTTGCTGAATCCCTGAATCTGATTGTTGTCTTTCGGGATTCAAAATTACTGCTAAGAAGGTGTATCAGCTTGGAGGGTAGTTTTAGAATTCTGCTGTTTTTAATTTTTTTTTTTTTAATTGATCATCTTTGAACAAATACAAAAATATGGCAAGAATTTATACTTGGATAATCTGGTTGACAGGTGAACTGGTTATTTCAGTGTGTTTTGCCATAATGAGTCCGCTTAAAGAATATGAAAGAAATGAAGTGACAAGGCACTTTTAAGGCTAAGTAAGATGCCATAGTTTGGAGTTGACATAAAAAATACGTAGCTAAGGTCTTGATGATCTGCAGGTTGAGGGCATTTAAGAGGTGATTAACTGCCGGCACTGCTAATTTTCTTACAGAGACTAACACACGAGAAGGAACATCGTAGCAGGTGGATTACCACTTTATTTTTGAAGGGTTTTGGGTAAATTGGGCCATGGTGGAAGGAACCCTGGACTGAGTGTCAGGACCCAGAATTCACCTGGGCTTTGCCACTATTCACGTGATCTTTGGATCCTTCTAATCCTCAGTTTCCTTATCTGTAAAATGGGGAAGGGATGGGCAACACATCTACATTCTGAACTCTCTTGCCCTCTAACATTCCTCTTCTCAGACTTTTCCTTGGGAGGGAGGGCCAGATGGGGAGCTTCTCAATAGGCTTCCTTTTGGGGGGGGAAATAAATCTTCATTTCTTGTTCATCTTAAATAGCCTAGTGAATATATTAGAACTGCAGAAGCAGAATTCTTTGGGGACCCTCCGGCGCTTCCCTTAACAGAATGCAGGCTCACTGAGCCCAGGGCTGCCGAGTGCCTGTGCTGCTGTGTCTGATACAGAGTGGAAGCTCACCAGGTATCTGTTGACTGAATTGATAAACAGGTATCCCTGGAGCTTTTGTAAATGTGCCACGTGTTGAATACCGTGGAGGGAAAGGCCCACTCCCTTCCCGTAAGGAGTTTCTAATCTGTTTCCCAAGACAAGCTGTAAATGCATGTTCCTTTAAATCGTTTTACAAGAGCTATGTTTATAAGGCTGTATATGATGAATTGCCAAATGGTTGATACAGACAGTAATTGCTTAAGAGCTCAGACTAGAGGGGAGGGGGATGGGGGCAGCCAGGGAAGACTTCACAGGTGAATTTCAGGCTCTATCCTTGGAAGAATCCAGGTGCTTCTGACAGAAATAGCAAAATCAGAAGGGAAGCCTGGTTTTCAAGGAAGAACGGGGACTTTGTGTTGAGTTCAGACATCCCAGCGAAAAGGACAGAACGGCTCCGTTTCATGCATGGAATTTGGATGTCAGCTGTAACTTGCAGTTTGAGAAGTTTCAGTTTCTGCCATGACCTAATGCTCCTGATGGGATCCTGACCACAAGTGAATTTTCTGTCCCGGGCTAGACAACAAACCAAACAACCCCACTTGTCCGGTCACCTGAACTTATTAAAATTCCAAGGGACATGTGTTATTTAAGATTTCTTTATGTCTGTTTGGAACTAAATAATTCATTCTGGCAAGCGTTTAGTTGACAACAGAGAGGGAGCATGTTCTGGTAGGAGGGAGAATAAAAGAGCCTTTGATTCATTTGCTTCTGAGTTCCAGCAGGAGGGCCGGGGCTGCCTTGGGCTAGCGTCTTATTTTGGACTTTGGAAGCCATCTTAGCCCAGCTGTGTGAGTGCCAGCCAGGGCTGGAGGACAGAGAATAACACCATTGGATCACATTAAACCCCTCCTGACCGTTGATGGAAGGGTTTCTCCCATTTCACATTCCTTGCATTAACATGGTGGCTCATTTCCCCCAAGTTAGAGCTCCATCTGAATTTGCCACTTGAACTTGGATTGAAGTCACAGCACTTCTGTGACTCTTTATCTCAGTCGACTAAGTACAGGAAACTTACCAAGACCCAGGTCTCTGTCTGCTCCCCCCTCTTCAGCTACAGGAACAAATAAAATCAGCATTCTTTTCTTCTTTAGATTACTCCTGGGGGAAAGTGGCTCATTGTACCATGGATTTCCACGGTCGTTAAATATGTAGCCTCTTCATTTGCCAACTCAATGGCTGGGGGAGCCTTAATGAATTGGAGATGGCGATGCAGGCCTGTGGAATTACTGGGAAAAGTCATTTTAGGAACTTGGAAGCTTCGACCATTCCAGGCTTGTCTGTGTGAGCACCTCAAATCCTACCAGAATGCCTTAACTGGAAAAGAATCTTTTATATTTTAAGCAATTCTTTTATTCGTAGGAGCAAAAGGCTCCCTAACTGAAGAGAAAAATGCTCATTGCTGAATGTGTATAAAGTAGAACCCAGCAGCTTTGGACCCTCCCACAGCCTGCTTTATAAAAAAAAAAAAAAAAAAAAGTTAAGACTCTGCACCGAAATGCATGCTTGGTCGTTATCTGGGTTACATTAGCCCTTGAAGCATTCTGATTACAGCTTGTAGCTGCCAAGCCCCGTCCTGCAGTGTTATCTGGAACAAAAATTTTCCATGTGGTTGTTTTTAGCAGAGCTACTATATGCAAACTGCATGTGAAGATGTAAGTCGCAAAGAAATAGAGCTTCTAGAAGGGGAAATGTGAGTGATCTTAATTTTTTTTTCCTACTATTTAACTTCTTTCCTTTCTGTGTGTTTCAGAAATTTTTATCATATTTCTAAACTGAGTTTTCTTTTACTTTTATACACTGGAAAGAATGCCAAATTTACCACAAGTTTTTCGTATGGTGGTGGTTTTTTACTCCCAGCTTTTTTCTTTGAATTCATACTTGGCCTAGGTAATTCCCCATGTGTTCAAAAAAAAAACAACAACAACAGCAGCAATGTCCTAAAAGGAAAAAAACAAATGCCTACATTGTTCCATGAATTAAAAACAATATACCAAGAGTCCAAACATTTCTCTTCAATGTAGAAATCTTAGGTCATTTTTTTTTTTTTAAAAGGAAGAAAAATACTAAACTTTGCTTCAACTATCCTCATTGTTTTTCTTTTCCCTTTTTTATTTATTTTCCTTTGTTTTAACTCATGTCGTTTAATTTTTTTTGAAAAGTTGTACATATGGTTCTTCTTTAAGAATATCACACATGGAAAAAGAAAACATTAAAATTTAATTTTACTTTTCATCCTCTGGTCTGAAGAGGGGAAAAAATGTTAATTAACAGTAAGGGTTTGTAACTGACTTCGTGTTGCTTGGTTGAATTGAATATTTGTCATTATTGCCTAGAGATATTTAGCAGTTTTATGTGAAATAAGCAGGTATATATAATTTTAGTTAAGAGGCTTGCTTTTATGAAATAAAATATGCAGGACAGTAGCATCAGGGGATTGAGAACTCGATCTATTTTTGTTGTCGTTTTTACTGTATTTAATATTTTGTAATTAATATTTTGTATTAAATATTTATTGTATTTAATACATCAGTTAGCCAGTTGCTATAAAATTTTATCTGCTAACTTTTTTAAGTGGGAGAGAGGTAAAAAGCACTCTTTCCCCCAGGAATCCCTACCCTCTTGCCCTTTTCCCCTTTTCCCCTTGTTTTCCACTTCTTCCTCTGTAGTAGAAGCCTCACTACCAACATCACAAAGTATTCATGTCAAAATCCTTACACACACAATCTTTCACCTTTTCTCTAAAAAAAAAGGGGGAGTTATTTATGTCCTGTTATGTAGTAATCAAGACTAGGAATCCTAATGTTCTACCCAGCAGGTAGATTGTTTTTCTCTCCTGAAATGCAGTTTTTAGTTACTACTGTATTGGGAAATGCGGTCAGGCTACTTTCTCACTAGCAGGACTCCTCCCTGAAATGACTACTTGGTTAAAGAATTAAGTACCTGGTGTGCTTTGTCAACTCCAGTCCATCACACATTCCCATCGGTGCCTTGGCTAGGGTCATCGTAGCCAAGAGGAAAGTGCTTCTGATTGGAGGGCTGACCACTTGATCTGCGGGAAAGAAGTGCTTTCATCTTTGTCACTTGGAAGAGAAACACTTGGTAAAATGCTACCTCCAGTGCTGTGAATTCCAGTGGCGTTACGTAGAACTTGGTGAGGAAGGCTCACCCCACTGGGTTAGGGAAGCATCATTTGAAGCCCCTACCCTCTGGCAAAGCTATAATTGACCCCAGAGTTGGGTAGGAGGATTGGATTTTACAAGTTCTCCCCGACAACTTCAGATTTAAATGTTTGAAGTGTTGGAAAAAGGTAAAAGGAAATACTGAGCTAGGAAGAATGCGAAGTATTTGGGCAGTTAATTTGTTCCTGGTGGTGCTGTTGCATAAAACCCAAGCCTTCTGAGTAATCTTCACAGGGTATCCAGGTCATTTATCTCTGAAGAAAAGTGCACAAAATTAAACTGATGCTGTAGTTCTTTTTTCTTTCTCTTCTTTTTTCTTTCTCTTCATTTAAGCAGTGGAAGAGTCAAAACAGGAAAAGCATGCCTGGTATATTTTTAGTTTTAACATATCTTTCTAGATGATTTTCCTAATGACCCACAGTATACACAGTAGAAAGTGTGTACACATGATCTATTTACGAAGAAAATTATGGCTTCATTTATCATTCTTTGGTGTTTGTAATAGGTTATTAATTTCCAGAGGACAAAGATGGCATTTGTTCTCTGCGTCTGAAACGCACAAGGTGGTACCTGGCACAATCTCTTGAGCAGCATGACCAAATACTTGTTGAATTTTAAGCCTAAAATGATAAATCATCTAGTTCAATGGTTCTCAACCTCTTCTAACCCATTTCTCTATCACGTATTGTTTGAGTTTCCCCGTGGCTTTTAATCCAGTTTTATTTTCTATGATTTGCATTACAAAAACAATAGCTATATCGAATATCTTTCCCAATTATACTTATCTCCTTCTTCCCTAGTGGAGAGTCCAGCCTCCTCTTTTTACAGGGAATGAAAATAAATAGCCTCCGAGAGACTTAATTGATTTGTCCGAGGTCATACAAGTTAACCAGCTGTTCTGGCAGGGCCAGATCTCTTACTTCTCAAGTCAGACCCTGCAGTCCTTGAGGGGATGCCCGCTGAGAACAAGGCATTGCAAAGAATTCAGAGGAGGCCCAAGAGGGCACCGCCTCTACCTTTCAGGAGTTTATATGCTGCTAGGGACATAGGAGGCACTCAGTACTGCAAATTATGTTGTGATCAGTGATGTGTGAGGCCAGGCTTTAGAAGGATTCAGCCGAGGGAGGTGAATTCAGGGACTCCGGGAAGGTTTCATGAAGGTGGCAAGAGAGATTTCACCAGGACCTTAAAAGATGGATTCAATTTTCAAAGATGGGGCTGGAGCAAGACTCTTTCTATTGCTCCCTTTTCCAGCCAGACTCGTGGGTAGGTTGTGTCCACTTGGCGGCCCCCTCTTCCTCACCTGCTACTCATCTCATAGTGGAATACAGCCCAGGTCCTTTTCCACCATCCTTACCTAACCCAGCTCCCACTAAGATCCCCAATGGTTGCCCAATCTAGCAGAACTAGATCTGAACTTTTTAATTTTTATTTTTCATTAAACTCTTGAGTACATTGTTGGAGATAACCAGTCCGTTTTCTCAAAATATGTTCTTCCCTGTGCCTTCCTGATACCAGGCTCTGGTTTCTGGAAGTGTTGGAGTTCCTAAGCGTTCTCGTGCTGGCTAACCCTGGATGGGCTCTACTCCCATGTCACACTGTTAGTAGTTCTTCGTCCATTGGGAGTTCATGAACTTTTTTGAAAATTTGATAAAAGCTCTGTGTTCTCCATTTCCATAGAATTCTTTTTTTTTTTTTTCCCCCTGCTTGGCCAGTGCCCACATCATGCTGGTTGTTAGTTGATTTACAGTTTTGTTAGTTTCAGGTGTACAGCAGAGTGATTCAGTTATATATTCTTTTTCAGATTCTTTTCCATTGTAGGTGATTACAAGATATTGAGTATAGTTCCCTCTGCTATACAGTAGGTCCTTGTTGGTTATCTATTTCATATATAGTAGTGTCCACAGAATTCTTAAACACTTACACGCAAACCTTATTATCCCCTTGCACGTTTCCTAACCTTTAAAGCCCATCTGTGGATCATAAAGCCCAGTGAAATGCCCCTGAATTATATGCTGATGATTTAAAGACACCATTTCAGCCCATTTGTCACTCCACATCTTTGGCTCTAAGTGGTTAGTAGATCTCTAACTGCTTAGATCCCCACAGCAACGGAGAGTCCGCATGCCCCCAGCAGGGCTCACCATCCTCTCCCTAAACCCCGTCCTCTTGCTGTTCCCTCTCTCAGTCAGTCACGCCACCATCCCTTTCCCAGTGGCTTAAGCCAGAGGGTTTTCTTTGTTCTCTTCTCCTTCTCCACATCCAGTGACCAAATCCTGTCAGTTTTACCTTCCAGAGATCTCTTGACTTCTTGACCTCTGTGTTGCCTAAGCTGCCTTTGCCTTTGCCTTTGCCTTTCTGCCGGATTTCTGCAATAGCTAGTTCATCTCCCTGTCTCCATCCTTGCGTCCCTCCAAACCAGCTTCATCAAGGCAGCCAGCATGGTCTTTCTGAAACCCAGATCTGATCGTCCCAGGCTCCAGTTTGAGGCTGTTCCGCAGGGTTCCTTTGCTCTGAGGAGTGCCCAAACCCCTTCTCTTGGCTTGCAGGGCTCTCTGTGATGTGGCCCGTGCATGTACCTCCTTCTCACTCACGCGCTCCGCTTCAGCTGTACTGAGCTTTCAGGTCCCGAATTGCCTTTGTGATCCCTCACTCTGGCCTTGGCCTGTGCACTTCTCTCCTCCAGGGATTCCTGGCCCTCCTCTCTCTGCCTCCACACCCAGGCTACCCCGGGAGCCTCCCTCAAATTCCCGCCACCACTGTCACTCACCCATGCAGACCCAGCCGGCCAAGAGCATCTGTTTTGTTCCCCTTCAATGCTCGGCCATTCCCACAGGACAGTGCCCATCGCACCGGATTGCACTTGTTTGTTTAATTTCTTGTTCCCCCTTTTGATGCTGGGGCTTATTGTGATTTTTCACGAGCCCCCAGTACTTTTGCCTTCAAGGGTTCCCTTCCTCTAACAAAAAAAAAAGAATAAAAATTATATTTTGCAACTGTGTCCAGATAGATGAATATATTCCAAGCTGGATTTATTATTAGATAGTTATTATCCTTATTATGTTCATTTTTTATTCTGATTTTAAAAGGAATTCGTATTAAGACACTTTTTGTGGGCTCCTAAAAGTTTTACGGGCTCTAGCACTTGGTGGCCTGTGCCTGATGGACACTTTGGCTGTGTTAAGTGGACATGAATCCTCTGGCGATAAAGTTGACAGCTGATTGATCGTGACTCGGAAAGGCAAGGAGCCCACTAGTTATTTCCTTATGTGGCACGTTTGTAGTGGCTTGAATAGCTCCCTGAGACCATATTAAGATTGTGTATTGTAGTCCCTGGTATCGGAAAAATATATTTTAAAAAGTAGGATCACGGACTTAAGAGGCGTATATACATGTATATTTAAAAGCAAAAATCATGAGATCTTTATGATGTCAAAAATATGTTCTTCGAGCTAATTTACTAATACGAACATTTCTTCGTGATGTGTCTGTGTACAGCAGTGGTTTTTAGTGGAAGTGGGAAGGTGATTTTCCCCCCGCCAGGGACGTTTGACAATGTCTGGAGGTGTTTTTTGGTTGTCGCCACTGGGGGTGCTACTGGCGGCTGGTGGGTTGAGGCGGGGATGCTGCTAAACATCCTACAATGCACGGGACAGCCTTTGCAACCAAGAATGACCCAGCCCCAAATATCAATAGGGCAGAAGTTGGGAAACCCTCAGGTAGAGGAATCTTTCATAAAACTTGGTTCCTACAGCTGTATTATTCATTTGATTTATTTCCCTGTGTTTCCTTTAAAAGCCATAATTCAGGTACAGGACTGTGTTGCAGCCTTGGACCCAGGCATTTCCTTTTCTGGCTTCAATAAGGTTGAGAAAAAGTCATTTAGATGCCTGAGCTTTTGAACCCCAGAGGTTGGGGCCATGCACCCCTGTCACAGGGGTTTCTGCAAGAGACAGAAATCTCTCTCCAATGGTAAATGGTCTGTTATCATTTAAATCATTGCCTCAAATACTCTTTTTTTTTTTTTTTTTTTCCCATGCTAATCCTAGCTGGAGTACAACCAATTGTTGTCTGGGTGGGGAGGGGGATGCTGAGTCATTTATTCATGCTTTTTATTACCTCTTGGCTTGAATATCACCATTCATTGTTCACAAGCCGCTCAGCTTGTTTACTTTTTATAAATTACATGTAATCAGTCCTCTTGCAGGTCTGGCTACTGTAATTGGCAGCAGCCACGGAGCAGGGCTGATGAGTCTGCATTTGTGCTGATGTCTCACAGTCAGCTCAGCCTCCAAACTTTGTTACCTCCTCTATCTGCATTTCAAAAGGAAGGTGAACAGAACTGCCACGCTGCTCTCTTCTCAGATGCTCTGACGGCACTTATTCATGTAATAGTTCGGTAGAGTCCCCGTGTCCTTTGGTGAAGGAAGATCAAGGGTTTGGGGCAGTGGACCTTAAACTTTAATGTGCATACCGGTCACCTGGGTAACTTCTGAAATGAACATTCTGGAGCCTTTTGCCCTTTCTGAAATTTTTAGTGAATCTCGGTAGAGGTCCAGAAAACTGCGTTTTCTAACTCAAATCCCTGCTGATTCTGATGTAGGTGGTCCTTACCTTACCCTTGGATAAGTGCTGAGTTAGCATGGAGGAAACATGGGAAAAGGAAGAAAATCCAATAGAAGTAAATGTGTATAGAGAGTGGGATAGGAAGGCAAGAACCAAAACTCAGAAAGTAACTTCAGCTTCTTTTCTGTGAGATAAGGGAAATATGCTGTGATCCTTTAAAAAATATGTGATTTAGATCAAAGTTTCCCCTAAAGGGGACATATTTAGAGGATGACAAAAGTGAAAGGGAATTTTTAGAAAGGTAAGAATATGAAAAAGTACCTAACCATCGCCAAGAAGCTCAAAGATGTGATGAAATCAAGGAAGGTACTGTGCAGGTATCGATTTGAAAAAGAACGTGCATTCCTGAATCGAGAGCTTTATGAATGGCTTAAAGATGAAGAGGATTAGCTCTTCACCAGAAGTTCTGGTTATTCTGGTTATTGGATCTGAAAGCCTATTATTAAAATACAGTCCAGATTTCCTGGAATAGTTCTAATTTCAGATATTTTTTTCCCACTGTCTTTATAGTACATGTCTAGTTTGCCCTAATTTTTGGTTAGTTGAGATGTGGTTGGTTTGTAAAAGAGCACCGAAATAGTTCTACGTGACTAAAGAAGTTCTGTTTTCAAATATCTGTCTGTCTCTCTTTCTCTCTCTCCCTGTGTGTAATGTATATATTCTAATCTGTTTCTTTGAACCTAAACTTTGATTTTAAAGTCCATTTTAGAGAATGAGAGCAAGAGAGAGAGAAAGACAGACTTAGAAAATTGGCCAAGAAGTGGCCCAGGTGGGAATGGTTATTTAATCCTAGCAGAGGAATAAAGAATTTATTTCCAACTACCTACTGAGTTCACTATGTTTTTAGAAAGCTATCATCTTTTTCACATATTATCTTCTTAGGGGAACTTTATGATTCTATTTATACCTTGCAGAAAGAGCTTGACACCCCCCTCCCAAAATAAAAGGAATTGGGGGAGTTACTTATAAAATGATGGCTATCATCAGCTTTTGTTAATTCCTTCCTTACCCTGCTCTAACCATCTCTTCATCAGAGTGTGCGTCTTTCAATTTACTCTACCCTAACCGTCTCGGTGTCAAAGTGTTCATTTCTCCATGCTGGGAACCCAGATTGTACTGTCGACTTTTCACCACTGTGGTGTCATACTGATGAGCTGGCTGACCTTTCCTTCCTCCCTTCCTTCTCTCCATCCTTCACTCTCTCTCCCTTCCCCTCCATTTCCTTACTCGGGAAGATACTCTGCCCATCTGCCTGCAAGATCTTAGAGGATCTTCCCATCTGCTTTGTAAGTGTTGAGTATCATTATTGTTATTATACGGTATCACTATTGTTATTATACGAAGTGTCCACCACACCCTCTCACTGCACTGAGAGTTCAGGTATGTTCGGTTCGTAGATCACTTTGCTCCCGAAGTGAATAGAAGGGCTGTTGCTGGCTGGTGGTGGAGACCCAGAACCAGCTTCTGTGAAGAAAGGCTAGACTCCTGTGACTTCTGTCCTGCACGAAGAATCGAAGGCTGGGCTCATGCCTTGCTCTTTTCATTTCAGGTGACTTTATTGCCTTGCTTTCCTGTATTTTTAAAACCATATACTTGGTAGACTTCTTTTCTTAGGAGTCTCTTGATAGTTCTAGTTATTTTTTCAGATTTTTTTCTATAATTTATTCTAACCCATATGTTGTTTAACACAGTGATAGATGTTTCCAATGAATATTTAAATTTGCTGTAAACAAGTGTAAATGCTCCTAGGGAGAACCACAACATTAAGTAGTCATCCAAGTGCAGCATAAAAAAAATATATAGCTTATCAGTTTTCAGTGGGAGTATTTTAACTTTAAAATTTCTGGTTTTGCTTTAACATATAGGAAAAAAAAGTTATAAAATGTTAGTTAAGCAGAAGTTGTAAAATATTAGGTAAGCAGATATATTGCCCTTTGCATAAGTTACTAAAGGGAAATGTCTCTTTCATAATTAAATAAGACATCATTAAACTGAATATACATATTTAAACTTTTAATGATTTTATATTTACTTATATTTAAAGAGAAAATGCATAGATTGACTTAAAATTCATAGGATGTTGGTACTTTGATTATTTCTATGTTTTAAGGTATAATTTTTAATACTCAGATATATTTAAAAGTTTAGTATCTCCCTACTGATTTCAGTGATGCTTAAACAGCTAAAACATACTCTTTTATAGTAGGTTTTATGCATACTAAATATTTTAGCAAATGCGATTTTTATTCCCAAGCTGGAGAAATAGTTATATGTTGAGAAACCCATGTTCTTATTAACTGAGGGATATTGGAACATGGATATTGAAGTATTTTTAATGTTTCAGATAAGGTTCTCGTGTTGAAAACATTCATGTTTGTTTTTCAAAGAGAATCTGTTGTTTCTAAACCGTGTATTTCCAAAGCAGAATAACTTTTCATAACTTTGAGATTTTTATTGAAATACTTGAGAAGAAATACTTGAAGTAGTGAAAGGAGGAAAACTTAATTACTGATCCTATTCTCAGTGAGAAATGAGGACCTAGGGAATTGAGGCCAAGGAAATACCCTGAGTTCAAGGCCAGTTGGTTTCAGCAGGCAGAGGTAGTCATGGATGCAAGCTTCCTGACACCCAGCCCAGTGCCATTCCCAATCTGCCACATCTATCCCCATCTTCAGTGGGTTGTTGTACTTACCAAAATTCAAATGCTTTGACATTTTAAGAGCCTTTTAGCTGCCCCTCAGAGCAGTGACAATATGGTAAGTTCACCCCAGTCTCTCACTCTTTTTTAAAATTTTTATTTTTTAAAAAAACACATAACATAAAATTTACCCTCTTACCCATTTTTAAGTGCACAGTTCACTAATGTTAAGTGTATTGACACGGTTGTGCCACCCCAATCTCTTTTGCTTCTCCATCTAATCTCTGGAGCATTGGAAACATCTGAAGGGGCTTTAGACTGGCACCTTTTGGGAAGGCATGCAGCTCACCTGTGTTTGCTCCTTTCTTGTATTGATAGTAGGAAGTTAATTATGTGGGATTTGCTCACCTGATCCACACAGAAGATCCTGCTTTAGTGCCCATTTGGAAATCCCACACCCCTTTCTGCCCCCGAGGAAAAATTCTTTCCTGATTGTAGATTCCGTGCTCAGTTTAATCTTGATCATATGAGCGTGAGTCACCCTGGGTAAGTATGTAATCCCATTTATACCTTCCTTCCAACCTCCCTTTAATTTTTAAACTTAAGATACTGGATCCTGATTTCCTGTATAAGGTCCAGTGATTTGGGGACTAATTTAGGGACCAGGCGATGCTGAGATTTTTTTGGAACTGGCAGTTTCTATTCTACTGACAGTGAAGCTGCATGGCCTATTTTAAAATTCAGACTATGTGTGGAATGTCTGTGTGGATGAAGAAACAAGTTAAAGCTTTTTTGGGGAGGCAGGGAGAAAGAGGAATGAAGATTTTTAGGTAGTCGGATTTTGTGGGGGAAATTTTGAGATTTTTAGAATACATACAAACCAAAGATGAGTAGCTAGTTGGCTTTGTGATTTCTTTGGGTACACAAAGGAAATACTTAATGTTGGGCTAAAGAGATATTGTTGAATAAATTCCTTAACTGATAAATTAACAAATTAGTAAACCTGCCGGTGATTTCCAGTTATCATTATCTTTCCCAATGTGTAACCACTAATTCCATTTCTTCTGGGAAGTTCTTTTTAAAAGAATACTTGTCAAGTACCTTGGAATCTTTAAGATACTTTGCATATGGCACTGAAAGAATGTAAATCATTGATGCATATATTTTTACACCCATAGAGGATTACTGGAGTGGGAGTGAGTTGAACATCGAAATATTCCTTTCAAAAGACAACATACATTTGAGCAAAGCCATTCTCCCTGAATGCTTATTTTAAATTGGCAGTCACTTAGCTTACAGTCAGTAATCTCACTTAGCAAGTGTCTGGCACACCTGTTTTAACCTGCACAGGTTCAGTTCACACAAAGAAAGGGAGGGTGGGGTGACGTGGTGGGAGTACCCTGTTAGCCTCATTAACATATTTGGAATAACTGTATTTGAATATTTGCCAGCTGAACTAGGCGATCTGGACGCCCGCCAAGTGAGCGATGGGAATTTCTGGGAGGAGTGTGGAGAGTCGAGCCTGTGAAGTGTTGACATTTTCTTCTTGAAGGGGAAACCTTTTAGAAGATGCTATTTAGGATACTTCCCTTACCCTCTGAACAAAATAAATTTTTCATTTTCTCTCTTCAGATTCTGCAGAAATCTCAGATCTTCTCTTTCCACCACCTTTTTGTGTTTTTTTTTAGAATAGTACCTTAGGACTTGTCTCCCAAAAAGCTTTTGGTAATCTCTCCGGGATGAGTTTGAGTTCTTGCTCGGCCAGGTTTTTGTCTCCGCAGAATTAGTCCTGAAGCTCTTTCCGTGAGCCTCGCTGGAGCAACTCTTCTGCAAGCTTATCATGTGAACACAAATGATGGGAACAGGACAGACAGGATAAACTAGGGCACCTGTGGAGTCACCTCCTACCCAGTGGTTGCTCAGATCATAAAGATGGCAGCCTGGCCCAGCTCTGAGGCGTAGAGAAATGGTCTTTACAAGGTTCTCTTTTGGGGGCCTGTATCACAGTTGATGCATTGACACCTGTCTGGCTGCAGCCACAACTTTGGGCTCTGAAACTAGTCAGGGGAGTAGTCAGTTGAAACCAGGGGTTCTCAGGTATTTTGATATAGTGCATTTAAGGGTGAGATGAGGCACTGCCTATCTTGAGTTCTCCTTTCGGGGGGCAGTACACAGATGCTGAGGTGTATACTCAGGAGAGTATAAAAATCACCAGGGAGCTTTTTCAAAAACCGTGCACTTTGATTTTTTTTTTTTTTTCCTGTTTCCTATTGCAGCAAAGGGTAGGTAGGGATGACAAAGGAATGAGGTGAATCTAGTATCTGTTGAAGCTGTGGGTGCCTGCCACAGTGTGGCAGGTTGCATAGTTTAGGCCTGTTTGCTCCCCTGCCTCATGCTTACTCTCAGGATTGGAAAGATACCGCCTGATGACAGCAACGTTCACTCCTCCTGGGAAAGATTTTGAAATAATATGTTAAATGTACATTTAATAAGATTGTCAGAAAAGGGTTTTTTTTTCCCCTGATTGGAGCTTTGTTTTTTCCTTATCTCTTCAAAAGTGGGCCATAAGGCTGATATTTTAAAATCACAAATATGGAGCATCAAAAACAGGAAAGAACAAATTTGATCATAGCTATTAAAACTTAAAAAAAATGAGAACCTAAAAAAGAAATGGCTGGTACATTAAACCGAGCCTAAATTTTTAACGAATATTATAATGAGCATATATATTTACATTTTATATGCCAATCATGTGTGTGTGTATAAATATATATGCTTTTAAGTGTCTAGACCACAGTTATTAAATTGCAGCCAGCTTTTGTTGAACTTCACTGACTTCTTTGTAATTTTTTCAGTGTTCTATATGATTCTTATATTTAACACAATCACCATCTACTCTTTTTTGTTTTTTTAAAAATATTTATTTATTTATTTGGCTGTGCCGGGTCTTAGTTGCAGCACGAGGGATCTTTAGTTGCAGCATGCGGGATCTAGTTCCCTGACCTGGGATCGAACCTGGGCCCCCTGCATTGGGAACGTGGAGTCTTTTTTTTGTTTTTTAATTGGAGTATAATTGCTTTACAATGTTGTGTTAGTTTCTGCTGTACAACAAAGTGAATCAGCTATATGTATACATATATCCCCTCCCTCTTGGATCTCCCTCCCAAACGGCCCCCCACCTCATCCCACCCCTCTAGGTCATCACAGAGCCCTGAGCTGAGCTCCCTGTGCTATACTGCAGGTTCCCACTAGCTATCCATTTTACACACGGTAGTGTATTTATGTCAAACCTAACCTTATAATTCATCCCAACCTCCCCTTCCCCCCCCTGTGTCCACATGTCTGTTCTTTATGTCTGCATCTCTATTCCTGCCCTGGAACTAAGTTCATCTGTACCATTTTTCTAGATTTCACATACATGCGTTAATATATGATATTCGGTTTTCTCTTTCTGGCTCACATCACTCTGTATGACAGACTCTAGGTCCATCCACATCTCTACAAATGACCCAATTTCGTTCCTTTTTATGGCTGAGTAATATTCTATTGTATATATGTACCACATCTTCTTTACCCATTCATCTGTCAGTGGACACTTAGGTTGTTTCCATGTCCTGGCTATTGTAAATAGTGCTACAGTGAACATTGGGGTGCATGTATCTTTTTGAGTTATGGTTTCCTCTGGGTATATGCCCAGGAGTGGGATTGCTGGGTCGTATGGTAGTTCTAGTTTTAGTTTTTTAAGGATCCTCCATACTGTTCTTCATAGTGGCTGTATCAATTTACATTCCCAGCAGCAGTGCAAGAGGGTTCCCTTTTCTCCACAACCTCTCCAGCATTTACTGTTTGTAGATTTTTTGATGATGGCCATTCTGACCAGTGTGAGGTGTTACCTCGTTGTAGTTTTGATTTGCATTTCTCTAATAATTAGTGATACTGAGCAGCTTTTCATGTGCCTCTTGGCCATCTGTATGTCTTCTTTGGAGAAATGTCTATTTAGGTCTTCCACCCAGTTTTGGATTGGGTTGTTTGTATTTTTGATATTGAGCTGCATGAGCTATTTGTATATTTTGGAGATTAATCCTTTGTCCATTGCTTCGTTTGCAAATATTTTCTCCCATTCTGAGGGTTGTCTTTTCATCTTGTTTATGGTTTCCTTTGCTGTGCAAAAGCTTTTAAGTTTCATTAGGTCCCATTTGTTTATTTTTGTTTTTATTTTCAATACTCTAGGAGGTGGGTCAAAAAAGATCTTGCTGTGATTTATGTCAAAGAGAGTTTTTCCTATGTTTTTCTCTAAGAGTTTTATAGTGTCGGGTCTTACGTTTAGGTCTTTAATCCATTTTGAGTTTATTTTTGTGTATGGTGTTAGGGAGTGCTCTAATTTCATTCTTTTACATGTAGCTGTCCAGTTTTCCCAGCACCACTTATGGAAGAGACTGTCTTTTCTCCATTGTGTGTTCTTGCCTCCTTTGTCATAGATTAGTTGACCATAGGTGCATGGGTTTATCTCTGGACTTTCTATCCTGTACCATTGGTCTATATTTCTGTTTTTGTGCCAATACCATACTATCTTGATTGCTGTAGCTTTGTAGTATAGTCTGAAGTCAGGGAGCCTGATTCCTCCAACTCTTTTTTCTTTCTCAAGATTGCTTTGGCTATTCAGGGTCTTTTGTGTTTTCATACAAATTGTAAAATTTTTGTTCTAATTCTGTGAAAAATGCCATTGGTAATTTGATAGGGATTTCATTGAATCTGTAGATTGCTTTGGGTAGTATAGTCATTTTCACAATATTGATTCTTCCCGTCCTTGAACGTGATATATCTCTCCGTTTGTGTCATCTTTGATTTCTTTCATCAGTGTTTTATAGTTTTCGGAGTACAGGTCTTTTGCCTCCTTAGGCAGATTTATTCCTAGGTATTTTATTCTTTTTTTTTGAGATGGTAAATGGGATTGTTTCCTTAATTTCTCTTTCTGATCTTTTGTTGTTAGTGTATAGGAGTGCAAGAGATTTCTGTGCATTAATTTTGTATCCTGCAATTTTACCAAATTCATTGATTAGCTCTAGTAGTTTTCTGGTAGCATCTTTAGGATTCTCTGTGTATAGTATCATGTCATCTGCAAACAGTGACGGTTTTACTTCTTCTTTTCCAGTTTGGATTCCTTTTATTTTTTTTCTTTTGTGATTGCCGTGGCTAGGACTTCCAAAACTATGTTGAATAGTAGGGTGAGTGTGGGCATCCTTGCCTTGTTCCTGATCTTAGAGGAAATGCTTTCAGTTTTTCTCCATTGAGAATTATGTTGGCTGTGGGTTTGTCATATATGGCCTTTATTATGTTGAGGTAAGGTCCCTTTATGCCCACTTTCTGGAGAGTTTTTATCATAAATGGGTGTTGAATTTTGTCAGAAGTTTTTTCTGCATCTATTGGGATGATTATGTGGTTTTTATTCTTTAATTTGTTAATATGATGTATCACATTGATTGATTTGCATATATTAAAGAATCCTTGCATCCCTGGGTTAAATCCCACTTGATCATGGTGCATGGTCTTTTTAATGTGTTGTTGGATTCTGTTTGCTAGTATTCTGTTGAGGATTTTTGCGTCTATGTTCATCACTGATATTGGTCTGTAATTTTCTTTTGTTGTGGTATCTTTGGTTTTGGTATCAGGGTGATGGTGGCCTCATAGAACAAGTTTGGGCATGTTCCTCCCTCTGCAATTTTTTGGAAGCCTTTGAGAAGGATAGGTGTTAGCTCTTCTCTCAATGTTAGATAGAATTCACCTGTGAAGCCATCTGGTCCTGGACTTTTGTTTGTTGGAAGATTTTTAATTACAGTTTTAATTTCATTACTTGTGATTGGTCTGTTTATATTTTCTAATTCTTCCTGGTTCAGTCTTAGAAAGTTGTACCTTTCCAAGAATTTGTCCATTTCTTCCAGGTTGTCCATTTTATTGTCATATAGTTGTTTGTAGTAGTCTCTTCTGATCCTTTGCATTTCTGCAGTGTCAGTTGTAATTTCTCCTTTTTCATTTCTAATTCTATTGATTTGAGTCCTCTCTCGTTTTTTCTTGACGAGTCTGGCTAAAGGTTTATCAATTTTGTTTATCTTCTCAATGAACCAACTTTTAGTTTTATTGATCTTTGCTATTGTTTTCGTCGTTTCTATTTCATTTATTTCTGCTCTGATCTTTATGATTTCTTTATTTCTGCTAACTTTGGGGTTCTTTTTGTTCTTCTTTCTCTAGTTACTTTAGGTGTAAGGTTAGACTGTGAGTTTTTTAACCACTGGACCACCAGGGAAGTCCCAGTCACCATCTACTCTTAACTAATTATATAAATACAACTTTGATTCTTTTTCTTTTTAATATAATTTTTTTTTTTTGGCCATGCCACGTGACTTGCAGAATCTTAATTCCCCGACCAGGGATCGAACCTGGGCCCTTGGCAGTGAGAGTGCGGAGTCCTAACCACTGGACCACCAGGGAATTCCCAACTTTGATTCTTCATAGGTTTTTTATTCCAGTTGATTCCTAACAGCCTGTTTAAAATAAAAAAAATGGATAGGTGATTGTAATCATGTAATGCATGAAGCAATGTAGGATTAATATGAAAAACTAGCAGTTCAGTGTTTTCCTTTTTTATTATAAAATGTTAAATATTATATTCTTGGGGCTTCTCTGTCGGTTTCTTGTATTATAGAATTAATACAATATGCAATGTTACCAGTTTCACTATTTAGTACATCTTGTTACCAGTTTCACTATTTAGTACATCTTGAACATCTCTGAGGGTGGTAGATATAGCATCTATTTCTTAAACAAGTACATGCATGAAACTATAAAACAGTTTATTGGAGTCATAGAACAACACTGGTGAAACTTGAGTTTTGGCACTTTCCCCACATTTAATCTGGCAGCACATGTGTGTGGGAAGAAGATATTAATTACTGATAACCCCTTTAGAATGTGTTAATATTGTTAGGTCCGAATATGAGTTATTCAGTAGCTGCACTAGATTAAAAAAAACTAGACAAAATGTAAATATTGACTTTCGTGTCCCTTTTAATTCACTTTAGTGACTTACTGGTCGGTATTTGTGGGGACACATATAATAACTTTTTTGGGTCGGTTTTTGTCTTCTCCTTATTTTAGCTATAAAGTGCTAGGAGGGAGCAGTGAAAAGGCTGCCTTCAGGTGTAGTGAGGTTGAACTGGTTTAACCATTGTTGCAGCTGTCTGCTGTCAGCTCCCTTCTCAGCGCCCAGGCTTATTTCCATGTTATATAATCCAGACTGGTTTGTCCTGTTTGGTAGGTTTGTTATAAACTGCAGAGCTAAGTAAACGTGGGAGAACATTTTAAATGGCATTAAAAATTAACCAGTACTTGAGGAGGGATGTAGCAGAGGGGCCCAGCTGTCAGGTGGCCCAGGGTCAGCCTCCTAGGGAAAGAGGGGGGCATTTCTGTTTCCTCTGAGGAACAGGAAATCGACGTGAAACTATAGCAACTCCTGGCCAGAGGACCACTCCTCAATGCCGATGACAACCAGCCTGCCATGTCTGATACCAGAAACATCTGATCCTAAAAGCAGATGTTAACTTTGTCTGTTAACGAGCTGTGTACACAAGCAGAAACGGACAAACCAAACCAGTGGGACCATTTTCATCCGACTGTGCCCAATATAGAAACAATGAAGGAGAAAGTGACTAGGTGAGTCTCGTCCCCCTCCTAGCTCAGTGCACAATGAGAGAACGTGTCCACATGCTTTGTGATGAGCATTTCTGATGCCTGCTCACTGTGGGGTTACGCTGACCTATGGTGCTTAATTCACCCACAGTTATAGGGTTATTGGGTTTTCTAAAGCATCCTCTGTCCTTGTCAGTTGAACTTTCTGACAGGTGTGCATCCTCTCGTGTGTGATTCCTCTAAACCCTCTGTAGGACTGTGTGTCCCATTGCATATTGAGCGTGTCCTTCTCATACTCGTTTATCATCAGGCCCCCTACCTAGAAATGGGGATCTCCTGGTGGATATTTTGGAGTCTTCCCTGGAATGCCTCTCCCCTTCATACAGGGCCTCTCTGAGGTTTGCAGGGGTTCCCAGGGCCAGAGGGTGTTGGTCAACCTAGAGTGATGGTGATGACCTCCTCCGCCATGTAACAGTCTCTCCCTCTAACCTGTGCCCATCGCGGGGCTTCTCTTTGAGCAAAAAAACCGGGAAACCCTAACGTAGAAAATCTCAGTTTAACAGCAACCCACTTTCCCCGCTGAGGCACTCTTAGTTTGAAATATCCTAAAAGAGGTTCTTACTTCTGAAGGTCAGGCAGGTTGCAGCCTGCTTGATTTTTCAGGATCTCTGGTTAATAAGGATTTTAGAGAGTAGAAGAGGAAATAGATCTTCTATGAATGTGGCATAAAACTATCCGGCCTTGTGCAAATGATCTAACTATATGAATCCTGGCTTATAGACAGAAGCTTCCTTTGTATGACTAGATTCACCACTCTGTCCTTCTCTGAAATACTGAGAGAGACAAAAATCCCATATATATCACATAATTAAAAAAAAAAAAATCAGAATTCAGAACTGGAAAAATTTACAAACAGTTCACGTTCTTCTGATTCTGATTTTTTTTTAAACATTATTTTTGCTGTTTTAAATTTGCTTTTATTGTTTGAGATCGAAAATACATTTTTCTATTCTGACTGTTTATTTTTTGAACTGAAACCTACATCCATGGAATTACCAGAATTATCAGAAGATTGTGAGACCTTTGGAGGATAAAATAGAAAATAAAGTTAGGTTTAGGACAAGGAATTCTTCTTGGACATTGCAAAAATAGCACACAAAAAAAAAAGTGTGTGTGGCAACACAAACTTTTTCCTGTAAGTTCCTTTTTCCCAAACCCTTGCCGTCATACTAAAAAAAGTTTTTTTGTGCGTTGCTTTTTCTCAGAATCCTGCTGCTTATTGTTAGTAAGAATTTTTTTCATGTGCCAAAGTTTTGTTTTTCATGTGATTTCTACACATGAAATCACAAGGGTCTTATTGAAAATATGTTTTTTTTTAAAGTACAGTGGTAAACGTTGCTGATAATAAACCAAAAGGAAAATTTAATATGAACTTTTATACAATTTAGTTATAGTGACTAGGGGAAATTCAAAAATGCATTATCCAAGGTGAATGAAGTTAGATGATTGTAGGGGAAATATCAATTCTAATTAAAGATAAAGTATATGAGTGCTCTTTTCTAGTTTCAAAAATTACACTTTTCATTTCCTACCTGGTCTTTTCCCCAAGGATGTGCGTTTTTAAGATTTTTCTATCAGGCTAGTATAAGGTGATGCTACTGATTGAGCTAGCTTAATGGAATGGCATCACAGTTTCTTTGGGAATAATCAAGCAGGGAGGTAAAAACTCAAGTCTTTGGAGGGAGTCATTGGAATTCTTGAGCGATAGGATACCTTAGAGCATGTGAGAAAGAAACTGA
Organism: Eubalaena glacialis; assembly: GCF_028564815.1. Taxonomy (NCBI): domain Eukaryota; kingdom Metazoa; phylum Chordata; class Mammalia; order Artiodactyla; family Balaenidae; genus Eubalaena; species Eubalaena glacialis. The sequence continues at coordinate 122,723,850 of NC_083720.1, read as the reverse complement.
ATGCTTTTTAGGGGATGGCCAGTGTTCTGCATCTCTCAGCCTGATAGTATCTAAAATATGACTAATTTTTTCGTACTATTAAAACAGTGTGGTGACGCATTCATCCTGTCATGCCTTTTAAGAGATGATTTCAGAAATGCTCAGTAACATCTTGTTCACCTGCTCACCCCGACTCCCTGGCTTACTGGTAGGATCTCACTGTAATTGTTTACTCTGTAAATCTTACAGTGGCCTTTGACCGAAAGTAATAAAATGTCACGTGACTTGGTGTATCAGTCAGGATTCTCAGTTGTAAGCAACAGAAACCTCTGGCTAACTTCATCAGGAAAGGAGTTTCTGAAGGCAATTAGGTAGCTCACAGTTTCCCTGGGAAAGCTGAGAACCTAGCTCAGAACCTTATCAACCAGGAACAATGCCACTGAACTGGTCCAGGGAACATCACTACTGCCTCCTGGGCTGTGACTTTAGACCCAACATCTTGCACTACCAACATCACTGACACCACACCCCAGACGCTGCCACTGCTGCCTCTGGAAGCTGTTCACGCTGCCCCAACTCCCAGATCCAGGTTTCTGTACAGTACTTGTTTCTTGAGATTTCTTGGGATTCAAAATCTGGGGTGAATGTGTTTGGTGGAGCCAGCGGACCTGATCCTGTGCCTGCTCTGTATTGCACGGGGGAGTGGGGTCAGGGGGAGGGCTAAGAAGACTGTCATCTGGAATTTTCTGCTTTTGTAATATTAGGGTTAATGATTTTACAAACATAGGAAGGGGAGTTTAGATGCTGGACAACCTAACAGAGTCATGTAACTCTACCATACCCAGCATATTGGTGGTAGAGGCAGAAGGATTAAAAATAAGGACAACAGTGACCCTCCCACAGAACTTCAAAAATAAAATCTCTGCTACTGGTATGAGGAAACGAAGTCATCACAAAACCAATAATTTCTTAGCAGACAGTCCCTGACTTACGATGGTTCGACTTAGGATTTTTTTGACTTTACAGTGGTGTAAAAGAGATACGCATTCAGTAGAAAATGTACTTTGAATTTTCCATTTTGATCCGTTGTGGTACGATCCTCTCTCATGATGCTGGGCAGCGGCCGTGGCAGCTCCCAGACAGCCATCTACAATCACAAAGGTAAAGAACCGAAAGACACACAATCATTCTGTTTTTCACTTTCAGTACAGTGCGCAATGCATTACATAAGATATTCAACACTTTACTATAAAATAGGCTTTGTGTTAGATGATTTTGCCCAGCTGTAGGCTCATGGAAGTGTTTCAAGCACATTTAAGGTGGGTAAGCTATGATGTTTGGTAGGTTAGGTGTATTAAATGCGTTTTCAGTTTACAATATTTTCAACTAACAGTGGGTTTATCAAGATGTAACCCCATCATAAGTCGAGGAAGTTGTGTATTCTCATAACAGCAACCTCCACAGACATAGGAGCAAGCACTCTGTTTAGTGAACAGCTGTTATGTGCTGGGTGGTGGTTTTTTGGTTGTTTGGGGTTTTTTTGTTTTTAAATTTTATCTCTAATCCACTCAACCACCTTGGAAAGTACACATTATTGCCACCATTTTTACAGGTAAACAAGCTGATGCTCAGAGTAACTTAGCAAAGTTACTCAGCTGGTATATGGCAATGCTGAGATTCAAACCCATTTGTGACTGTTTGCAAACCTCTCTTCTTTCTGTTGTACCAGGTTTCCTCCTCACAGAAATTCTGTGGAAGAGCACAGATGCCCTCCCTGATTTAAACCAAAAAATTGTATGTTTGCTTCTGCATTGTTTCCCTTAATAATCCATTACTTACCATTAACGTGAGTTGGGAGATGCTCCTAGGCTCAGGCAGGTGACTGGGGCTAGAGCTACAGATTCAGGAACCACAAGAATGTAAGTGTCCCTGGGTGCTTTGGGCATCAACGTGGTTGTCTGGGAAGAGATCGTGGAGTGAGAGGACATGGTGAGACCTTACAGAACACTAGTTTGGGGAGTGGGTCAGAAGGAGAGGAACCAGCAAAAGAGACAGATTGATTTTCTCTTAGTGGGAGGAGATAATGTTAGGGGAGCCAAAGATCACAGTGTAAGAAGGAAGGTGTGGTTGGGAGCCAGGTGCTTCAGGAATCAAAATTGGGTGGAAGATAGGCCACTGGGGTAGACCAGTCAAGCAGGAAGTTAGGGTGGCCTTTTGTAATTTGAAGTAATGTTCTCTGAATCTTACCCTTCTCTGTAAATCTGATAGAAACACCACCCTGTATTTTAGGTTCACACACTCAGCGGACCCGTGCAATTTTGTGTTTAAAATTTTAATTCCTTTTTTAAATGATGCTTTAGTTTTGGTGGTCTTTGGGCCACACCCATAGAGTGAACAACCATTGGACTAGTGTTTTCTACGTCCCATTCTGGAGTCATATTTGTTTATTTAGAGGCCATCATCCCTGAAGAATGACTTAGATTGATTCCCCCTCAGCCTGTTATTTTATGTCTGCCCACGTGGAAGCTAATCTGCCTCCTTCCTTCCAACCCAGGGGGCCTGGTGAAATCTGCCAACCACTTAAGCTATTTGTTTGTCTTTTTGCAAATCAAAAGAGCCTAATGTCACCCTAAAGCATCCTTGTGATTAAGCTTCGGAAAGGATGAGTGATTAAAAATGAACTATTTACAGTTTATCTGATTCCTCCCTCTTTAGAGAACCTCTTTAGAATATACAGGCATAGGAGTGGAAGTATTCCTGAGTGAGTTATAGAAAATGATGGGGAAAATTGAGAGGTGTTGGGATGGATTTTAATGTCTGTGAGGTTATATGTCCAGAGCAGAGTCTGTCTTGGGTGGGCCCTGAGCGGGAGGGCCTTTTTCTCATTTAGGTGCAGCCTTGTCTTGTCCATTCTTTTTTTTTTTTTAATAAATTTATTTATTTATTTATTTATGGCTGTGTTGGGTCTTCGTTTCTGTGCGAGGGCTTTCTCTAGTTGCGGCAAGTGGGGGCCGCTCTTCATCGCGGTGCGCGGGCCTCTCACTATCGCGGCCTCTCTTGTTGCGGAGCTCAGGCTCCAGACGCGCAGGCTCAGTAGTTGTGGCTCACGGGCCCAGTTGCTCCGCGGCATGTGGGATCTTTCCAGACCAGGGCTCGAACCCGTGTCCCCTGCATTGGCAGGCGGATTCTCAACCACTGCACCACCAGGGAAGCCGTGTCTTGTCCATTCTTGATCACAGTGTGATTTCTCCTTTGTTCTGGGGTGGTGAGATTTCCTTCCTCTGGGTTCTGTGGTCCCTGCTATAGCCCTAGTGTCTGCTGGCCACTCCCCCCGGCCCAGTCAGTGCCAGTCATCTCTGCCTGCTCTTGCTGGCATTGGGATTTATAAAAAAGGGTGAAACCAGGGGAGATGAAAATGAAAGTTCTCCCTGCATCTGCTTTTTAGTTGTTCGTTTCTGTCCCTCACCTTCTCTCCCTCCAATGAGGAAAGGAATGCAGATGGGAGAATAAAGAGGCAGTGATACCTTACATTTCTAAATACTCTTCCTTTTCTGCTCATCAGACCTCTCCCTGCTCCCCACTCACCCTCACGCCATTCTCCTTTCTGACCCTTCAGTGTTTGTCTTCCCTATTAGACTGTAAGCTCCGGAAGGATAAAAACCACGTGGATTTTGGTCTCTGCTGTGCCTCCCAGGGCCTAGCATAGTGCCTGACATAGAGAAGGTGCTCCAAACATGCACATTTAGTGGATGAGTGAGGAACTGACGGCGAGTTTGTGGTGGAAGGGGGAGTAAGCCATGATTTCTATTGTTCCTGACAACCTTGCCCTGGTCCCATTTCTCGCTCATCCCCCATCTCTGATCTTCAAGGAGCCCACCTCCTGGCAGCAGCAAGGTGGTTCCCACAGAGGGCTGCTGGACACATTTTCCCATGGCACGTTTTTCTGCATGGTGGTTAGTCTGTTGGAACTGTATACTTAAGGGAGTTTTAGTGGGCTGGCCAGAGAAGGGAGCCATTATGTACCACATTGTTTCTATGGGAAAATGCATTCTGAGTTCAAATGAATCTACTTACATAGAAACTTTTGGATTACATCCTTTCCATTAGTTGAGGACTGCCATTGCATGATCTCCCATTCAGTCTTTTATTCATTACAAATATGTAAATGAACAGTAAGCCATTTCTTTGTAGAAGGAGCAGAGACAGAAGTCTTTCCTTCTGAGATGATAAACTGTTACATTAAAATGAATTTCCTTCATCTGACAAACATGGTGGTTCATTTCAAGTGTATTCATAGAGTGCCTGTTACATGCTGGGCTTTGTGGGAGGGATTCACACGTGAATAAAATAGGGACTCTGTCCTGGCGAGGGCACAAGCAGGTTTCCATTTAAAAAGGAATTGCACTCCTATAGCACACAAGGTCACTTCCAGCCCAGTAATTCTGTGGTTTTGAATTGCTCTATTCATTTGCCCATTTTCCTTATCACATGTGGTTCTGTTATGAAATGTATTTTTAGATAATGATGGAGAAAGCGTATTGACATTGATGAGTAACAATTAATAGCAATAACCCCACCTTTACAGCTTTTAAGTCATTCTGAATTTGTCTGTATTATTGAGAATGAGAAATCCAGGAGCAAACCATTTATTTTTATTCCAACTTTTTATCATGAAAAGAATGAAGCCGGACCCATCATGAAATTGACATAAAAATAGCACCATGGCGCTTTATTTTGAAAGCATATTCCTCTGGGATAATATGTATGGGTGTTGGCGTTAACAGATATTTTTAAAATGCTCTCCTGTAATTTTTAAACTTTTTACAGCAAATATGTGTTTCTCCTCCATTGGCACCGTCACACACATACACACATAACACATGCATACAACACAGCATCTCTTCGTGTATGTAAAAATATTTCAGTGAGATGTCCTTTCCCCAAATTGTTTACCCATGCATCTTAATAAATACTTGATGAACAGAATCTAGTTTCTGGGAACTGGGATGTGGGAAATCTGGATGTTTATATAAAAAATTCTACAGAATTTTATAAATTCTATTTATAAAATATACTTGGAACTCCCTGTAAAAAAATAATGGGTTTGTTTTGGAAAATAGTTGTGTTTGTGTGGAAATAGTTTTATGAGTCTGCCTTGAAACTTGGAAAAGTTACCTGGTAGTTTATTTCAAATCTGACTTGAACCACAAACTTCTTTGTTGCTGGATCTCTTTTATTTTGAATTAAAGTCTATAATTCAAGTAGTATATTAACTGTTTCTGGCAAGTGAATTAATGACTGGTTCCTCCCAGGATCTGGAGAGAAACGGGTACTATATCTAGCTTCTGGAATTCCATTTAGTGATCAGGGTAACAGGATAATTCCTGAATTAGTGCTTAAACTTGAATTTGCAAATACATTTTAGAGTGTTATTTTTCCTCTCTACAATAACTACTAATAAACTACATGTTTTCTTGCCTTGTTGGTTTCTTATTTATCATTTTAGCAGTTTCTTTTAATGTCAAAATCAATCCTTAGCTAGAATCTGGTCCCTGTAGTTATGAGAAGTTGAAAACCCACATTTGAGGAGTAGTTCGGTTTAAATGCCAGAACAATTCATAAATTATTCAGCAGTTTGCTTCTGTGAGCAAAATACTTTCCGTATCCTTTGCTGTTCTGTTTAATACAGAATGATAGTTCATGCAGGTATATATCACAGTGTTCCTACTGTCAAAAAGATCATTATTTAAAGTTGGCAAGAACCTTGAATTATTAAAACAAACTGGACGCATGTTAACTTGGTTTACTCAATACTTGATGTTCTTTCACCATTATAGAAATTAAAGGTAGAGGCACTTCTGCAAATTTATTGGAAGATTGTTTTTAACTAAAGTTTCCTTATAGGAGAAAATCAAATTATTGCAGTGTAATGAACCACGTTTGAAATGAGGGAAATGCTTTTCTTGATAACTGGCACAGAATAGGTACCCAATAAGTAATCCTTTCACTTGTGCTAAAGAAGGTAAACATTCAGACTCAGAAGTTCAGACCATCTCACCATGCACAGGTCTGCACATTGTGAGACATTTTCCTTCTGTTTATGCCTTAAGGTATGTGCACATGGTATAAAATTGGTAAACTTTTTATCATTTTATGTGCATCTGTATTATTTTTTTCACTTTCACTTCCTTTTACTCATAAAATGAACATTTAGCTAGATTTTTGCTTGCAGTGAGTCGTTTTGCTACTACTTGAGTTTTTTCTAAGTTCATTGTGTACAAAGCAAAGCACAAAATCAGAAATTTACGGTAAATATGACCCAGAAGAGGAAACTGTTAGCTTTCTAAAGTCTTTGAGTCTTTCTCAGAGGAAGACAGAATAAATTAAATACTAATATCAGGCCACTTTCTGTAATTAAGAACAAATAAATGAACCATCAACAAGCACAAAAAAGTGGCCTCTGAAAATTTATGATTGGTCTTTTTTATATGGTCTTGGAGAACATATACAATGGAATGCAGCCCCCTGAGCTTCAATAAAAATGCCATTCGAAAATTAAACCTGATGCTATATAAAGGACTCTAATCTCTTAGACTAACTACTTTGTGTTCCAGTGTTAAAAAGCTTCATGTAACTTATTTATCATTTATTTTTTAATACTTGAAATGTACTTTAGAGGGTTTGGAGGGTTAGGAAGACAGCAGGTTCATTTCTTCTAGGAAAGTTCTAAGGCAATGAACCTTAACTTAAAAATTTCAACCTGCTGTTATGTTTTATGTCCTGTACATATGTGGTATTCTCTATACATAGTTAATATATATGTCAAAGTGAAAAATATGTGTAGGGCACTAGCCTAGGTATTCAAATTCTATATAAACGTAAATATTAAATGGATTAATTTTATTTTCTATAACAGCTCTATTGAGATATAAATCACATACTATAAAGTTCGCCCATTTATATAGGTGTGTACAGTTCACGGGGTTTTAGTAGATTCATGGGACTATACATCCATCACCACTATCTGATTCCAGAACATTTTCATCACCCTAAAAAAAGAAACCCCATAACATTATCAGTAACTCCCATCTCCCTGAAATGCCCCCCACACCAGCCTTAGGCAACCGCTAATCTACTTTCTGCCTATATGGATTTGCCTATTCTGGCTATTTCATATAATGGAGTTATATAATATGTGGCCTCTTGTGTCTGGCTTCTTTTACTTGACCTAATTTTTTTTTTTTTTTTTTTTTTTTGGCTGTGTTGGGTCTTTGTTGTGGTGCGCAGGCTTCTCATTGTGGTGGCTTCTCTTGTTGCGAAGCACGGGCTCTAGGCACACGGGCTTCAGTAGTTGTGGCACGTGGGCTCAGTAGTTGTGGCTCGCGGGCTCTAGAGCGCAGGCTCAGTAGTTATGGCGCACGGGCTTAGTTGCTTCGCGGCATGTGGGATCATCCCGGCCCAGGGCTCGAACCCATGTCCCCTGCATTGGCAGGTGGATTCTTAACCACTGCGCCACCAGGGAAGCCCCTGGCCTAATGTTTTTAAAGTTCATCCATGTTGTGGCATATATCAGAACGCCATGCCTTGTGATTGCCGAATAATCCGTTGTATGGCTATATCACAATTTGTTTATCCAAAGTGGATTAAATTTATTTTTTAATTGAAAATTTTACGATCCTCAAGACCCTCTGTAATTCTGCCAGGCTGCTTTCTCTTCCCTCTCCCTCTGTTCACATTCCATATCTTTCACGGCTGGGTTTTCCCTGTCCTGTTTCCTTGTTTGAAGACTGTCTCAAATGCTACTTCCTTTTTGAATTTTTTCCTTTGATCCCTTGAGTGATAAGTAATCTCTCTTCCTTCAACTTGTCACAGCCCTTTGTGCCGCAGTTTCAACTTGTGCTTTTGGTTATTTATACAGTTGTCCCTCATTTCAGATTTTAATGCATGAGACAGGGACGTTTCTGTTGCTACCAGAAATAGCCTTGCAAAGAGCCAAAAATCAGTAAGTAGTTTTTAAATTAGTGAATGAAATCATTGGAGATCACCTGGGTGTCATAAGACTAAAGCCATAATTGATAGTTACTGTTTCTAGTCAGGATGCCAAAAAACTGAACCAGGAATTAAGGGAGATGACTACATTTTTGGAAAAACTTATCTTCCCATTATTCAGTGTCTGGCACATAACTGGAACTCAGTACATGTTTGTTGGACTGGATCCAGGATCTGGTAGCACGACTAGGGAAATCTTCAATGTCTCTAGAAAGGAAATTCTGTATTTATAAATATACTTAGTCACCCCTAGTTGAAATGGGAGAGAGCAAGAGTGAGAATGTATGTTGGTCCAATGAGGAAAATGTTTGGTGAGTATCTCTTTGCAGGAGAGCCCCAGAGCAGTTGCTTTTCACTTTCATATTAGATACGTCATGTTTGGATATGTCATTAAATGTTTGCTTTTTTCTTTTCCCTTCCAGAGGCATAAGTTCTAGTAGCCAGTTACCACTGAAGCCTCAATAAAACACGCTGTCGTGAGTTCCCCTCTAAGTACAAGGGCTTGAGGGTACATCTTTCAGCTTTTTTGAAGCCGTGTTTGGACCATCCTTAAGTCAGGGGTTGAGCTGCAAATTCCGATGAGGATCTAAGTTCTGACGATGGGGCCATCCACAAGGGCTCCCCTCGGGTGCGACAGGGGAGGGACTTTGCTTCTAGGCTGGTGTTTTCAGCCCCATCCACAGGGCTTTCATCCAAGGAAGAAAGATGTTATTGGTGGGTCCTGTTTTTGAAGGAAAAAAAGAGTAAACAGGGGTTCCTGCCAGTGTAGCGAAGAGTTTCTTACATACTGGTGCTAATTACTTTACGTGGTCAAAGTTCAGAGAAAGGGGGCCCCAGGCAGGATAGGACAGCAGCCCAGTGTTGAAAGAAGTAAGCACCTAAACTCTTAGGATTCGCTTAGTTTCTGTTTTTTCCCTAACAGTGGTCCCCCCCAAATAGGACTGCGCTGTTTTTGGAGTAGATGATGCTACCCCATCACCCTGTGATTGTCTAAAACTTAGATATTTAAACAGTTTGAAAACTTGTTGCAAATATAATTATAAATCATAATAATAAAAGTTTTATGGCTTTCATTTTTATCTTCTCTGTTTCTACCCGCCTAAGCTGCTACAGAAGCCGAATTTCTCTAAGTATATACAATTAAAAATAATTATGATATACAAGTAGTTGTTCTTGGCAGTAGATTCCTATGGAGGTTTTCCTGCATATTTTGGGCAGTTCTCAAGGTTTTGTTCCTCTTTATTTAATAACTTAAAAAATTGTCTTTATTTTCCTTTGTCTAAATTCATCTGGTTTTATGTGTACTTTTCCCACCTGATGTTTTGTTTGCTTAATGTTTGCTGTGACTCTAGGCCATGTAAAGAAAAACGATTCTTACCAGACATCTTCATTCATCTTGTACCACTCTGTTGGCAGTGAGAAAAGAGTATTTCCCCACTGGATACATTCTTTATAAGATCAAAATCAATGCAGAGTGAAATTATCCTCTTGCTTGCGTTCCCGCAAAAAGGCGGCCTCCATAACAAGAGATGAAAAGGAGAAGTTTGGTAGTGTTTGCTCTTTCACAAAGTTGTTTTTGGAGAAAGAACGTAATATATACATGATTTCCCGTTAACCGCTGTTGGTGTCCAGGTTTGATACTGTTGTGTGACAACCTGACATTGCTTCTTTTTTCTGAAGAATTGATCGAATGTGAAGCCCAAATGCTTGCTAAACTGGGAAACTGCTGTTCCGGAATGCACAGGAAATCGAGCTGTTTAAGCGTTTCTGCTGAGACACAAGGCAGGCTGTAAACTGTCAGGCTGCATTGCCTTCCCACTGTCGTGACTGGTTTTGAAAGCTGGCTTCAAATAAGTGAAAGGCCTGGTGTTATCATAGCAGCACTAAAACTAATGAATAAGAATTACGGAGTTGGCTGAATAGAAAGGAGGCACGTCTAACAATTAGAGCTGTGCACCAGAGCTCTCCAGAACCTGCCGTGCTCCCTCCCTGTCCCTGGGAGCACTCAAACAGACACCCGGTGAGTCCCCGCTTAGCTGGTGCGTGGATCGGGGCCTGGTGGGAAGCAGGTGGCAACACTCCAGTTGGATAATTTGAGGAACATTGAACAAAAAAAAATGCTTACCCAAATCTAGAGTATAGTGACAATCCAAGGACAAGTAAGAGGGGTGGGCGAGGGCCAGTACCTACACCAGAAGAGGAAAGAGGAAGGAATATTCCCAGACCCCTGGAGGGATGGCTGTGTAGAGATGGATGCCTTTCAGGGATGCATAAGGCTGCAGCCAGGGAAATCAGTCTCCTGCCCTCAGACTCCTCTCTCTCTTATCCCCATTGACCAAACCCATCCCAGAGCCAGAGAACCAGACATGATGCAGTCCTTAAGTTAGCCTCCCCCAGCTCAGCAGGACAGGACCAGGTGGAGACTGGATCTGGAGGGGTAGCTGGAAACTGTCCAGCACGGGTGTTGTAAAAGCAGTTCCTATGTTGAAGGGGACATGCCTGTTATCCCCATGAATACTGTGGAACTTGTTTCTATGAAGAATCATTGAATCTCAGAAATACTTGAGGTTACCCAGTTCAGGCATCCAGAAAGTGCAGACTTCCTATTCATCCAACATCTAGTTTAATATTTTCAGTTGTAGAGAACAAAATTTTACTTGAAGGAGCAGCTTGTTCTGTTGTGGAACAGCTCTAATTATTAGGGAGGTTTTTCTTGCATTGAAAGCGCCTTCCTGGAACTTAGAGTGGTTGCTTGTTCCCTCTTGGAGCTACACAGAACAAGTCTACTGTCTCTCTCTTTTTTTTTTTTTTTTTTTAATAAATTTATTATTTATTTTTGGCTGTGTTGGGTCTTCATTGCTGCGCACAGGCTTCCTCTAGTTGCGGCGAGCGGGGGCTACTGTTGGCTGCGGTGCACGGGCTTCTCATTGTGGTGGCTTCTCTTGTTGTGGAGCACGGGCTCTAGGCACGCGGGCTTCAGTAATTGTGGCGTGTGGGCTCAGTAGTTGTGGCTCGTGGGCTCTAGAGCACAGGCTCAGTAGTTGTGGCGCACGGACTTAGTTGCTTCGCGGCATGTGGGATCTTCCTGGACCAGGGCTCGAACCCGTGTCCCTTGCATTGGCAGGCGGATTCTTAACCACTGCGCCACCAGGAAAGTCCCAAGGCTACTGTCTTGCCCTGTATCTTTTGTCCCCATTATAGCCTTTTTGTTGGTTGTTGTTTTAACGGTCATTCATTTATTCAACATGTACTAATTGAATGTCCACTAGGGGCCAGGACTTGTTCTAGGTGTGGGATATTCAGCTGTGAACAGGGCAAAACTCCTCCTGCATTCATGAAACTCATATTCTAGTGGATAGAGGTGGACGTTGAACACAGAAGTGTATAATGTGATGACCGACCAGTGTTAATAACTGCTGAGGCTTATCAACTGTTTATCTTGTTCACAAGAGAAACTTAAATTTGTTGTGAGTCAGCTGTGTAATGCAGTTGCCAAAAAGCCTCATTCCATCTTAGGCTATGTAAACAGAATGCCCGACACTAGAGAGGTTATGTTTCCTCTGCTTTCTCGCTGTCCAGCTGAACCTGAAGTGTTGCATTTACATTCTAGAAGGACATTGGCAAACTAGAACTTGATCAGCGGATGTCCCCAGTATAGCCTTTTTTAAAAAAAATTTTGTTTTATTCAAGTATAGTTGATTTACAGTGTTGCGTTAATTTCTGCTGGATAGCAAAGTGACTCAGTTATACATATACATATTCTTTTTCATGTTTACCTCCATCCTCTAGATGTGGTTTTAACTTGGGTCATGCTTAGTAGGCTGTCTCTTCCCTTGATCCAGTAATTTAATTTTAGTAATGCAGCCATGGATTGAATTTCCTTTTCTTTTTAAACAACTGTCTTACTTCTGACTCCCAATGTTAAAGTACTGTTAAGCCAGGTCTCCAGCATTTCTTTTTGTACAATTTATGTTTATAAATAAATGTGGGGCTCAATATCTGTCTCTATTAAAATGTCATCTCACGCAGCCTTCTGCATTCAGATTCTTCTGAATATTATCTTTCATCTGACCTTGTGCCATCTACAAAATTAATAAGCGTATTCTCAAACATCATCTATGTGCTTAATATAATTACTCAATTAAAATAGAATAATGATACTAGGCCATTCCTTCAGGTTATGACAGCTCAATAATTAGTATTCTTTGTGGATGGCATTTCAAATAACTGTGACTACCCTTAACTATGTCATCCAGCCCACATTTCTTCATTTTATCCAGACCTTTTTGGAAAATGAAGAGACATTCTCTTTGTGGCATTTCTCTCTGATACCAGGGTTACCAAAAAGCATGTTAGGATAATTTGACATGACACTGGAAATACAGTAAGCCACTGCTGCTCTGTCTTATCCCTGAGTCTTTAAAATCTATCTACTGAATTGTGTTTGAATTGATAACCAGGCTTGCCTGTGGTTTACCGTTTTTGTATGTGCCCTTTTCTTCTTTTCTGGAACCTCTGCCTTCATGTGTGGAGAGCTTGCCAGTAGTGACTCCCTTGGTTCCTAAGCATGAGATGAGGCTAAAATTGAAAAGTGACCTCTGTTCCCTTTTTTCAGGATGGGCCACCGTTGCCCGTTTTAAGTCTCTTCCTTGATCAAATATAGAACATTGAGGTGAAATAGAAGTTGAATAATTGGGCCTTCTGACGTTGGTGAAGGTTGTACCATCTTTCCCAGGATTTTTTTTTTTTAATATTTATTTTATTTATTTAATTTATTTGGTTGCGCCGGGTCTTGGTTGTGGCAGGTGTGCTCCTTAGTTGCGGCTTACTGGCTCCTTAGTTGTGGCATGCGAACTCTTAGCTGCGGCGTGCGTGTGGGATCTAGTTCCCTGACCAGGGATCGAACCCAGGCCCCCTTCATTGGGAACACGGAGCCTTAACCACTGCGCCACCAGGGAAGTCCCTTTTCCAGGATTTTTAGTCTTGCTTCTGATAAAGCTGAAAAGGAAGTGGGAGGGGATGCGGTGTCAAGGTTGCTGCTGCTGTTGGCAGTCCCTGAGGTCTCCTGGGCTCGCTTTTGCCTTCCTCGCATGCTTGCAGGGGGTCAGGGCTCGCATGCAGTCTTAGTTCGTGTGCCCAAAGCACTAGGACATGTTTTTGGTTTGGTTTTTGACTTGCAAGCTCCCTGTAAGATTATAATGTTTTCTTAAGAGGCTACCTTGTTTATGGGTAAGAAAAAAGACAAAATTAGCCTTACTGATCCTGGGAATATTTTTGTTTTCCAGAGCACTGGGTATCCTGTTTTCTGTTCCACTCAAATGCCCAGGAACCCATCCACCTTGCTGGTCATGTGACTTTAGGGGAGAGTTACTGAGGCTGTCTGTTGCCTAGTACAGAAGTTTCCATTGGGACCAGAATGTGATTAAACACGCCAGACCTGCCAAGACATGACTTTTAGCAGAGGGCTTGCCTTGACTGCAAGTACCAGAAATTCGCTTGGGCTGACTGAAGGGTCAGTGTATTAGGGGGATCAGTATATTAGCTAAGTTGATAGACCAGAAGCTGTTTCACAGTTTTTCTTGCTTTTCACATGCCACAGAGAAAAGACTACATCCCATCTGGAGCTCACTATTGTGGGAATCTTGTACTTTAGATTCATAAACAGAGTATGTTTGGGTTTTCCAGACTTGGCTGTGTTGACTTTATTCCTGAGTATCACTTTTCTTTCCTTTTGACTATCACTGATTTTTAGTTGACTAAGAAAGTGGAAGTCATACTTTTGTTTAGTGCCCACGGCTATTTCGAGGTTCCTGTGGGCATGATCTTCCATCAGGCATTCAGAAGCGCTGCCACAGCATAGCAGTCATAGCTTCGGTGAACATTGGTCCTGGTTTATCCTGTTGTCCTGGCATAACTCATTCTCAAAAGTTTCTTGGTTTGGAAGAAAAATTGTATGGTTCCCTTGGGTACATCCCAGAGTATCCTAGAAAGCAGTGGTTCCCATGGTGCAGTCACCTCTGGGCCTTCCTTACTCACCTTTTCCTACAAAAAGACTCCAGAACGACTTGTAGGACCTGACCACCTAACAATCCTTGGAGTACTGTTAGTTTTCCTGGACGCACGTGATCGTATACTCCTTTAGAAGGATAAAGATGCTATTCATGGCTGAGGAAGAACTTTCATCATTTTGGTAGATTGAAAAAACATCTTCAAAATGAAAACACATCTTCTACTTTTCTAGCTGCACTGATCTATTTAAAAATTTGTCGATGAAGGTTCTTTAGTAATATCTGCTCATTAAATGAAGATTTGATACCTAATGGGTCTTGAAAGAACCTGTGGGCTTTTGCAAGCCACATCACATGTTGCTACATCCAAAGCACTGACCACTGTTGATTTTCTGTCTCCTTCACTAGATGGTAGCACTGGGAAGGCAGGGACCATGGCTTATCCATCCTACCTCCATCATTGATCATTCTGTGGGTTTGGATGAGAGAAAGAGGGAAATAGAGGAAGAACGGGAGCTGTGAATAAGCCCTGTTGCTTTCTGCTTCCCTTTTAGGTGTTGAAGCACCCGAGCTGCCTGTCTAGGAATATGAAAGGTAGTAAATATTTTAGGAAGTGGCTTCCACAACTTTCTGAATCTGACAAGTCATTTAGTTTCCCAGGTTTGTTACCCTACAACTTCCAGCACTATTGACAGTGCGGGCCTGGATGATTCTTGGTTTTAGGGCTACCTGCCGGTGGTAGGATGTTTAGTTAGCAACATCCTTGGTCTCTGCCCACTCGATACCAGTAGCACACCCCTCCCTCAGCTGTGACAACCAGAAATGTTTGCAGACATTGCCGAATGTCTGGGGGGCAAAATAGTACCCCCTCGGCCCCCCCAAGAACCACTGCTCTATAGGAGCTCATGTCTGGGATAAATGCAGACCAGAGAAACCAGCAAATAATAGAACTCTGGAGTTGGAAGAGAACTTAGAAATCATCAGGCACGTTTTTTCCCCTGGTACTACCCACCCCTTCTCCAACACACACCACCATTTTATACGTGAAGAAACTGTGGCCCAGGGCAATTAGTGACGAGAAAAAAGAAAAAATACAAGTATTGGAGGTAATACTGATTTTGGACTGTAGGCTTATTTAAGATGATTTACAGGTCATGAAAGTGTATCTACTTTCAGGCAACTCAGTAAGAAAACATAAGCTTATGGAAATAGATAAGAAAGATGAACAAGGATTCACATCACAGGAAAATCAAAGGCTAGCACCACTAAAAAAAGAATTTAAGATATTTATTGAATATTTTTTAGATTAAAAAAAGAACAGAGCAAACTCACTAGAATATGACTGGCTTTCTGGCACAGCCCCGTGGAGCTGTATGGGCTTCATATTAGACTATTTTAAGTGTATATATATATATGTATATATATATAAAGAAACAGAGAAGAGGATTTAAAGTAACAATAATTGGACTTTTTCAAAAAATGATTTGCTTTTTAGATCTAGATAATCTAGACAGTGCCCCCCCCCCGATGAGATATTTCCACTGTAGGTTAAGTTATGTTTTATAAGGGCATTTTGTATCTTACTAAGAATTCTCACAGAAAGGCAAGAACACCAAATTAAATATTAGCCGCTTGTGGTTATTTTAAGACTCATCTCAATAACCAAGAGAATTTGGGTCTCACACTTTGTACCTTTTGATTACAAACAGCTCTAAAGAGGTGTATGTTGTACTTCATCAAAAATTATAGAGGATCGGCCGGCTGAGACGCTTGGGGACTGAAATTAGGCAATTCAGAGTTTCTCATGCGTGTTAGCTGCCTTTTGTTTCGACCCCTGTCATTCTTAGTCTGTCTTTTTCAAGATTCTGCTGGAAAGACTGTCCTGAGTGAGGACAGAAGAGAAAAATGGCAGGATCCTGAGTCACCGGTCCGCACAATCCCTCCAGCTGAGGTAGGGTAAAAGGCGACTGACAGATTTCTGTCTGAACTTTCGGTTGAGAGTGTTATATTTAGATTCCGCCTGATTGTTCTTTCTTGTGGTTTCAGTTCGGTTTGGTTTAAGCATAACCCAGTCACGTCTGAACTCACACAACAGGAAGGTTTCTGAAAAATGGTGTATAAATCCATTATTAACGAATCAAAAAGCATCAGGAGAACTTAATGGAATTTATCCCAATGTTCTGAATCACCTGTTTCCTTGAGTAGACACAGTGGTCCCAACCCTGCCCTGATTTATCTTTTAATATACGCTGTATTTTTTTTTAAATCTTAAACCTGGCACCTCAGTTCTTGAACTTTCAACCATGTATGTTGGGTAATTTGTTGAAAATTCATCACTGAAAAGCTGCCCTTCTGCCTTTAGCATTTGAAATCCCTTGGCAGGGAGACATTTTTCTCGGAACAAATCTTTTGAAGGGCCATAAAACAATTCTCCTGGCAAGAAGTCCTTTTTAAACTTTTTAGATCATTATAATATTATGCTGATTTATCAAAAACATGGATTCCGACTTGAATAGCTGTAGACTTCTGGCAGACATAGGCATGTCAGATGTCTTGGCACAGTTTTGGGGTGGAAGGGGACTTTCCCACTTCTTTATGTAATCCACACTCATCACATGTGGGAATTTGATGCAGTTTCTTCTGTTATACTGAAATGCTTAGCTTTTCATACCGGACATGCTGCTCCGTGAAAACAGGCTCTGTGTATGTCTGTATATATTTAAATGAAATGAAAAAGAAAAGCAAAATCAAAATCCAAGAAATGCCTTCAGTTTGCAGTGGTGATTATTTTTAGGCCGTGTTCATATGCACCAAAAGGTCTCTTTTAAGTCAGGTGACTGGAACTTGGAACAGAGCTTCCCATAGAAACAATAGTATAGTATGTGTGGTGCTAAAGTTTCCAGACCAGCCCTCAAAGCTTAGTTAACCCATCATAGGCTAACATGCTTTGCAGCAAAGGGACAGTGCTGTGTAGCATATCAAAATACTGTTTAGATATAGAGAACAGACTTGTGGTTGCTGAGGGGGAGGGGAGGTGGGGAAGGGAAGGATTGGGAGTTTGGGATTAGCAGATGCAATATTATACATAGAATGGATAAAAAAGAAGGTCCTACTGTGTAGCACAGGGAACTATATTCAATATCCTGTGATAAACCATAACGGAAAGGACTATGAAAAGAATATATACGTGGGTGTATAACTGAATCACTTTGCTGTACAACAGAAATTAACACAACATTGTAAATCAACTATACTTCAATAAAATAAAAAACAAACACTGTTTAATGATATTCAACCTGCAGCTTGTTTCAGTGCTAGACCTTAAAATTGAAAAAAAATGTATTGCATAGGGATACATTTAATTTCTCTTAAAAGGTGGGTTTTGAGGAAAAGTCGTTCTAAAGAGACTTGGCGTGGTGGAAGAGCCCCAGGCGGACCTGAAGACGTGCTACGTAGCAATTTGGGCATCTTAGACCAGTAAATCAACCTCTCGATCCTCAGTTTGTTCAGTGTCGTGAAGCAGTGGTGAGGGTCAGAGCAGAAGGTGGGGCGGGAAGCTGATGTGTAAACTGTGAAGTTCTATACAGAGGTCCAGGGTAAGTTCTGATTCTTTCCTTAATTATGAAAGTCCTGTGGCTGGGCATTTCTTTTTCTTGACCCATGTGTATTCATAGCAACACTGCTTAACAATTAAGATTGATCCCATTTAGCTCACAGACACCATAAATGCGTGTTATTTTGACTCATTTGCAAGACAGTAACATTTGCTTTTTTGAGACGGGTTGGTTGGAATTTCCAAAGCAATCTCTCTCTCTGTCATGCTCTCATTTTTCTAGTCTTCAGACCTCTCCTTTGTGTGAGTATCTCTTTCTTAATCACCTTCTCAAGTTTCAGGTTACATAGCAGGGCTCCCACTCCAGGCTGGCCTCCCAGCGGCCCTGGCCTCTCTGTGACCCATGCCTCTGGCCTCAGACCAGCTGTGCACTGTGGGCATCTCCTGCAGTTGACCAGCGCTGACGAGGGGCCCCCTTGTGCTCAAAGCCTCGCTGGACACCAAGCAGAGGCAGCCTGCCTGGAGGGACCACAGCCTTGGAACAGTATCTTTGATGGGACGAGCCTGGCCCTAGACCCTGATGCTAAGGGTAACACTCGAAGTGCTATGGGCCTCATACCCCAACCCAGGAGCTTTTCTGGTGGAAGTGGTGTTAGGAAAGAAAATGGGGGCTCAGTGGCCATTGCAGAGCCAAGTGTTCCCATTCCCCGCCCCATTCGCTGGGGCAGGTTGGGGTGAGACTACTTGAATACATGTAAGATTCACGGTAACCCACCAAAGAGGTGCATTGAAAGGGACTTATTAAAGTATTGTTTTTTTGTGTCAAAGTTACAAATTTCGGGTCTAAACAGAATAATAACATTTAATATTGGAAGCAGCCATTAGAGGTCAGGAAGTACAGCTTATTCCTTTTGGAGCGGAGAAATCTTTTTTTAATAATTTTTTAAAAATTAATTTAAAAAGATTTTAAAAAAATTTTTGGCTGCACCTCGGCTTGCGGGATCTTAGTTCCCCAACCAGGGATTGAACCCGGGCCCTCTGCAGTGAAAGAACAGAGTCCTAACCACTGGACCACCAGAGAATTCCCTGGAGGGGAGAAATATTGAGCTGGACAAGTAAACTCATTTGCAAGTGTCTCGTGCCTTCACATCTTGAGCTCTTTCATAGGATGTCCTTAAGGTGCTACATCAGCTCGCTACCCGCTCTGTTCTCTGTGTAAGGTTGGCACTGATTGGCACAGCTGTTCGCTGAGATCCTAGGATCTGCCTAACAGTCTACAAAGACCAGACATGAAGTAGGGGGTAGCCTACTATACTACCTCTGATTCCCTTCTCCCACCATAGAGAGAATTAGTATTATTTATTAAGCAAGGCAATTTGTAGGAGCTACAGAAACAAGACATATGACACAGTTTCTGCTCTTTTAGAGCTTGCAGTGCTGTATTATCTCACATAATTAGAGGGAACCAATTCTGGACCACACAGCACGTACTGAATTGGATATTAGTGTTTCTCCTACTGACTCTAGTTAAGATTTAGAAAAGATCAATTTACTTCTTGGGCCTTAGTTTTCTTTTTTTTTTTTAATCAGTCATCAATTTTATACACATCAGTGTATACATGTCAATCCCAATCGCTTGGGCCTTAGTTTTCTTAACCATAAAGTGAGGAGATTGAAGTCTGAAGCCTTCATATCTGTACATTTTGTGAGTCACAGTCTCCTGATACTTTTTCATTTTAATCATCAATCTTTTGATTCCATTTATTCTTTTTATTTCAAGAAATTCTTAGCTAAGATGTAGATGCTAATTAATTTATATGCTGATGTGTGATAGGCAACTTAGCACTTTATAGAACCTCAGGCTGGAAAAAGTGGGGAATTGTATAATAGTCCATTTCTTCAATTTTAAGGCAGAATAGAACCCAAACCTATGTAAAATAATTTGGATTTTTATACACCTCATTAGTAAAATAGAATATGCCTGCTTTTGAATATTCAAAGACTTAGAGGATGTGAAAGAGCTTTTGACTTTACAAAGGGATTTGACCACAGAATTCTTTTCCATAGTGAGTTAGTTCCTGCAGTGCATTTAAAATGTAATATGTTATTTTTTTTTCTTTTTTTAAATTAAACTATAGTTGGTCAAGGAGTCTTTCATTATTATGGAGACAGTTCTAATTCTCAAAGTACATGAGTGCTCAGAAGGTTTTAGTAGGAGTTTCCCACTATAAATTTTGAAACCAAATTATTTTGCCACTTCAAAATAATTTGCATCATCAAGGCAGTCAACTGCCCATGACTAAATTTTCCTTTCAAATAAACAATCTGATCTACTGAGACAACTTCAAAAAAAAAAAAATATGTAATATGATTTGCAGAGCTTATGTGCACCAGAAATATCCAGTTCCGTGTATTTACAATTCATAGTTCTGCAGCAGCGCTGAGCATGTACACACAAAATATGCTTTCTGTTACCTAACTGGAATTTTCTATGGTGTAAGAGGGTTTTTTGGCTGTTGTGTTGGAATTTTACTGACCTTTCTTCCCTCTCTGTTCCTCCCAATCGTCCAGGTGGCATTCATTTGCGAAACAATTAGTTAAAATATGGGAGTTCATCTGTGGCTGTTAGATGTGTCCCCCAGTTAGGGGATGAATTTGTGACTGAGGCGGGAGATGCTTTCTGTAGTGGCCAGAACACGGACCAAGTACAGACGGATTTAGGTCCTGATGCCAGCACAGCCTCTCACTAGCCTTATGCAAGGTATTGACACTTAACCTCAGAATCTGTTTTTCATCTAGAAAACAGAAATTACAATAATAATGCTGAGATCGCAGGATAGAAGAGAGCATTTCTCTTTTCTGAAGGGGCTGACATAAAATAGGCCTTCCATGAAAGGTAGCTCTCTGCCTTTCCCCTCCAACCCGTGGAGCAGCCAGAAAGCAGCAACAAAACTGCAGTCTGTGGAGTAGCAGGGTCTGAGACCTCCGTGGGGTTAAGGCATGGAGGGCAGGAGGCATGAGCAGGGCTCAGCACAGGGTAGCCTGGTGCTGGGGTTAAGCCATTGGCCACCAGAGCCTGAGAGCCTGGGTTCAACTGTCCTAGCTCTGTGATTTTGGTAAAGTCACTGATCAGTTGAGTGCCTCAGTTTCCCGATCTGTAAACCAAGGCTAGTAGCACTTACGTCATCAGGTTGTTGGAGATCCCATGGGTTAGTTTGCGTGCAGCGTGCAGCGCGCAGAATGGTCCCTGGCACATAACAAGTCTGTGTTTACTGCAGTCTGTTACCATGAAAATCATTTTTTGTTGTTAGTGTCATGCAAACTTTAAAACCATTCCATGAAATGACTGTAGTCTTTACAAAGAGAACAGATCTTTTCCATCAAGGAGGAACAGGCTTGGCCAGCATCTTTAACAGGAGATAGATTTGCTCTTAGAAGTCTGCTCCGGTCTTTCATCTCGCTCCCTGCCTGTCCACTCTGTACAGCTTTTGTTATTAATGTGGAGCAGTTGAAGTCACTGACTTGGGTGCCGGCCAGGCCAGTGTTTCTGCGGGTGTATATTACTTTCCTAGGCTGGTCCTGAACAGGATGATGGAAATCAGAGGTACGGGGAAGCTGTCCTTCTAGGCAGCCTGCACATAAGGTGTGTTTGCCGTCTTCCTCGTATTGGTGCTGATGTATCAGAATCTGACTTAGTATCCTAGTAATTTTTTTTTTCTCTTACCCTACAACCTTTATCGCTCTTCTTTTAGCTGTCGTTTTGCTTGTTCTCGGGTTAGACAGACTGACGCTGATTTATTATTTGTCTTTCTCCATTGTTGTTTTATTGTTGAAAATCTTCTCTTCAGTTAACTAAATATTTATTGAAGGCAGGTGAAATTTCTCCATAAAGCTGTATATTTCTGTACTGTGTGTGGTCTATATAAAGAGATGTGACATTTGGGGACTGTTCAATCTATACTGTCTTTTTCTTTGTAAGTAAAATAACCCTGTGGGGAAAATATTTGTCGAAATAGCAAGTGAAAGTGTGTTTCCCTCAGGAACTGTGTCGCTTGAGAACCCACTTTTATTTTCTCCTCTGCTTTCGTATTGGGGGCTTGGGAAACTATGTTTTTGTTGTTTTGGAAAAGCCATGGAATTTTATCAGACATTTTCCTGAACCTCCCTACCTTCACCTTTTCCTGAAATATTTCTTTCAAAGTCCTGTTTTCCTCTGTTAAGAGGATCGATCCATCATTTTTAAAATATAGGAGCTTGCTTGGCTTAGGCCTTTTTGGTGATCCTTTGGCTTTATAAAAAAGAGACTGTTTGTCTGAGAAACAGCACTTGGGAGGTCATATAACCATTAGTGTGAAACTTGGGGCAGCGATCTGTTAGCTTGAGCCATTACAATATTTTTTTCTTTTCATATCTGCAAACAAATGTGTGTCCCCGGACCCTGTTGGGCATTGTGATTGGGGGTGGGAGATACATTCTCCAGTTTTAGACTTGATTCTGACGTCTGTTCCCTAATTGTGGGGCTTTCTGTGATTTTAGTAACTCCCATTGTGAAATAGAAACTGATTTCTAGTTAATCTTACCAACTGCTAAATTGTGACATGCATGTATTTCTTTTCAGTTTCACAGTTGTTTTCTGCTGTTTTCTCAATCTGTAAGCAGTACTTGGGAATTCAAATTCCGGGAAATATTTTTCTTCCATAATGGTGTGTCACAGGTGTTTGAGTGCTACACGTACTCCCTACTCCATTTTTAACGTCAATTTAGTGGAGATAAAACATGGATAATAGCTGTGGGTGTAATGAATCTGGACCCTCTCCCCAGTGGCTCCGTATCTCCATATGTTATGGTTGCCTCTCTGATCTTTCTGAAATGTGCAGTGTCAGAGCACAGAGACTTGGTGTTTAATATAGGCATTTCTGAGATTTTTCTGTATGGTTTGGATATAAAATAGCTTGCACAAACCACATTCTGCATCCATTTACAGAATGCAGTGAAAGGAGAAAGCTTTTAGTGTTATCATACTCTTTATATAGTCTAGCTCTTTTAAAAATATATGTTTTTATGATATGTTAGAAAATTTTGAAACTGCCGAGAAGACAATAAAAATTACTTGTAACTACCACTCAGAGAAAAACTGACTAATTTTCCGGACTAATTTTCTATGCTTATTTATATGGATATGTAGTTATTCTTTTACAAGAGTGTCTATAAACCTTTTTGAAACCTGCCTTTTAAAAAGCATAATAATAGATATGAGAACCTTTCTCACATCCCAAAACTATTCTTTGAAAATATGATTTTAAATAGCTGCAGTTTGGCATCCATTGTGATTTGGCTCTGGAAATACTTATTAAAGATGTGCCAAAGAAAAAAGTGCATTTTGGGGGTGAGGTCTTTCTTCCTAATTTTAAAAATAATTGGGTTAAAAAAGTAATTAAGAACATGTTAATTTTGTGCTTTACTCAAGATAAATTTATTTAATGTTTACTACATTTCTATAATAAAACATTTACTTTATATAATTCTTGGTATAGCAACAACTAATTATAAGTAATTAATGTTTAATTAGCCATTCACAGCTGATTAAACAAGTGATGTTTTCAAAAATGAACTTACCCTATTAAAAAAATCAAACTAGGGACTTCCCTGGCGGTCCAGTGGTTGAGACTCTGCGCTTCCACTGCAAGGGGCACGGGTTCAATCCCTGGTCGGGAAACTAAGATCCACATGCCTCACGATGCAGCCAAAAGAAGACTTTAAAAAAAAATCAAACTGATTTTGAAATAGTTCTTTCTTTCTTTTTTTTTTGGCTGCATCAGGTCTTGTTGCTGCACACGGGCTTTCTCTAGTTGAGGTGAGCAGGGGCTACTCTTCGTTGCGGTGCACAGGCTTCTCATTGTGGTGGCTTCTCTTGTTGCGGAGCATGGGCTCTAGGCACGTGGGCTTCAGTAGTTGTGGCTCACGGGCTCTAGAGCGCAGGCTCAGTAGTAGTGGCGCACGGGCTTAGTTGCTCCGCGGCATGTGGGATCTTCCCGGACCAGGGCTCGAACCCGTGTCCCCTGTATTAGCAGGTGGAGTCTTAACCACTGCACCACCAGGGAAGCCCCTGAAATAGTTCTTTCTTTTAAACTTGAAATAAGATGAAAATCTTTTGCACCTGAATTTTGGGTTCACCTACCACGGTCAGTTGGTGCCATCAGCTAGGCTGTAATTTGGAGGTGAACTTGATTTTCCTTGGGCCTCCAGGCTGTACAGGACAGGAAAGGCCATGCAGTCAGGGAAACAGAGGCAGATGGTCCCCATGATGGGTGCCAAGACCCCAGCAGAGACGGCTGCTACACCTGACAGCCTAGGGTCAACAGTAAATGTCGGTGGCCTTGCTCACCCTTTCCTGGAGAGAAAAGAAGCTCTCCCCCTCTGCTGGCATATTTTGAAACTGCTTTGCAGCCTCTGTTCAGCCTGGGGTAGCAGGTGTCAAGGCAGTTAACTTCTAATGGGCAGTGAAAGAGGAGGTAGTGGCAAAGCTGGGGCCGAGTTGGCAGCCCCTGTGGCTGTCTCATGCAATCCACATTCTGGCGTTCTCAGAGTCTTTCAAAGGAATAGGTCATTTAACCTTGTGTCATTCTGGCGTACTTGGCTCTTCGAGGGGAGTAGTGATGAAACCAAATGGAGCCGTCAGTCAGTGGATCTTAGTGACGCTTTTCAGTTTGAAAACTAAGCCTGCAGTCACAGAACCATCTCTGAAAATCACCCTAGAATTGACTACTGTGGCTTGTCCTCGACACGAGGGAGCTGATGTGGGCAAAAGAACGTGCTGGAGAATCATGTGTCCCCGAGTTTATATAGCTGTGCAGCTACTTCGGAGTAGTATGACTTTGGGCATATTTCTTAATCTTTCTGAACCTCATCTGTAAAAACTGATGCGAATAAGAATTGCTTTCAAGATAAGTGAGAGCTTGTATTTTATAAGTGGATGGCACAGAGTAAGCTTTCGCTCAGTATTAGTTCCCATGATGATGATAGATTCGTGCTGTGATGATGGTAGATGTGTGCCGAGTCATCCGACCACTCTGTGGGTACTTGATTGATCATTGATCTCGCGGTAGCTCTGCAACAAAGTCGTTTCCCCTTCTGAATACAGCCTCCTCGCGCACTGAGCTAAACTCGAAAACGCAAAGCTTTATAAAGAGATGCCCCAAAATACAGTGACTTAAGTTAAAAGGTTTGGGGGGGCTTTTTCCTTTTACTCAGAACAGTCCAGATGGTCCGTACTCCAGGACGAGTAGGAAGCCTCGAATTCCTTCCATCTTGTTTCTCTGCCATCCCGTGAGTGCCGCCCCCATCTTCACAGTCAAGGTGACTCACCATGACCTCTTTTCAGCCAAGAGAAGGGACATGATCTAGATGTTGTACAGATCATTTTCACTCAGAGTCACACGACCACAACTAGCTGTAAGGGAGGCTGGAAAATGTCATCCTTAGCAAGCCAGACACCCTGCGAAGGCTTCTGGTACTGTAGACGGGAGCTGGCAAACAGTGGTCTGAGCACCCAGTCAGCCAGCTACCTGTCATTGTAAATAAAATTGGACAGGCTTATGGTTACCAAGGGGGATAGTAGGGAGTAGGGAGGAAAATTAGGAGTTTGGGATTAACATATTCACACTACTGTATACAACATAGGTAAACAACAAGGCCCTACTGTATAGTACAGGGAACAATATTCAATATCTTATTGAATGGAAAAGAATCTGAAAAAGAATATATATATATATATACACACACACACACGTATATATGTATATATATATATATATCTGAATCACTTTGCTGTACACCTGAAACTAACACAACATTGTAAATTAACTATACTTCAGTAAAAATACACAAAATTTTAAAAACAAATTATATAGGAACACAGCCAGACCCATTCGTTTAGGAATTGTCCGCAGCAGCTTTCACATTACCGTGGAAGAGGTGAGGAGTTGTGACGACCTTACTGCCTGCAAAGCCTAAAGTACTGACTACCTGGCGCTTTACAGAGGTTTGCTGACCTCTACTATAGAAAAGGAGGAAATGACTATTAGGGGAGCAGTTGATAGTCTCTGGTAAGCAGGTGAGTCACTGCCTTGGAAATTCAGAGTTAGGAGTTGGGTCTTACGAAGACTAATGAGCCCGGGAGAGTGAGTTGGTGTGTGGGTGGTCGTTGAAGAAGCAGCATTGGGAAAGATGTAAGGAGCCAGGCATGCAGGAGCCTGGTGGAGGTGAAGGGGGCAGGTACAGAAGGTTGCTTCCTGAAGTGAGCTTCCATCTTTAAAGTGGAGCCTCATGACTCAAGTACCGCTCCCCCCCCCCCACCGCCCCATTCCCTGCAGCCCTCTCCTCTGTCTTGCACTTGATGCTTGCTGCATTCCCACTGCCGCTACCGTGGGTCAGATCTTCTTTTCCCATTGCTTCCTCACTGGTCTCCCTGCACAGAACCTCAGCCTCCAAACCATCCAAGGTAACCTCCTTTCAGTGTGGCTTTTTTTTTTTTTTTTGATGTGGACCATTTTTAAAGTCTTCATTGAATTTGTTACAACATGGCTTCTGTTGTTTATGTTTTGGCTTTTGGGCTGCCAGGCATGTGGGATTCCCAGCTCCCCGACCAGGGATCGAACCCGCACCCCCTACATTGGAAGGCCGAGTCTCATCCACTGGACCACCAGGGAATTCCGTCAGTGTGCCTCTTAGGTTACTCCCCTTTGAAGGACTTCCAGTGGGTCCCGTTATCTACTCAATACAGGCCCAGCTCCTTGGCTGGTCACTCCAGATCTTTCCACCCTTTGATTTCCTATCCTGTTTTCCTTATAGCCTTACACTCCAGTCCCCAGCCTCACAGAAATACCTCTTGCCCACTCTGCGCTTGGCCGTCTCCACAGATCTGCTCCTATCACTGCCTTAGCCTCGCTCTATCGAAAGGCTTTGGGGACCTAGGCCACGGCGGGTGCAGGGTAGGCACGTTCACAGCCGGGCAGATGCGGGTGCTGACTTCCTTTTGGTGCCTCCCACATTTAGATTTCCCTTTCCAGCTGGGCCCTGCCTCCCAACCTAAGGGTAAGCGCTCCCTCCTCAAATGCTTCTAGTGCTTTGTTGGCATCTTACGGCACTCGCTACTTTCTGTGTTGGGGGCGGGGGGGGATTGGTTTGTCATCCCGGGTCTGTTTCTAGTCTCCCAGGGGCTGTAAGGTCTCTGAGGCTGAGTCCAGATCTACCTGAGCCCTGCCCTCTTCACTTTTACCTAGTAGGTGTCGGTCAGTGGTACAATGATGCTGTCTACAAATTAATGCCTGTCACGAAAAATGGAACTGACTTACCTGGAGGAATTTAGGTGCAAATGAAAATAGGGCCCTGATTAATTATGTGGAAAATGAGTGCCACTTAAGATCTTCAAAACTCAGTGTAATATTTTTGCGAGTTTTTAGAAGATGAACACTACGTTGTAAAAGTGTTTTCTTCAGACCTGAAGACATAGTAAAAGTGTTTTCTTCAGACCGGAAGCAGTATTGAATGCATTCTTTTTTTTTTTTTTTTTTCCGGCCGCGCCGAGAGGCTTGCAGGATCTTAGTTCCTTTACCAGGGATCAAACCCGGGCCCTTGGCAGTGAAAGCATGGAGTCCTAACCACTGGACTGCCAGGGAATTCCATATGTATGTATATATAGAGAGAGAGAATGCATTTGGAAGTTTCAAGCAGTTCCTTGGAAGCCAGGGCTGAGCCAGAAACCAGACAGCCCTTGTGTGAGGCCTAAGAGGGAACATGTGGACACAGACCCCGAGTACAGGAGATGGGCCACCTGCAGAAAAGCCTCTTAGTCCACTCCCAGGGTGGGATTGGAGCCCTTTCTCACCAGTGCTGCCAGAGACATACCTTATCATGTAGACGATCCATCTAAAATCACTCCCATCATAATCACAGAAGGTCGCATTTTCACAGCTTCATCTTTCCACAGTCGCGCATCAGATGTCAGAGGAACTTTTATTTTTATAGAAATGATGTACCCTATGGAGTGCCAACTCCTTTTGCTCCCTCTGTCTTTTTAACCAAGCCTAGAACGAGGGGACCCATCTAAATCATGAGATACTTGCTTACTCTGGGAAAGAATTCATGCTGTCCACTCATCCATCTCCTGTTAATTAAAACCTAGTGACGGGACTTCCCTGGTGGCTCAGTGGTTAAGAATCCGCCTGCCAATGCAGACGATATGGGTTTGATCCCTGGCCCAGGAAGATCCCACATGCCATGGGACAACTAAGCCCATGCGCTGCAACTACTGAGCCCACGTGCCGCAACAGCTGAAGCCCGCGCGCCTAGAGCCCGTGCTCCACAACAAGAGAAGCCACCGCAACGAGAAGCCCCTGTGCACCGCGACGAAGAGTAGCCCCCGCTCGCCGCAACTAGAGAAAGCCCGCGCGCAGCAACGAAGACCCAGTGCAACCATAAATAAATAAATAAATTTAATTAAAAAACCAAAAACCTAGTGAAGTTGGCACTGATGGCAGGAAGCAGATGGATAAGCATGAATTTTAAATGTATATTCAGACTTTCTGAAAGGATCGGAAGGAAAGATACGACCTAGGCAAAATGGTACAGCTCCACCTGGGAGTTCAAGAGCTGATGCTTGAAGAACACCTAGAAATAGTGCTTACAGCCCCTTTTGTCAGAAAGGAGGGAAGAGAAGGGCCTTCTTTTCTTACAGTCTATGCAATTATTAAAGAATTAAACAATTTATTCTGGAATTTTTACTCAAGCTTAAGTTACGATAAAAAACCACCTTCTGTCTCTTCACTCATCCTGTACTTACTCTTCTGTGTCCAGTGCCTGGCACAGTAATCAACAAACAGTAAGTGTTCAATACATATGTGTTGAAGGAGTAAATAAATGGCTCTTAATAAAGAAAGGAATAAATAAAGCTCTTACTTATAAGAGCTTTCTGGAAGATTAAATGGACTCTTCAGCAAAATGATTTTTTTTCCAGAGGTGAAATGTAAAGACAAAAGAAGCTGATCTTTCTAATCCCCCTCCTGCCTTCACCTTGCCAGTCTCCTCCAGTACACATGTCCCTGGCACCTCTCCTGGTTTTAGTTTAAAAAGTTCATGAGGAGTAAAGGTGTGTCGCCTCATATTACTGAAAGGAAAACCCCAGTGTTGGGTAAGGGTTTCATGGTCCCTTTCATAATAAGCATGATATTAAACACAGCCAAAATGAGCTCATTTTGAATTAATCTTGTGTTACAGCACTGATTTGAGGTACAGATCTAGGCTTTGTGTGTCACATAATAGAATTTTGGAAAGGAATTAAAAGGTTTCAACCAGAAGACTCTTTCAACTTGCTGCTGTCTGATTCCTTTGAAGTTTGGGGGGTTATTTTTACAAATTTTGATCTTCAACAAACAGTAGGTTAACGATGTTTATGAGCAACCAAATATAATTTATACCTCTTCATTTTGAGCTCGTAATATTTCTCCTCCGGGTATGTAAGAGATAACACAGCAGAAAAATCTCAGCCGGAGGGAGATGATTTGCAAAGTGATCCGTAGGGGACACTGCAGTGTAGTGGGTGGGCGTTTGAACTTTGCATCGGACAGACCTGCAGTTTTGATCATTGCAACGTCCTTTTGTCCTTGGAAAAAGTCACTCAATCCTCCAAGTCTATGTTTCTTCATCTGGAAACTGGGAACAGTAACAGTACTTTGCTCAGAGGCTCATTAATGAGATAATTCATGGAAGGCTCTCAGAACAGTGCTGCATACAGTGCTTGCATCGATTGTGATAAAACCAGTGCTGTTGGAACAAAGAGATCCCAAAATACAGTGAATTAAAGAAGATACAACTTTAGTTAGTGCATCCAGGCTTGCAAGGCAAGGCAGTCATACTCCTTGCAGAAATCCAGGGACTCAGGTTTTCTACTTTGTTACTCCATCCACCCGACATCGCAGAGTCCATCTGCATGGTCAGAGTGAGGTCATGGGCACTTCTGTGTCCAAGCTTGAGGGGAGGGGGAAGAGTGTGGAGGTGTCATGCTCAGTGTCTTCAGGCCCAGACCCAGAAAAGGTGCACACCCCTGCACTCACCTGACCACATCTGGCTGCCAGAGAGTCTGGAAGTAGAATTTCTAGATTCTGGGTACTCGGTACTGGACAGCATGTACCCAGTTACAAGGCGTTCACGGTGGAAAGATGGAAAAACAGACTTGGGGGAGCAGGGCTTAATCAATGCAACCATTATTTTTTTTTTATTAAAAAATAACATCTCAAGTGAGGGTTTCAATATCCCGGCTCCGGGGGAAGAGGAATGAAAGGGCTGTTGCAGCACAGAATTTGTGTCTCCCCTAAGAGGTTAGTTGTTTTCTGAGGGAGGGGGTCCTTTAAGTGTTAAATGGCAAATCCAGGTAAACCTTGAGGCAGAGTAGGAAGGGTGGGTAGAAAGCTGTAGAAGGGGTGGGAATGTGATAAATGGAGCAAAGGCTGATTAGCTGTGCTCTTCTTGAAAGGCCTGCTCTGTAAGTTAAACTTAACCCCTCATGTGACCCGGCAAGGACAAAGGACAGTGGCTTCTAGAGAAACTTTTTCTAGGAGTGAGGAAGTTATTTCAAAGCACAGAAAAGAAGGCAGAGAAGTGGAGACTTGCACAGAGAAGTCTTATTCATCTTTTTCTCTTTCAAAGATATACTTTGTGCTATGCAAAGGAAAAACTTACATAAATATTCACTGAGATTATCTCTGACTTGTCACTGTTGCCAAAGAAAAGACAAATACACGAGTTTCTGCATTTAAAGGCAAGTACTTCAGGTAAAAAAATGAACTATTAAATAAGCAACTTTTCTCAACAGAAGAAATGCACAGATTCTTAAGGACAGCCAAGTTGGGGGTAAAGATCTAGTATTAGAGCAAAATATTTTCAAATGCTCATAAAAATGATCTCCAAATTATTTTATTCTTGTGCATTTAGCAGTTGCTAAAAAACAATTAGAAGGAATGAAATGATGTCCTGAGTCGCTCCATAATATTTTTAAAAATCTCCTACAATTTTAGACTTGGCAAGTAACTTACACTAGACTCTTTTGTATGCAAGTAATGCTCATACATGAGCAGGCACTGGTTTTTGTTTTTGTAAGTAACCCTTTGCCTAACCACTGAAAATAGCTGCAGCTATTTTAAACAGATGGTCCAAAGTTCATAGGAAAGAAAGGAGAAGTGAGACTGTTTCTCAGTTTTTATTTTTCCCCCACCAAAATGACAAAAATAAATAACAGCATATACTCTGAACCAGATTTCATGGAAGTGTTTACCTCTAAGGAAATTAAGTTTCCTAAGAGGTGGGATTTTGTAGATTGACCTGTATGACTTGACTTGTACAGTCAAAATATAGTGCTTAAATTCCTAGTTTCTGATTGCTTTTATCAAAATGATTGCTACGCTGTTGAAATGGAGCTTTTGTTTTTTAAAGGAAAATTAACTGTGGTGAAATATATGGAGCCTATGAAAACTTATTTCAAGAATTCTGAAATCTTAAGAGGGTGGTAAGTGGTGATGACGTGTTGATAGTTTATGTTCCTGTTGCCAGAGACTCAGCAAGAATTCCAGTAGATGAAGTTCAGATTCTTAACAATTTCGAAATTCTTCGGGGTTCTTGGGCTAGGAGTTAATTAGCTACTCTTCTTTAGTTTCTGACATTGCAAATAATGAATATTTTGATAATTCAATAATGAATTAGTATGAAGGACTTGGAAAAAGAAGGCATTTCTTTAATATTGCAGATGCTGTTGTTAGATGTCAGGGAGCAGATTACAATAGTAGTTTTGTCCAACAGATAAAGGAAGGGATATCCAGAGTTTTCTACTTGTGAAATATATACTAGGTTGCTGAAGCTTACTTAGATTTTTGTTTTTTATGAATTCCCATTAGTGATAACTGTACCTGGTTCATGTCTATAAGCTCTATGTCCTTCTGTGTGTTCACAAACCCCCTACAATTCTTTGATTCTGATGCTTGCATTTTCTTTTTTTTTTAATTAATTAATTTTTAAAATAAATTAATTTATTTATTTATCTATTTTTGACTGTGTTGGGTCTTCGTTGCTGTGCGCAGGCTTTCTCTAGTTGCAGCAAGCAGGGGCTACTCTTTGTTGCTGCGCACGGGCTTCTCATTGCAGTGGCCTCTCTTGTTGCGGAGCACGGGCTCTAGGCACACAGGCTTCAGTAGTTGTGGCTCGCGGGCTCTAGAGCACAGGCTCAGTAGTTGTGGCGCATGGGCTTAGTTGTTCCGCGGCATGTGGGATCTTCCTGGACCAGGGCTCGAACCCGTGTCCCCTGCATTGGCAGGCGGATTCTTAACTACTGCGCCACCAGGCAAGTCCCTTCTTTTTTTAAAATTGAGGTATAGTTGCTGTACAATATTAAATAAGTTACGGGTGTACAATATAGTGATTCACAAGTTTTAAAGGGTATGCTCCATTTATAGTTATTATAAAATATTGGCTGTATTCCTTGTTTTGTACAATATATCTTTGTAGCTTATTTTATACCCATAGTTTGTACTTCTTAATCCCCTACCCCTGTATTGCCACTTCTCCTTCCCTCTCCCCACTGGTAACCAATAGTTTGTTCTCTATATCTGTGAGTTTGCTTCTTTTTTGGTATATTCACTAGTTCATTGTATTTTTTAGATTCCATGTATAAGTGATATCATGCAGTATTTGTCTTTCTCTGTCTGACTTATTTCATTTAGCATGATACCCTCCAAGTCCATCCGTGGTGCTGCAAATGGCAAAATTCCATTCCTTTTTAAGGCTGAGTAGTATTCCATTGTATATATATATGTACCACATCTTTATCCATTCACCTGCTGACGGACGCTTAGGTTGCTTCCAAGATGTTTGCATTTTCTTTACCTTTACTGTTGCAGTGGCAACCTATGATTGGTAGCTCTTGGGCATTCATTGGCTATGGATTATAAACTACCCATCTGGAATCTTTCACCTTTCTTCTGTCTGAAATTGTCTAAATAAAAAGTAGTAGAGTGGCGCATATGAATTAATAAAATCATAGCCCAGGGGCCAGCAAACTACAGCCTGTAGTTCTGATTATATCTAAGAAGGCACGTTACATTTTTAAAAGACTGTAGAAAAATAAAAGGAAGAAGAATATGAGACAGAGACCATGTGTAGCCTGCAGTGCCTGAAATATTTGCTATCTGAGCCATTACAAAAAAGTTTGCTGCCCCCTGTCATAGACAGATAGTATAATGTTAAGTGGTTAAGGTACAGACTCTGGGGCCAGGGGACATTGGTTCAAATCCTGGCTTTACCACTTGCAGCAAGTTACTTAATTTCTCTGTGACTCGTATTCTTCTCTATAAATGGGAATAATTACAGTGCCTACCTCATAGGGCTGTGGTGAGAACTGTGTTAATGTATGAAGTGCTTAGAACAATGCCTGGTACTTAGTACTCAGTAAATGTCAGTGATTATTATTACTGTTGTGGGAACAGTCTTTAGAGATCATCTAAACTAGCCTATGCTTTCAATTGGTGAATGAGCAAATTTTCAAACACCACTTTCTGTTTAAGGCCATTTTCTTTCTAATAGTGCCTACTTTACTGAAAAAGGACATTGAGACAGACCCATACTCAGATGTAAAAAAAAAAAAAAAAAAAAAAAAAAATGCTCAAAAGCATAAAAGGAAATAATAAAGATACCTGCGTTTTAGGTTCAGAAAAGAATATTAAACGTGACACTTTAAAACAAAGCAAATGGACATTCTTTGATGTTACTTATGACAAGCGTAAGAAGAAATAAAGTGGAAATGAGAGTGATTGGAGAAAGGATAATTGTTAGAGAGAGAAAGAAGGGGAAACAAGAACACGAAAGGCTGTCAGCAGAAGAGGAGAAAGGTTAGATCAAAAGGGAGGCTGGTGGTTTCTGCAGGATGTCCAGTGTTAACATCCCTTCTTCCCTTGGGAGCCCACCTTAATCATTCTATGTGTCGCCGTTTATTTTTTCTCTGCAGAAATAAATTTTCAGCATCAAGTCAAGGAGTGTTTACTGAACACACATTATATGTAGGGTATGTTCCCTCAGAAAACCGGTCACATATGTGTGTGTGTGTGTGTGTGTGTATATACACAAAAAATCATCATATTTTGTATATTTATTTGTGAAGCCAAGTAATTTTATTACCTTTAGCCACTTGCCTTCATCATCATCATCATTCTCACCATGAAAACATCTGTCAGATTCCTGAATACCTTTCTTCATTTTCTCTAGTACCCCTTGATTCGCCACTAAGTAGGGGAAGAACAAACTTAGTTATTTACAAAATATAGAAAATGTTACAGGAGACACACAAGAAATGAGTTAAGTAAAATTCATTCTTTCTTTTTCCTTCTATTTTTCTCTAGTCGTTTATTCTGTTTGTGGATATCGGACCCGAGAGATGAATGGTCCAGGATTGGTATTTGATGATGTCAGGGGACTGAAGTAATGGCCTCGCACGGAGATTACACAGCCAAGGCACACATTGATTATTACCTCATCTTATTAGCTGATGGAGACCTTTGAGGAGACAAGGTTGCATAGCTTTCAAGCCTGCAGCTCCCAGGATGTGACCCTGAGAGCTTGATAATTGTTACTGCCCAGTGGGACCACGTGAGGGATAGTGGTGGCTTCGTGTACTAAAATACGTTTTATGGGAGTGCTATAACAATTCCCCCCCATCCTTTGGATTGTTCAGATAAGGTTAGCACTTTCAAATCGACTTTAGTTTTCCTTCGTAGCAGTTACAGAACTAAAATCAGTCCTGCTCGCTTACTTGGGTTTGCCCTCCTCCACTAGAATTTACGTTTGCTGAAGCAGGCGAGTTCTTGTTTCTTAAACTATGAATGTCCTTCTAGCAGCCAGAACAGCGGCACATGGAGGTGCTCAATAAATACTTTTGGATGAGTGAATGAATGAATAAATTAAATATAGTTGTTGATTTCCACTGAAATAGCCTCCCCAGATGCATATAGGTTGCCAGTTGGTGTCATTCTAGATGTTTTTGTGCTAAGAAGAATATCTTTTTTTTTTTTATTTATTTATTTTTGGCTGTGTTGGGTCTTCGTTTCTGTGCGAGGGCTTTCTCTAGTTGTGGCAAGCGGGGGCCACTCTTCATCGCGGTGCGCGGGCCTCTCACTGTCATGGCCTCTCTTGTTGCGGAGCACAGGTTCCAGACGCGCAGGCTCAGTAGTTGTGGCTCACGGGCCCAGTTGCTTCGCGGCATGTGGGATCTTCCCAGACCAGGGCTCGAACCCGTGTCCCCTGCATTGGCAGGCAGATTCTCAACCACTGCGCCACCAGGGAAGCCCCAAGAATATCTTAAGAATACTTTAAATTTTGAATGAATTCTGTTGAAACCCATGAACAGGTGAGCACATAAAAGGGAAATTGAAAATGAAATCCATGTTTTCATGGGTTAATACTATTGTAACTTAAATGGTGAGCAGTAAGATTGTTGGATGCCCACGGCTCAGGCAGTTAAAGCCTTTAGTTGTGGCTAAAAATGTTTGAGAGGGCTTGTAAAATACAGTTGTCCCTTCTGGTATCTGACGGGGAGTGGTTCCAGGACCCCCCTCGGATACCGCAGTCCACGGGTGCTCAGGTTCCTTCTATAAAATGGCTTAGTGCACATCCTCCTATAGACTTTCGATCATCTGTAGACTACTTGTGATACCTAATACAACGTAAATGCTGTGTAAATAGTTGCAGACGCGGTAAATTGAAGTTTTGCTCTTTGGAACTTTCTGGAATTTTTTTTTTTCCCGAATATTTTTGATCCGAGATTGGTTGAAACTGTGGATGCACAACCTGCAGATATGGAGGGCAGGCTGTATTGTTGTTCCCTTTATTCTAAGAGAATAGCATAATAAGTACTGATGTTTAAAGCAGTGTTCTTTCAAATAACAGTGGATTGTAAAACGTTATTAACCACTATACTCTGCTGCTGCCTTTTATTTTTATTTTTAATTAATTAATTAATTTTTAAATTTTATTTTTAAATTAATTAAATGCAAGTTTAATTAATTAAATTTTTAATTTTCTTCACACCTTTTATTTTTTTTTACATCTTTATTGGAGTATAATTGCTTTACATTGATGTGTTAGTTTCTGCTGTATAACAAAGTGAGTCAGCTATATGTATACGTATATCCCCATATCCCCTCCCTCTTGTGTCTTCCTCCCCCCCCTCTAGGTGGTCACAAAGCACGGAGCTGATCTCCCTGTGCTATGTGGCTGCTTCCCACTAGCTATCTATTTTACGTTGGGTAGTGTATATATGTCATTTTTTCAACTGAAGTATAGCTGATTTACAATGTTGTGCTAGTTTCAGGTATACAGCAAAATGATTCAGTTATACATATATATATATGTATATATATATATTCTTTTTCAGATTCTTTTCCATAATAGGTTATTATAAGATATTGAATATAGTTCCCTGTGCTATACAGTAGGTCCTTTTTTATCTATTTTATATATAGTAGTGTGAATCTGTTAATCCCAGTTTCCCAGTCCATCCTTCCTCCACTTCCCCTCCCCCTTGGCAACCACAAGTCTGCTCTCTATGTTTGTGAGTCTGCTTCTGTTTTGCAGATAAGTTCATTTGTATCATATTTTAGATTCCACATATAAGTGGTATCATATGGTGTTTGTATTTCTCTTTCTGACTTACTTCACTTGGTATGATAATTTCTAGGTCTACCCATGTTGCTGCAAATAGCATTATTTCATTCTTTTTTATGGCTGAGTAGTATTCCATTGTATATATATCAATATATACCATATCTTCTTTATCCGTTCATCTGTCGATGGACACTTAGGTTGCTTCCATGTCT
This sequence comes from Eubalaena glacialis, assembly GCF_028564815.1. NCBI lineage: Eukaryota > Metazoa > Chordata > Mammalia > Artiodactyla > Balaenidae > Eubalaena > Eubalaena glacialis. The sequence goes on along the minus strand of NC_083720.1, from coordinate 122,687,353 downwards.
TGGGTATTGTAAAGAGTGCTGCTATGAACATTGGGCTGCATGTATTTTTTGTACTGCCATCTTTTAAAGCATGCCTTCCATATACCCTTTCTTAGGGTTTGGATGTAACAAAATGAGTAGTAAACCAAGAAGGAGGAAGGCATGGCCTGTAGGGCTTGGTGGACCCACCCTGGGAAAATAAGGCGGGAAATCACAGGAGGAAAGCCTGGTGAAACAGAAAGGCAGGGCAGGGGAGGACTCCAGCAGAGTGGACCTAAGAAAGGAGAGGATTGGTAAAATGGGAATTACAATGGGAAGCTTGGGAAAAGTTGACGATCTGATAAAGGCAATTGGTGAGGTGGAAAACAGAGACTCCATTAGACCAGGACCCAAGGAGCATTCTCTGTTGTGTGGCCTGGGGATAGTGACACTGACCTTGGACAAGAAGAGAAGCCAAGGCAATTCTAGCCCCAAGGGGCCGTAGGAAACAGCACACATCCACGGTCATGAGAGTGTAAATGCCCTTTACTGATTTTAAACTCTTAGACTCAACCTTTAGAGTTAAAAAACAAAATTGAGATGGTTATAGAACAGGGTGAAAGTATGTGTACAGCAGATGAAAATCAGGCAGTGGAAGGGCGTGAGGGAAGATGGTGGAGAGGATGAAAGCTAATTGTTCCAAGAAAGTTACACTCTGTGCCTGATAAACTACAATAGCAGCTTAGTATGTGGCTCAAAGTTTCTCTGATTGAGGGACTGGAATGGGGATATCACTACTTTGGGAGGAAGGAGGGAAGAGGCAGTAGGGAGAAAGTGAGCTGTCAAGGCTGGACCTCAGTAGATAGACAGTGTCTAAAAGGGACAAGTCATATAGAAGCATAGTGTTTGGAAATAGGATATATCTTTTACTGTCCTGGTAAGAGACTCAGCTCAGCTCAGATGGTTCAAATGTAGACTTTAATGAAGGGACTATTTATGGTGCTGTGTGTTGGGCTTAGATGAGGGTCCTTATACCCTTAGGGCTGGAGGGACAGGGGAGGAGATAATAAATGCTAATTTAAAACACTGTGTATACAAGACCAGTGAGCTCTGGAACAATGAGGAGCGACCACCCAGGGACGCTGTGCTCAGGAATTAGGTAAAGCCAGGAGAAGAGAGGAGGATAAATACGCTCACCCCCTCCCCAAACAGAGAAGGGTGGAGAATGGGTGGGCGTGAGGGGTTTAAACCAAGAATAACCAACCCAGGGCAGCCACCAAGAGAAGCCAAAACCAGGACATCCTTCTCTTTAGAGGCCAGCTGGGGGTGAGGATGCCTGCAGTGGGGATTTTTGTTATTGTGTTGCCTGATAAGCTCTTCTGTACAATTTGATGTTTTAACCTCCTGCAGGTATGAATTTAATAGAACATTTTAATATACATACTTTTATTCAGCACCTGTTATTTCATCTAATGTGCTAGGAGCGACTCAGTCTGTTCTTAAGTTGCTTATCGTCTCCTTGGAGAGAAAAGATGCTACACAAACCAGCAAACAAAATAAATATGATTACGAATTGTGATTAATGCTATAAGTTTAATTTCATAGCACACAAAAAGTTAGTGCTACTTGTATAAACATAAGTCTTTAATAATGATACTGCACTAATTTTTAAAATATAATTATTTGGGAGTGGGGACAGTTCTTCTCTTGAGTAGCTTGTTTTGCTCTAACCGTAATACACGACATGCTGCAAATCAGATATACGAACAGAACAGCTGCCTCTTTGTTGTTTTGTTCGCTTGTTACTCATTTTAATGAATAATTTGAACTGACTCCAAAACATTATATTAGATATATAAGCATGCTTTAAGAATTATATCATAATGTTAGTGTATTTAAAACTTAGTAGTGATATCATTATCTAAATATAGTAAGTTTTAAGAAAGTCAATTATTTTAGCTGCTTTGCCCTCTATAAATATTGTAATTTGGTAGTGAAACAGACAGCAGATAAAAATTAACCCGAGGAGCCATAATATCCAAGTAGAGAGAGCTGGGAAAACTCCCCCCAACCTTCCTTCTTCCTGACATAGGAGCCTTGATGATTGGAGTAAATCTTTTGGGGGGGTCTTTGGTGGAAATTTGCCTTTCCTTGCTTTTCTAGTAGAGATCTGAGCAACAAAAGAGAAATTGGGAAAAGCATTACCAGCACAGGAGTTTTCTTCGGTCTTCTTGATACTTCCTGTTGCTGAGGGTTTGTCCGAAGGGAAAAACGATAAATGATCAGAGGAAGATGGTTGTCAGCTGTCTCCTCATCCCTCTCACCTTTCACAGCATGCACAACAGTCTGAGAACAGAAAAAATCTAAGTCTTGGGTTCCTATATCCTGAGTATTTGCTTATTAAAGTAAGGCTTGAATACTTCGTCTCCCCTGATTTAGGCCCCTCTGTTTCCTCCATGAAAAAGCTGGTCAGAGTGTTTTAAGCTGATAACTGCGTTACATGTAAGATGTAGTCATAAATCACTGGAAGCGAACTGTTTTTAGAACCTGCCAGAATTATCATACTAATGCACTTCTACACAGGGTGTTAAAACATGCTAATTCAGGAAACTTTATTTTAGTGCCTTTATTCGTCTCTGAATGTTTTTTGTATGGATCCTCTCATTTGAATTTTTTTATACAGTTCTGGGAAACAGAAGTCTTACCGATGCAGGAGTTTTACATGTTCAAGTACTTACATATGGGAGAAAACCTAGTATCACCTCTCTAGAGATCATTTTGTTTAAAATAATCATTAGTTATTAAGCATTCTGATTGCTCCAGAGGTTAAGAAATAGAACTGCTGGATCACTGAAGCCCAGAAACTCCGAAGACTTGTATCTCCCTTCAGGGATGATTTTCTGACGTTTTGTTCAGTGAGTGTAGTTTGTCTGACCCTGGCTGGCTGGATGGCTAGCTTGCAAATGTGTGTCACCAGTCACAAGGGGGGAGGGGGGTCACGGGACTGGTTGTTTACATCAGTCAGTAGCAGTGACTGTCATCTTCATATTTAAAGAAATGTACATGTTAATGCAAAACTCGAGTACAAAATGGGCAGCCGGTTTGAAGGAGAGTCGGCTGTTGCTGCTGATGAGATCATAGACAAAACCCACACCTCTTTCCAGACAGAAAGCTCCCCATGGAGATAAGCCTGCTTTCCAGAGGAGTCCCTCAGCCATGCCTGTCATCACTGTTCAGCGTCTCCGTTTCACTTTACCTGTGCCTTGATTTGAAGTACGGTGAAAATGAATCCATAGCTTTCCAGAGTCATCTTTATGGAAATGATTTTGTTTTAGCCACTTATGTCAAAGACACCTGAAAACCAGAAATTAAAGCGGGCTGACCACATGCACTGAGAAACTAGCAGTTAGTAAATTGTCTTCTTAAATATCCTGAGACCCATATACTACCTAGATGCAATCTACAGATGCCGGCTTTTCCTTAAAAGGTAATAATCAAAAGTCCAAAGGTGCACAAGGGAATAGTGAACCTGCCTAAGTTGATACAAGAGTTTTGTCTTTGGGGCAAAAGCGTTGAATAGGAATTTCATAAGTTAACTTGCTCTTGAGTAGCTGATTTGTAGAAGTCCAGAGTAATCCCTTTGTGCTTTGTGCTTTGTTTTGTTCGGTTCTGTTGTGTTCTGTTTTGGTTTTTCCTGATTTCTGTAGTGCGTGCCTTTCTTACGTTTTTCTCTGCTCATAAGGACTCCACTAGGGGGCAGACGACAGAATGGAGAAGAAAGGAAACCTATTCAATGCATTGCATTTGCTATAATTTTATGCCCTGTGTTTGCTGCTCCTTCTGGATACCTTGGGGGAAGGTTTTTCTATTTAGTGACTTTCATATAATAGCATGTACATTATGCTTATTTCTATATTTAAAGTGTAAACGTTTATTCAGTCTTACTGGTAATTTTTCAATTAATTCATTGTCGCAGTGTACTTCTTTTGCTTTCCTAGCATGTTTCCGCCATCAAATCTCAAACCACTTAATTATTATTTATGGACGACTGTAACGATGATCACTATAGGTTCATCTTATTCATGAAGACTTTCGTTCATTCATTCACTCAGTCACCACTCGTTGGGTCCCTGCTTTTGTCAAGCATTGTGTGTGTTAGGTTTTGAGAATAGAGCAGTGAAGAGAGTCTGCGTATAAACAAATGGTTACTTATGGTTGCCCTCTAAGCCATTTGGTGAAAGAACTAAGCTGAGAGGAACCATAAGGGACTCTTTTTTTTTTTTCTTTAAATTCTTTTTTCTTGTATTTTTTTTATTTTTTATACAATTTTTAAAGGTTATACTTCATTTACAGTTATTACAAACTATTGGCTATATTCCCTGTATTATACAATACATCCTTGTAGCCTGTCTTACAGCCAATAGTTTGTACCTCCTACTCCCCCCCTCCTATATTGCCCCCCCCAAGGAATTCTTGATGGCTACAGTGCTGAATAGTTTTTATTTCTGATTATTCTTTTCCAACTGCTCCTAAAGATTAGAAAGCCATATGGGGTTGGCCTGGGGACTTCAGTGCCACGTCTAGGAGGCTAGCTAAAGGTCTTGTGTTTTTTATTCTTTGTCTTTGCTCCACCAAGAATTAGATCTAGTTACCCAAAACTCATTTACCTCAGCCAGCCTAGGGTTACATAATCTTAATCTTTAAATGAAAATCTCATTACTTTGCCTTTTCATGGTCAATTACTCAACAAAATACAGAGTGATACTTTTGTTTTTATTTCTTTTTCAAAGCTAGTCAAATTTTAACTAGAGATATTTTGTTTCTCCTTAACTTCTCCTCTGTTTTTGGACCAGACTATCCTTTGTTCATAGTAGATAACCTATAACTAGATTGCCTCATCTTTTAATTTTTAAGGTATAAACATTTAAATGGCCGAGAAGTCGAGACGTTTATTCTGAGAATGTCTTCAGGTTACAATGCCTAACATAAGTTGAAGTATCAAAAGATCTTTTTTTCTGGAATGAATTCTTCCTCTGTTAGATTTAATAAATTGGTGTATACAGTATGAGATTGCGATTATTGATAAACAAGGTGATAGCATTTCTTTGGAGAAGATATATGTTTGTTTTCATCATTATTTGCTTAGAGCATCAACTACATACTGTAGCAAATTGGACAAGGCCCAGCAGGACATCATTTGAGTTATAATTAAATATCTTAATTGCTAGAGTGTATCTGGGATGCTGTGCTAAGAAAACCCATGGTAAATAAATGTCTTGTGTTTTTACAATCATTAAATGTGTTTTCTTTATCGGATTTCAGAAAGCATTCAGTGAGGGCTTCACCTTTATTTCCATAATTCTAGCATGATAAGCAAGATCTGGAAAAATTAATCAATACTAGTGAATATTAGTGAAATATTAATGAATTAAAATTTTAAACCGGAGAATTTTAAGCTCCTGAAAGTTAGAAGTGTGGCTCAGGAAACCAAAACACAGCCATCTTTATTTAAACAGTATACCTAGAAAGTATATATGTAAATGAATAAAAATTAGATGAAAATATGGAAAAATATATACTTTTGATGGTGGTAGGATTATATATAATTTCCCCTGATTTTTCAGTTGAATTTGTTATTGCTTGTAGTTTATTACAAATAAATTTGTTAAGAAAATGCCCATACGACTGACACAATGTTATTTTGGAGAGCATTTCACTTGGATGTTGCGTAACCTCCAGAAATATAGATTCTACCACAGGACTTGAAGAGGCACAGACATTTGAAGTTTATAACATACTAGTACAGAGCTAAGTCTGTTGCTGTAGGTTTTTCTTTCTCTTATTTTTTTTTAATAGCTGCTAAATTTTAAAGATTTAGTAGAATTAAATGCAGAGGATGAAATCTAAACAAATTCTAACCAGAAATTAATATCAAAAAGTAATTTTACAGGGCTTCCCTGGTGGCGCAGTGGTTGAGAATCCACCTGCCAATGCAGGGGACACGGGTTCGAGCCCTGGTCTGGGAAGATCCCACATGCCGCGGAGCAACTAGGCCCGTGAGCCACAATTGCTGAGCCTGCGCGTCTGGAGCCTGTGCTCCGCAAAAAGAGAGGCCGCGATAGTGAGAGGCCCGCGCACCGCGATGAAGAGTGGCCCCCGCGCCGCAACTAGAGAAAGCCCTCGCACAGACACGAAGACCCAACACAGCCAAAAATAAATAAATAAATAAATAAAATTTTTTTAAAAAAAGTAATTTTACGTAACTTAAGAGACCAAATAGACATGTTTTTCTGCACTAATAAAATACTTCTTTAACTCTTTCACAGTCTTAGTATACCACTCTCCCCCTCAGCAATCCCAGTTGATATGAGCATTGTGGGTTTTAGTTGGAATTTTCCTGTGTTTGATTTAGAATGATTTCACTTTTCACGAACTGGACAAGAATTAGAGTTGTTGCCTTTGGGAATTCCCTGGTGGTCCAGTGGTTAGGACTCGGAGCTTTCACTGCCAAAGCAATGGGTTCGATCCCTGGTCTGGGAACAAAGATCCCAGAAGCTGCGTGGCGTGGCCAAAAAAAAAAAAAGAAGAATTGCTGCCTTCAGCACGCCTACACTCATGGACCAATTGGGATGCAGGGACTTTTACACATGTGTACATGTTCCATCTGACTTTCTGTCTCTATCTACTGCAGTAGCACCTACAGTCTTAGGAAGGGGGCAGGGACTGGATTGGAGAGTGGATATAAAGAGTGGAAAAATATAGGCAAGATATCCCTTTTCAGAATTTCATGACGGTCTGATCCCACCACAAAGAATTGGGGGTTTGTGGTCGTCTGAAGCCCTCTAATTAAACGGGGGAAGAGATACCATCTTTTCCTGCTCATCCTCTCCCTTCCAGATCCACCCCACCTTCTCTCTAGTTAAACACTACCAATTATATATTTAAAGTAAAATAGTGAAATGTGAATTTCTGTGCCAACGTGTGGGATGTCCCAATGACGTCTCTGAAAACCCAAAGCCAATCCCTGTGCTACAAACTCAAGGTTTATATTTAGAAAACAGTGTGGATCCTGTATTTTCAAAATGCCGTAAACATGTTTGTGGGGCTATTTTTAGCTTTTATAGACTTTAGTGAACTTCCAAGTTGGCAAGTCAGACACAGTCAGTTGTTGTCTGTTACCTCGGATGCCAGCACTTTGTGAATGACTGACTGTCTCACAGGGTTTTCTAACATGCTTAAAGCAGATAAGTGTATAAGTTGTGTCCACTGCATCTGGTATACCTATATATGTATTACTGTACCTACTGTCGTTTTTTTTTTTTTTTTTGCTTTTATGAGCTGTATAACTGGGATAACAGTTTTGTATGGAATTCAAGATGAATTGGGTCCTGCCAAATGGCACTGGCAGAAATAGCTAGTCCTTTTCTCTTTCCCCCAGCCCTTCTCTCCTAGTCCTCAAGCATTAAATCGTGCATTCACAAAGCCTTCCAGTCGCTGTAATTTTCAGTCCATTGTATCTACTTCCTGTCGGTCGAAGGTCAGGAGGCTTGGGTGGTGTAGAGGGAGATGGAAAGTTGACAGGAAAAAGAAAGCTGGGCTCATTTGAGGGCCAACACATCATAGAATGGGCAAGATAGCACCGATTTGTTGAAAACAAAGAGAGGTAAATGATCAACAGTTTTTCTTGTACGATGAGATCATTATCTGGATGTTACATGAATGAAAAAGTGGTTTCCTCCAAAGAGTCACGTCTTCAAAGGGTGACGCTCCCCTCTGTGATTGGGGGTGGGGAGAACATCATTATCCGCACTTGGGCTAAGTCTTCCACCTTCGCATCAGAGGTCCTCTTGATTTCATTATCTGTGGAGTAATTTTTGTATCATGTTCAGCTTTGTGCTTAGTTCTCCTTTCTGGGTGAGGTTATTCTTCCTTGCATCTTGAACTTAATGTGTTTTGATCAATGTAGCCATTTGCATCATTGCAGAAAGTTCTCTTGGACAGTACTGCTCTAAAACTGCAATTAGAATTTGTATCTGTGCTGGAAAATCTTGTGACTTTAAGATGTGATATCAATTTCCTACCACTTAAACAACAAAATTTAAGTAACATTCTCACATCTTCTTCACTTAAACATGTGCGTTGACACTATGCTTCATAGTACATGGCATTTTGTCTTTATTCTCCCTAATAACATTGCATTCGACCCTCAGAGACTGGGATGTCATTACACACACACACACACACACACACACACACACACACCAATGTTGAATATATGAAGAGAGAGAATAATTATATATATAAATAAATATACTAACATAAATATGTAGACTTTCCAAAATACTGTAGGCAGTGTCTGAAGTTGTAGTTTCTGAATTTTAGCACATTGGCATGGTTTCATACTGATTTGTTTCTTGATTAAGTTAGTTTCACTTTTTGTTGGCTGAACCTTGTGGAGGAGGAGATTTGATAGGATTTATGGCCAAACTCTTAGCAATAAGAAGGCCCACTGTTGGTTTGGCGTATCATCCATTTACGTGAAGACTAAGTTAGCGAAGGACAGAGACAGCATTTTCAGGGTCACCAGGAGACATTGATTCGTTTGTTCATTTGTTCAGGTAAGTTATCACACATGCCTTGTAAGGCGCCAAGGCCTTGCCTGCTATGCGCTATGCTAAGCATTTAGATTGAAGAGGAATGGGACAAGATCTTGGGGAGGAAAGCAGCTGTACAAAGGACTGCTTGACATTCAAGAGGAGAGTACTCAAATAGAAGTTTGCACAGGTGCTCTGGATACCCTGGAGCAGTCAGCTTTACCTGGTGCAGGTGACAGAGAGCCAGAGAAGGTAGAAAGGAAAGTGTTGCCAGTTTTCCTTCACACCAGATTGCAGTTACTCCAAATGAAAAAAATTAGTTCCTTGCCAAGCTCTCTCAGTGTTTTGGAAATTTTTCAGACCATGGGGAAGGGGGATCTTAAAAATGCCATTGAAAAGCATCATTTTACTGATTATGTCAGACACCTTCATGGAGATGTATCTTAATTTATTTACTCAATTTCCTACTGTCACCAACCTTCCTGGTTTGCTCAGGACTGAGGGGTGTCAGGACGTGGAACTTTGACTTCCAAAACAGGGACAGTCCTGGGAAAACTGGGATGGTTGGTCACCCTATTGTTGGATATTTAGATTGTTTCAAATATTTACTCATATAAACAGCACGGTGTTGAGTGTTTTGATGCCTATATATTTAGCTACATTCTGCATTGTTTCCTTAGGTGAGATTCGTAGAGATGAAATGAATGGTTCAGTGACTCTGGGCGTGTTTGGAGCTCACAGCCCTGCATTGTACTTTTGCTGTTTTCAGCTAGATTGCTAAGAGTCTGCCTGGACATTTTTGCCACCTCTGCCTCCACAGGTTCTTAGGGAGATACACAGATGACACGGCCAGGTACATACTTGCTCTGTCGCTAGCTGTGGCACCCATTCTAAATCTCTAGCTGGCCAGATTGCATATGACTCCAGCTACCTTTTGTCTAGGCCGGAGGCTGATTCCAAAAGTTCAGGTGGACTCCCTGACCCCACTTTCCTATGACCACACCCTGATATGAGCTCACTGACCCTTAGTGCATGTGGTGGCAGGAAAAGGGTGAGATCAGATGAAACCCAAGGCAGGTGGTCTTACTTCCCAGTACGGTACAGGTTCAGCTATACCATCACCCCAGACCTTCATTCCCAGCCACACAGGATGTTGCGAGCTTATCTTGGATCCACTGCTAGCCAGGCTCCTGCCTCTCTTCAGACTCCTGGTCAGGATAAGGAAGCCTTGAAAAGCCCCAGAGTTAGTGTGGAAATATGATGAGAGATGAACTAGTATTCACAAGTAAAAATATATTCAACCTGCCCCACAGTGCTGTATTGAGAGTTAATGCCATGAGGTGACCTACCTTCCTGTGGGACTTTAGTAATTGATATGCCTGGTTGGGGTCCAAGGTCTCATATCAAACTGTCCTTTGTAGTAAGAAGTATTAAAGGGTAGTCCTATTTCGAGCATTCTTAACATGTGCCCCAGGGGTCATGTGAACCCCTGAAACTGTGCAATATTATGTATGTGCCTTTTTCTAAGAAAAGGTACCATTGCTTTTATTAGATTCTCAAAGCTGTCTGTGACCCCAAAAGGTATAAAAACTAGTTTGTGTATATTAAATACTGGGGAGTTTTCGTCATTGCTTTTTTGTTTGTTTGTTCGTTTGATGCAGGACTTAACACCAGAGCTTTGAGGTAGGCATCAGTTTAGCAATGATTTCAACAAGTAATTGATATGCACATTTACTTTCAACAAGTAAATGATATGATACGATTATTCATTAATGATTTAAAATTCCCTGAATTTTTTTCCCAGCTACTGTAGTGTTTGAGTTAAATTTGATTTTTTGTTGTTGTTTTGCTGTTATGAAATTGGTTCAGGTCTAGCTAATTTGTTTTTGTCCAGGCAGCATATGTAAACTCCGATTTAAAAGGTTTGTGGCACAGTTGTTAGCCTATATCTAGGCATTGTTCTGCATTATTTTTGGTGTATTCTTTTGTTTATATTACTAAGCTAAAGTTAGCACAGATAACACTAGGCTAGAAAATGGTGACAATAGTTTGAAAACAGGAAATTTTAGGCTTGTGTGTGTTTGGAACAGATGATCATAATGACAGAGCCAGTGGAGTGGAAACTTCCACCGAGTGTTTTTTCCTTATTTTGCCCTCTGAGAAAAGATGGTGCTTCCTGGAAAACAACTCAAGTATTTTAAAGCAAATGGTTTTCTTTTGTCCCTGCTTCATGGTTAATTTGTTTTTCTTTATTTTGTTTACCCTGGTTGTATTATTATTATGGAAATTTAATATTTTTAATAAGTGAAGTAATTCCCAAAGTGCTTATTTTAGATATTTAACTATCTAAGTATATTAACCATTTACTGACATGGTTTTTAAAATAAATTAAAATTGTGAGAATATTATAACCACTGGACTTTGGGGGAAGAAATTTGTTTCTCTATTTTAAGTGTTCCCAACTTTACTTTTTTTTTTCTTTTTAACCCTCTAAATTCCAGTCTTGAAAACAAAGTAGTTATACTTTGTCTAAGCTATTTCCTGACCAAGACTCTCTCCAGATGTATCCTGGAATTCTATATTTAAAAGAAAGGCTAAATTTATTCACTAATTGCAGAATAAGAAGAAGAGTATGCATTTCCATACAGAAATAAACTTTTTTGTGTGTGTACATCATTCCTAGATTTTAAAATATTAATTAATAGACTGTTTTTCAGAGCATTTTTTAACCATAAGTTTTTAAATCATGTAATATTTTAAAAATTATAACAGTAGTAAATGGAAGCTCCTTGAAAAAAAATCGGACTGCACAAAATCATATAAAATAAAAACATGAAACTGGTCTGGCCCTCCCATCCCTATTCCTGGAATGACCACATTTAACACTTCCGGTGTGTCTCCTTCCAGACCTGCTCTCTAAACATAGTTTACATGTACAAGCACACAATCATTTCAGACTAAATGAAATCATAAAGTTCTGTAACTCACTTTTTAAAAAAATTTAACAATTATCTTGTGGGCATTTTTCACATATAAGTGAGATCTGTCTCACTTTTTTAAATGTTTTGCATCAACTTACTATTGTATAGATAGCTCGTAATTTATTTAAATTTAACCATTACCCTGCTGATGAAGTTTAGATTAAAACCTATCTTATTAAAAATAGCATTTTCATTTTGTGAAACCCATGTCCTCAACCGTTAACATTTTACAGATTTCTGAGATTATACGTAAATTTTGAATTCACAGTCATGACCTTCTTTCCTTAAATATCAGTCATGAAATACCTTTAAAGAGATTTCAGAAGAAGAAAGTTCCAGTTTCCTAGGATAATATAGGGTTAGTAAAATTACAGTGGTGATGCTTCATGATGGAAAGGCAGTTGGCTCAAGAATATGGAAAGTGCTGTTCTTCAGTTTATCGGGTCAAGGTAAACTCGAGGATTCAGCAACTAGAGAGACCTGAATGCAGTCATCAGAGGTCTTTCTGAACTACTCGAACAGAATGGGCTTGTTAATGGGCTACTTGGGACCTGTGTGCTGAGAGTTCAGAGAAGCCTTAACTCAGAGGAAGTTGAGGGAAGCTGCAAAGAAGAGGTATTGAGCTGACTCTTAAAGACTGAGTAGGATCATTGGGTGAGAGAGAGAGGATGTGTTAGACTCAAAACAAAACAACAAAATGTGCGCGTTGGCTGGAGACGCCAGGCAGGTAAGTATGGTTTTGAAGAACCTTGTATGCCAACCTGTAAAGGGAGTTTGGACTACCCTAATAACAACTATGGACTTCTTTTTTTCTTTCCCTGAGGTCTTTTCATTTAAGTTCACTGCCTCTCCGCAATCACTGTGATGAACAGAAAACTTTAAAAGCATCCCGTGGAGGCTTTGAGGGCTTCACAATGGGTGAAGCGCTGTGGCAGATACAAAAAACATTTAAGGAATGGTCTCGGCTTTCAAAGAACTCGGGAAAATAATTCACAGGCATTTGGAACATTTGGAGATGTACATAGTAAAATAACAGATGGTTCCAAACTGTCCATAGCCATGCAGAAGACTTTCCAGGGCAGTATCTGATGGATGGCCAAGACTCCAGAGGGAAGGTGTGGCGAGGAAAAGGGAAAGTTTGGACAGAACCTTGGAGAATAGATTAGGTTTCCAACAGTAGAAAGGAGTTCAAACATATTCGCCAATAGGATAAATATTGTCAACAAAGACAAGAAGGGAGAAGATAAACTACCTTGGCAAGAACAGAAGGCTTGAGAAGGTAAAGAATTAGATAGATGAAAGCTTTAAAGGACCTCTATGTTTGTTTGTTTCTTTAATTCTATTTTAAGAAGCAACCTAATTCTGTCTATTGATTGGACTAGTGGTTCTCAAGTCTTGGTGGCACATATGAATCACCTGGTGAGCATTTAAAACTACCTATGCTGGTGCTAGGGCTGATGCCCCACGCTCCAGTTTAGTTGGCCTGAGGTGAGACCCCCAGGCATCAATCTTTTTTTTAAGTAAATTTCTCTAGATATTTCTTACCTAGAGTTAGAGTTGAGAATCACTGGACCACCCTGACCTCTTCTCTTTGCCCATGCATTTATTGGCTATTTCTTCAATAATTAGCTCTTCCAATAGAAGTACAGGGAAGCGATTAGGGAGTCTTGGAAAGCATTGTACCAAGCCTGTGTTACATCAGTTACAGCAGAGAAAGCTCAGAAAACAAGTGTGTGCAGCATTCGCAATGTTTTTCTTTAAAACTGAGCCCGTTTGCCATTTAGGCAAATTAGACATATTTTGTGAGTTTGTTAATAATATTATTACAGGTCGTGGTTTGGGGCTAATCCATATTGAAATTTTTTTCTTCCCACGAGGTAATGGGACCCCATCTGTACTTTCTTGCCAATGTGTACATACCCATACTCTGTAGGTATGTGATAAACCTGTATTAGAACCTTGCTTCCATGTGACAAGTCTGTCTTCAGTATGCAGTTGGCTTAAATACAGAAATTATTTAAAAGAACAGTTCCTTTAAAATGAAGTATAAAAATTCCTCTCATATCTGTAGAGTTTTTAAAACAAATGAATTGATGGTTTATGCACCTCTACCTTGCCTGACAAATTCTTGTCAGCCAAATTGCAAATGGGCTGGGCAGATTGCAGTCATGTCAATATCCCCAGAATGCATAGAAAGTGTGAGAACTTCCATATTTTTATCCATGGTTCCTTTGACTGGCATATTCAGCCGATACTGACCGAGTATCTCCTTGGGACTAGGAGAAGAAAGATGAAAGGTGAAAAGACATGGCTCCAGCCCGCAAGATGCTCACTTGTAGGGATGTCAAACACAGTAACTGGGAACGAGGGGGAAATGGAGAGCTTGGAGGGGGCCGCTTAGGGATGGTGCCCTGAAATCTGAGCTAAATCCAGGGGGTGGATTATGTGCCAAGGGGCAGCCTGTATCAGGGCCAGAGGCGGGACAGAAGCAGAGTATTAGGGGACCTGCAAGCATTTCCGATGTGGCTGGAAGGCAGAGAGGCAAGAAGTGAGGCTGCAGAGATAGGGAGAGGCTGGAAGAGCCCCATGTGCCCTGCCAGAGAGTTTGGCTTTATCCTGCAGGCAGTAGGCAGTCACCAAACATAGGGAATGGGTAGATGGCAATGCAAATACTCCAAGCATTTTGGATATTTAATTTGGCAGTCTGATCTAAATGTATTTCCATTGGGATCCATGGACTCTCCATGCTGTTCTCTTTTGAGGTTAATATAGTAGCCAAAGTTAATCTTGAAACCCTGAGATGGGACACTGGTATCAGAGTATGGTGCTTTTAAAGCTGCTTCAAAATGCAGACCTGCTGGTGATATCTTTTTACTGCATCATTTATTCAACTTCAGGTTGAAGTCACTATTGCATGTAGGAAATGACAACAAAATAAATGTTTGCATAGTTCTTCTCAAGCACACCTGCTCATTTTCCAGTAGATGAAACGTTTTTTCACACGCATTTTGTTTAAAATTGCTTGGAGTGTTTTTGAGGGTTTCTAGAAAACGTGTCCTTTTTGTCTGTTACTGCTCTGTAGGATTGGTGAAGCAATGTACAGCTTTCTCCGGGGCTACCAAGGCAGCAAGGATAAAAATAGGGCAAACTTTAAGAATCCCAGATATTTTCAGATAACAAAGACTGATTTATGTGGACCCGTTTTGTGCTCAGACAAAACATAGAGAAGCTTTTGTGCTGTGATTAGCAAGGGTGCTGATGTCAGTTCTCTTGTCGAGCATCAAGCTTTATTCTGTGGCTAAATTGTGCTTTGTACCCTAATCCAGAGAACCTTTGTATCTGCCTTATTAAAGTGTGTAGTTTATGTAATTGCTTTTGTTTTCCAGTTTAATCTGTGCCAGATTCAATGAGAGTGACTCATTTTGTGACTGAGACAAACATTCACATTTGGACCACATTAAAAATAAATAAATAAGTGGCAGGTGCTACTTGGCTAAATTCTGTGTTTTCATGCTGTAATTTCCTGCTGCAGGGTTCATCTCTTAGATAATGTCTTCTCGGCCTCTGTAATCCCTAGCCCAATCTGTCTAGTGCCCCGCAATTCACTGCTGTTCATTTCTTGGCTATGTATTTTAGTTTCCAAGGGCCTATTACATTTTAACAGTATCATTTCAAGAGGGAGGCAAAGAAATGTTTGGGGGACCCACAGTCGACTGGATGACAAAGAGTGACACATGAGCTGTAGCAAAGGGACATATTTCATTCTATTCTCTTTTTTGTCATTTTCCCAAGGTGTTTTGTGTGTGTGTTTTGGTAAAGCTCAGTTATGTTTATTTTATGATGTAAATGTTCAGTATTTTTCTCAAGTGGAAGAGGTTTTGAAAGCACACGCCTGTCTATTCAGGGTGGCCGATATATCTAATATAATAATCTCAAAAATTTTACAACTTCATAGTCTTAGGGGAATTCTGTTTATTGTACAAATATTTCTAAGTACTCAGCCCTTGCTCTGCATTGAGTATGTAATGGCAAATAAAGCAGACATGGTCACTGTCTTCGCGGACTTTATGGTCTGCTTGGGGAGTTAGATACTAAATAAATACAAAGAAAAATTGGATTGCAAAATTACAGAAATCACTACATAGGTATGTGATGGGGTCCCTAACATTATGCCCTGCTCTACAACCGGTGGTGGTTGAGTTGAGGGTGATCAGGGAAGGGAAGGCCTAAAGGTCAAAGTCTGCCTGGCAAAGAGAGGAAAGAACATCCCGGACTTAGGAAACAGCATGTGCGAAGTCCCTGAGGCAGGAGACAGTTTGGCCTCCCATAAACCAGCGGTCCGCAACCTTTTCGGCACCAGGGACCGGTTTCGTGAAAGACAGTTTTTCCACGGAGTGGGTGGGGTGGAGGGGAGATAGGGTTTGTTCTGGTGGTGATGCGAGAGATGGGAAGCCCCAGATGAAGCTTTGCTCCCTCACCCGCCCTTCACCTCCTGCTGTGCGGCCTGGTTCCTAACAGGCCACGGGCCAATACCGGTCCATGGACCAGGGGTTGGGGACCCCTGCTGTAAACCATATGATGAGAAGGGAGAAGTGACAACTGGTGAAAACTTAAGAGAAAAAAAAAAGACCGTATTTAAATGGTTAGAGATGAACTATATACAAGCACAGCAGTATGGCACTATTTAGTATAGGGACAGATAACCCTCCGAACAGTCCTGCAGCCCGAGAGCTTTTCTGAAGTGCAGTATAGAAATTGATGCCTGTAATACTTAGTCTGAGTCATTAGGGAATGGATGAATTATGTTCAATGAATTATGTAGTAAGGCATTTTAGAAAGATTTCCATGGAAGACATTAAAGTTTTAAAAAGTCATTTCTGTATTTAAAGACAGAACCTTCACTATCTGGAGAAATCACTTTTACAAAAAGATGTGATTCCTTGATGGCCCTGGATAAGTGACATAATACTGTGTTTTCCTTTCTCTTTACTTCTCTATTCCCTTTTTAAGCTTACTGTTTGATAGGGAGGTATCTGTGAAGGCATCCTTTTACTAAGAGATGATATTTATTTATTTTGAAATAAATAGATGTCATATATTAACTAAATGGATTTTTATAATCCAGAAGCCAGTGCTAAATTCATGTGAATTTAACACTTTTATGACTTTTCAGTATTATCTAAAGCATCTGTTGACCTCCAACACTACCTTCTCCTTCTGGACACCAATCGTTTGCTTTTAACTTTGAGCTGCAGTTAGACCAAGAAGTTAATTTAAAATATTAATGATATTAAAGAACTACTTACATAATATTTTTAGGTCTTTGTGATTTTTCTACTGATCTTCTTATTAAAGGATTGCATAAGTTTTTCCATGAAGGAATGCCTGTGCATTTAGCAATAGTCCAGCATATATTTTACCAGGATTGCTCTAATCTCAAATATTTGCATGTATGGTAAGTGTTTTCTTCATAATTAGTAAACTCGTTGAGAATAGGGATCATGAATTATCTTCTTGTATTTCTTCCCACAAGTACCTAGCATGACGTTTACAGTATAATCAATAACTTATTGACTGGTTATCTCGTTGATTTAATTCTTAATATCTAAATTTTCTTCGATGGGTTCAATTTAAAGAATCTACTAAAATGTTAAATCTTAAGTTATCACCCTAGTTAATTCAGTTATCAGTACAGGTGTCCAAGTTACTAAAGACCAAATGAGCTGGTTTATGCACCACTCCGGCCCCTTAGTTCTCGTTTCTCTGCTTCAGACCATTGCCACAGCTTCCTAGCTGTGACTCCATCAATGAACTACAAGTCAAAAGTGACTCATGTCAGAATTTATTTAAAAATTTGGTGAAGGTGGAGGCTGAGACTAAACATCTATTGGAGAAGTATATGTGGATTTTAGCTAGTCCCCCTTTCTTTCTCTCTGTTTACATGTATGTTTCAAGATATAATGAAGCGGTTTTTAGTTGCTACCACAATGCCTTTTGTGTTACAGATGCCAAAGTTCTGCAAAAGAAAAAAAAAAAATAGACCCTATCATGTCATACTAATATTGCTTTTGGTGATGATAAATTTAGTAGATTTTTTAAAAATAGACTGATATATATGTTAAGGAAGAAACAGAAATAATGTTTTGGGTGAAGTTGGCTTAGGTTACAGTACCAAAATCATGAGCATTCTTGGTCTTATTAGACTGTAGCCGGAGCACCAAACTCAATACTGCTCTGAAGAAAATTTCTGAAAACGCCATAAGCGTAAAGCTGTCATTACCCCAAGTTATCACTGGAAGAGACATACTTTGTCTCGGTTACACTTTTCCAGAACTAAAGGACTGAGATGAGACTGGTGCTCCATCATGTTCTCCAAATGAATGGAAGTGTACAATGGCCATGAAGAAGATTTGATTCCCTTGGGGTTTATAAATTGCCCTGTTTCTCAGTCCTTCCACTTCTTGAGTGTCCTCTTTGGGAGATCTTTGTCTGTTTGGTCTGGAGTAGAGAATGTCTCTTAGTAGGTGACTGAGTCTTGCCAACGTCGGCCTCTTTTTGATCTAGCTGACTGCCCGCTGAGGAAGACCCTCACAGAGGAGTAAAGGCTTCATTTTGTCTCCTGACAGAGATGTTGGGTTTAAAGACTGATGAAGCCTGCCATTTCAGACAATTGGTTCTGCTTTTATTATTTGATCAATGTAGAGTTTAAAGAGGGTAATAGTGAAAGAATTTTAGGCTTCTTTAGGTATAATATCAAACTCAAAATTTACCAAAACTTGTGGAGGGAATACATGTTGAGTGTAGGTCCAGGTTGCCAATGTATGTTTGTTGGGAAGAGAAGAAGAAAGATTTTTTTTTTTAAGTTGTATCCCATTCTCGAGAATATAGATTTTATCTGTAGTCCATGTCTTTGCTTACTTTCCAGGTGAGAGACCAGGAAAGCTTCTAAACCATTTTTTCTCCTCCCTACTCCTTGCCCCCTTCCTCCTCCCCATCCCCCAACAAAAAAAAAAAAAGAGAGAGAGAGAAACCTATAACTTAAAATATGGCATGATATTAAGGCATGAGAAAAACATTGCTTTTTTAAAAAAATTGTGGTGAGATATACATAACATAAAATTTACCGTATTAATCATTTTTAAGTGTACGGTTCAGTAGCATTAAGTACTTTCACATTGTTGTGCAACCATCACCGTCATTTATCTCCAGAACTTTTTCATCTTCTCAAACTGAAACTCTACCCATTAAACACTAACTCCCCATCCCCCTTCCCCCTAACCCCAGGCAACCACCATTTTGCTTTCTCTCTCTGTGAATTTGATTACCGTAGGTACCTCGTATAAATAGAATCCTACAATTTTTGTCCCTTTGTGACGGGGTTATTTCATTTACCATAACATCTCAAGGTTTATACAGATTGTAGCATGTGTCAGAATTTTCTTTTAAGGCTGAATAATATTTCATTGTATATATTTCATTTATCTCTTCATTCATCAGTGGACACTTGGGTTGCTTCCACCTTTTGACCGTTGTGAATAATGCTGCTATGAACATGGGTGTACAGATATGTCTCTGAGAGACCCTGCTTTTCATACTTTTGAGTTAGATACCCACACTGGAATTTTTTGAAAGACCGCCATACCATTTTCCACAGTAGTTACACCATTTTACGTTCGCACCAGCAATGCACAAAGGTTCCAATTTCTTCATATCCTGGCCCACACTTGTTATTTTCTGCTTTTTTGATAATAGCCATTCTGATGTGTATGAAGTGGTATCTCATTATGCATTTCTCTACTGATAGTGATGTTGAACATCTTTTCTTGTGCTTATTGGTCATTTGTATATCTTTCTTGGGGAGTCTATTCAAGTCCTTTGCCCATTTTTTAATTGGGTTGTATATTTTTGTTGTCACTGCTGAGTCGTAGGAGTTCTATATGTGTTCTAGACATTAATTTCTCATCAGATATATGATTTGCAAATCTTTCCTCCCATTCTGTGAGGTGCCTTTTCACTCTTTGATCATGTTCTTCAAAAATATAAAAGTTTTAAATTTTGATGCAATCCAGTTTCCCTGGCATTTTGTTTCCTGTGCTCTTACTGTCATAATCAAGAAATCATTACCAAACCTAATATCATCAAGGTTTTCCGTTTTTGTTTTTCTAAGAATTTTCTAGTTTTAGCTCTTACATGTAGGTCTTTGATCCATTTTGAGTTAATTTTTATTTGATACGGTGAGAGTCTAACTTTATTCTTTTGCACTTGGATATCCAGTTTTCCCAGCACCATTTGCTTTGTATATTTAGTAAAAACTAAATCTTCCTTGGTTTGTTGACTTGGTATTACATATCAATGTAATAGCTTCTGATATCAGTCGGTGTCTTCTGATGTTTTATCAGAAGATCTAATAGAAAACAATAAATGTGTATACACACATTATTAAGTTAATTGAGGAAGCATCAGTGAACTTTGCTGGAGTGGTGGATTATTCTGTGGAAACAAAACATTGTCTATGACTTTCTCTAGTCAATGCATTTATAAAATTGGTTTGACAAATGTGCATCTTGAAAGATTGCTCTCAAGTGAACACTGGATGGATGTTTTTGTTTTGTTCCTAGGCCTGGAAGAGGAGATGGTTTGTGTTACGCAGTGGCCGTTTAACTGGAGATCCAGATGTCTTGGAATATTACAAAAATGATCATGCCAAGAAGCCTATCCGTATCATTGATTTAAATTTATGTCAGCAAGTTGATGCTGGATTGACATTTAACAAAAAAGAGTTTGAAAACAGCTACATTTTTGATATCAACACCATTGACCGGATTTTCTACTTGGTAGCAGACAGTGAAGAGGAGATGAATAAGTGGGTTCGTTGTATTTGTGACATCTGTGGGTTTAATCCTACAGAAGAAGGTAAGTTCAAGATTTTGTGACTCAACCTGAGTTCTCCTTTATTACTACATTTTAAAAACCGTTGTAAAATTCTTTGTTATTTCAGTTACACAATATAATATTTTTTTTTATAATAGTAACAACATTTAGAAAAACCTTTTAATCAGTTTAGGGAGAAATTTTTATAGATTTTAGAAAGAGAGACTACCATTGTGGGGCAGTGTCTAAATAATGTCCTGAAGATGATGACAAGAAGACATACTTATTTAAGAGCATTTCTTGAGTTCCAAGGTAAATATTAAGTTGAACCTTAACACTGCTGATACTTGATATTTCAACCTGTTAAAATAACATTTTCATGCGGCTCAACTTAATTCTTTGGGAGTTTTTTTTAATTGAAGTATAGTTGCTGTACAGTATTATATGTTACAGGTGTACAATATAGTGATTCACAATTTTTAAAGGGTATGCTCCATTTATAGTTATTATAAAATATTGGCAATATTCCCTGTGTTGTACAGTATATCCTTATAGCTGTTTTATACATGATAGTTTGTACCCCTTAATCCCCTACCTCTCTCTTGCCCCTCCTCCTTCCCTCTCCCCACTGGTAACCACTGATTTCATCTCTATATCTGTTAGTCTGCTTCTTTTTTGTTATACTTGCTAGTTTGTTATATTTTTTAGATTCCACATATAAGTGATATCATACAGTATTTGTCTTTCTTTGTCTGACTTATTTCACTTAGCGTAACACCCTCCAGGTATATCTATGTTGTTGCAAATGGCAAAATTACTTCTTTTTGATGGCTGAGTAGTATTCCACTGTGTGTGTGTGTGTGTGTGTGTGTGTGTGTGTGTGTGTGTGTACACACACACCACATCTTCTTTATCCATTCATCTAATGATGGATACAGGAGTTATTTTTTAAACTGTATTGGATTATGGAGTTATGAAATAGCCAAGGTGACTGTCAATACCTATGAAAAGCAAATGAGAATCAGTCACAAAACGTGATGAAAAAGTAACAAACGTACGAATTTACTTAACACAAATGTCCTAAAAAAAGCATGGAGGAAGAGGGGTCTCAAGTTTTGAAAAAGAGGTAGTGAAGAAAAGCTTCTTGGAGAAAGACCAATTGTGAACTGTAGGCTTTTGAAGGAAGTAGTGTTATATCTACATAAATGAAAGGAGGGACGCAGAACCTGCAGGCTTAGGGGCTAGGGAAGGGCCCAGAGGTGGAGTAGACTCCTAGAGGGCAGAGGGCTATGAATGATAAAGGCAAGGGGAGACTTGCTTGAGGATCTGAGATTTGAGTGCCTTTCCTGGGAGGAGCTGAGTGATTAAAGGCCTCAAGAAGAATTTTTTTTTTTTTTAATAAATTTTTATTTATTTTCGGCTGCATTGGGTCTTCATTGCTGCATGCGAGCTTTACCTAGCTGCGGCGAGCGGGGGCTACTCTTCATTGCAGTGCGTGGGCTTCTCAGGAGCATGGGCTCCAGGTGCACGGGCTTCAGTAGCTGTGGCACGTGGGCTCAGTAGTTGTGGCACGCGGGCTCAGTAGTTATGGCTCGCGGGCTCTAGATCGCAGGCTCAGTATTTGTGGCGCACAGGCTTAGTTGCTCCGCAGCATGTGGGATCGTCCCAGACCAGGGCTCGAACCCCTGTCCCCTGCGTTGGCAGGCGGATTCTTAACCACTGCGCCACCAGGGAAGTCCCTCAAGAAGAATTTTACAAGCGGAATTCCTCTTTGGGTGCTTTTATATAGCTGTCATGACCTTTTATATTCCCTGTCTACTTCTGTACTTCTCTTCCTTTTTAAACAAACACTGAGAACCCACGGAGGGGACTCCAACACTAATTTAGGTTTGCAGAGCCAAGAATCAGAAATAAAGGCGACCTTATTAAATAGGGTCTTTGACCCTGTTGTCTTCATGGTTATACTCACATTGACAAGCATGCACTTCCAAATATCTATATTTAGGAGTGCTGGAGATTCCGTGAGGGGTGGAAAAATTGTGTTAACAATCCACTTCAAGAGTTAGATTGAAGTGAAACAGTCATCATCTCTAATTAGCTCAGGTCAGCATGCTGTTTCCTCTCTGGCCAGGCAGCCCCCAGGAGAAGGAGGCTTCCAGGGCTGGGATTGGCCCAGTGGGCTGGGGGAAACCCCTTGCTGAGGCAATCTAGAATGCTGGAGGGAAAACAGCGCTGAGAAAGGGAAGGAGGCATCTGATTTAGACAGGAGGCTAATGACCTAGAGCTCTTCAACAGAGTTCTCCTGATTAAAAAGCCTCAAGCAATTGTTGCACATGTGGAATTAAAGCTTCAGTTGTTTTTGTAAAGTTACTAAATATGTTCACATTTTAAGTGGGCCTGCTGGTATTACTTCTAACTCCAATAAAACTCCTTTCCCTTCTTGTTTGCATACATAATCTATATTTGAGTGCAGCAGAGGATTTTTCAGTTAAAGTCACAAATGAGATCACTCTCTTTTTAATGGTTAACAGCCCCTCAGTAATGATAATGATTGGATTTAGACCTCACATTCATTTCCTTGTATGATGGATTTTCAGCTAAAATAATTTAAGTGGTTGTATAATCTTTGTGTTGATGTTGTTCTTTTGCCTGCTACCTTTTCAGTTTAGAATTTGGGGGGATATAAAGGCAGATTTCTGTCTCCATTGGTTGCCTGTACAGATTCAGCAGATCTGAAAGACTACAGTAGGTGTTCTTCTGTCTCTTTTTGTTTTCTTTATAATTGTCCGATTTAGCAAAGGATATGAGATACCCTCTTAGTGCATTCTCTGGTTAAGGAATGTGAGTGTGTAATTTTTGGAAGCACTTTTGGGGATGGTGAGAGTTGAGAACCCCCAAAATAAGAATTTGTCATGCTCATGTGTCCCAGATTAGCTTTGCAAGTTTTAAGGCAAGGAGTCTGGTCCATCTGTCCACCTTAGAATGATTCTTATCATCTGGGAGCCAGTCAGCTCTGGGAAGTAGATAGGTTTTGTCTGCTTTAGAACATTAATTCAGTAATCTACCCAGTTATTTGAGTTTGCCAGTACTCCACTAGGCTTTGGGCATTCATTCAACCGATACATATTAGGTGGCCAGTTAGGCAGACAGATGAGAGGTATTATAGACAGGGAACTGAGCATCTAGTAAGAGAAGAGTCATACCCAAAATAATTCATTACAGTTGATAAGTGCAAGTTAGAAATATATGTATGCACATATATGTGTTTACATTTTTTAATATAAATCATACTTTGACATATATTAAAGTGGTAATATATAACATTAAGGTATAATTTTATATATTAAAGTATGATACTGTGGGAGTGTGTAAATACAGTTTTTGCCCTCATAGAGCTTAAGTCAGTCTAGTAGGAGAGACAGGCAAATAATCTAGGAATTATAATACCAGTTGTTAGGTGCTCTGCTAAAAGAAAAAAAAAAGCGTAGATAGCAGCTGATTTCATCTCAGGAGGATCAGGAAAAGCCTAGGTAGTTTTAAATGGCTCTGTGACTATAACTGATACTGTACTGAGAACTTTATTTTTGTCCTTAGTGGAACATCTTCATTGGCATTAGTAGTCAGAATCAGTTACAATGCCTGTTTTCACTTCATAAACTTACTAGTATAGGGAGGGGGAAAGTTTCAAAACTTGAAAGCCACCTTTTCAGTGGCAAAACTCCCAAATTCTTATAAAACAGATTAGAAGTATATTTGCCTTGAGTGAAGCTCTCAATTTGTGAACTTGTAATCTTCACAATATCCATAAAAGGGGAAGTTGTAAGAAAATTAATAATATGATTAATCAAATTTGATGTATATAAGCTGAGTTGGTTACCAAGAGTAGCTATGCTAATCACAGATCATTTTTATCTGTTCATTAAAATAAGTCCCTAAGGACTTCAGTTTGCTGAAGTCAAAATACTTCAGTTTAAATACTTTTAAATTTAGTTCCTGATCTATATCTAAATTCAATTGTGCTTATTTTTTCAATTCTATAATTTAGATGTTTTTACAAGTTCATCCTGGCCATCTCCCAAATAACCACAGTTAGAAATGTCTTACTAGACTGTGTTGGAGACTTGAGTTTCTTGGAATAAATCAGTGAAAGATGAGCAATCCTTCATTGTGTAGTATCAAGGAGCCACACAAATAGTTTTATTTTGCTCTATAATTTTGGGTTTTGAGGCATAGTAGCAAAACTGCAAAAAGCTTTTAAAAGCCAACCATTGTATTTCCCTATTCATTTGTAGTAGCTGACTTTGCTAGATGCCTTCTTCAAAATTCCACATATTTAAAGCTTTGTATCAAATTCTAAACTGCAGAGAACTGCTGTTATCCTTTGTGATCACATTCGTACAGTTTAATATGACAAGGGGAATATCAGAATGTCTTTGTTCTTCCATTAACTTTACTACCTGCTTTATATTCTCCTGCTTCCTCCACTCACTGTATAATAGGGGCTTTTGTCTTTACCTAGATCTGTCCCCTGAGCCCTGTGTTCTTCCCTTTTCAGACAGCCGAATATGTTCCCACTCTTGGCTTAAAATTAATAACACGAAATGATTTTTCACTAAAACTAGTTTCAGGGTAGACGTGGGAAGAAATAGACTATGCTTGGTATTACAGCCTGAGAACATAACTATCCCCAATCCCTAGGAGAATAACTAATTTTCTCCTGAAAACAAAAGGAAAGGGGAAAATTCTGACCTGTGTTTTGATTCCAGGAACCTCTCAAAATATCATTACCGTGTTATTTCCGCTGCCCCAGGTGACCATTGCTATTATTGAATACTCAGAATGCTGGCAGGCTGAATCTGTTTTTCAATTCTAGCTTATTGCACTGTGTGTGGTTCCTATGAATGCTTTTATTTAGTAGACTTGAGACCAAGAAACTAATTTCTTTTGTTTTTCTTGGAAATGTGCAGATTTATTTTTGTTTCTACACCGAGATGGAAGCTGTAAAATCTGCTAAACAAGTGCCAGGAAACTCAGCCTTAGGGCTGAACGCAACTAACTTGGTGCAGAGGCTCCTGGTCTCATTTCAGGTGCAAGTTTAGAAAGTTGCCTCTTAATCAGTTGAGTTGCTTTTCTCAAAATGCCCAGATAATACTGGCTTAAAAAAAAAAATAGTGTGATTCTCTGATATTCTTCCTTTTAGAAAAGTAGGTAAACTAATGTGAGAATATACACACGCTGCCATTCCTGCAAAGCAGTGCTTCTTAATTAGGGAACTTAAATTTCTTTTTATTTACTTTTTTATTCAGGTATAACTTATTACTGTGCAAGGCACAGATCTTAAGTTTACAGTTCAATGTAGTTTTATATATCCATTCTGTATCTATACATAGAAATCTGTGAAACCGCCACTCAAATCAAGAAATGGAACAATTCCAGTCCCCTAGGTTTTCTCACGTTTCTTCCCAGTAAAAACCCAGAAAAAAGTTCAAATGTAACCATTATTTTGCTTCTATCACCATAGATTAGTTTTCCCTATACTTGAACTTTACACAAATAAAACCATTGAGTCTGGCTTCTTTTTTCCAATAGTAAGTCTGTGAGATCCATCTATGTTGCATGTCGCAGGAGTTCAGCATCCTATGTAGCATTCCACTGTGTGAATATATCGTAAATTATTGATCTATTCAAATGTTGATAGACATTTGGCTTGTTTCCAGTTTTTAGTTAATACAAATAAAGCTGCTGTGAACATTTTTACATCTGTCCTTTGATGGACATGAACACTTTGCTCTTTGGTATATATACCCATGAGTAGAATTGCTGCAGTTCATCATAGGATATATATTTTTAGTTTTAGTAGATTTGTTAGTAGCTTTAGTTTTCCAAAGTTATTGTGCCAATTGCTTTCCTACCAGCAGCATGTAAAATTTCTAGTTACTCTACATTACCAGCATTTGGTGTTGTGGGTCGTTAATTTTAGCCATTCTAGTGAGTGTGTATCTCATTGTGGTCTTACTTTGCATTTTCCTGAGGACCAATCCAACCAGAGTCTGTCTGTTCTGTTTTGTCTTCTTTTGTTTTATCACACATTTTCAAGCTGCTGCCCCTGAGATCTTGATTCATTGAGTCTCCTGAGGTGAGGCCCAGGCACCTAGATTTCTCAAATACCCAACAAGTGATTCTGATGCCAAGATACCATGACACCTCTGGATGAAAATTAAATCATTTGTCAGCACTAAGGGTTTGTTTTAAAAGTCTCCAAGAATGTTTTCACACTCTATTAAGGAGATAGATGGTCATGACAAATAAGAAGATTGGACTCTGATGAAAGGTCTTCGATTTTTGATTAAATAATTTGAAGACATTTCAGGTTGCTTCAGTGAAAATTGTGACTACCGCTCTTTCTTGTTTGTATCCATTTGATAGATTTACCCTTATAAAATGTTCTTCCGTAAAGAAGGGTATGCTCAGAAGTGAGAAGACGGCCATTTCTTTTTTTATTGCTCTTTTTACTTTATTTTATTTTTTATTTTTTTTGGCCACACCACGCAGCATGTGGGATCTTAGTTCCCTGACCAGGAATCAAACTGGCACCCCTTGCATTGGAAGGCCGAGTCTTTTTTTTTTTTTTTTAACTTAATTTTTTTTTTTTTTTTGGCTGTGTTGGGTCTTCGTTGCTGTGCGCCGGCTTTCTCTAGCTGTGGCGAGCGGGGGCTACTCTTCCTCGTGGTGTGCAGGCTTCTCTTGTTGCGGAGCATGGGCTTTAGGCGCACAGGCTTTAGTAGTTGCAGCACGCAGGCTCAGTAGTGGAGGCACGTGGGCCCTAGAGTGCACGAGCTTCAGTAGTTGTGGCTCACGGGCTCTAGAGCACAGGCTCAGTAGTTGTGGCACATGGGCTTAGTTGCTCCGCGGCATGTGAGATCTTCCCGGACCAGGGATTGAACCCGTGTCCCCTGCATTGGCAGGTGGATTCTTAACCACTGCGCCAGCAGGGAAGTCCCGAAGGCGGAGTTTTAGCCACTGGACCGCTGGGGAAGTAGAAGACGGCCATTTTAGCGTTAATAGTTAATAGTTAATGCATACTCTTTGTGGACTCTTATTTGCTAGGTTAATTAGATATAAATCACATAAATCTATTTGAAATGCTTCTCTTTACAGAAAAAAAAAATATCTACAACAGACCTGGTAAATCAGGAATCAGTAGATATAGAGCGACCTTGACCTATTTACCTTTAATTGTGAACATAAAGGGAAAACTTTTGCAATAGCAACAAGCAAATGTTCTGTCAACAAATGTAGCCCATCTTGGGAGGAAAGGATCTCATCTGGTCTCCTGACAGGAAGTGAGCAACACCCCAGTTCTATTACCACATGCTCAGGAAGGGTATGTCAGTAGTTACAAAATCAGAGGATCTTAGCACGTCAACTTTGAAATAGTCTACCTTACCCATAATAAAGAGTAAGATTGTTGGGCTTCCCTGGTGGCGCAGTGGTTGAGAGTCTGCTTGCCAATGCAGGGGACACGGGTTCGAGCCCTGGTCTGGGAAGATCCCACGTGCCGCGGAGCAGCTGGGCCCGTGAGCCACAACTACTGAGCCTGCGCGTCTGGAGCCTGTGCGCCGCAACAAGAGAGACCGCGATAGTGAGAGGCCCGCGCACCGCGATGAAGAGTGGCCCCCGCTTGCCACAACTAGAGAAAGCCCTCGCACAGAAACGAAGACCCAACACAGCCATAAATAAATAAATAAACAAATACTTTAAAAAAAAAAAAAAAGAGTAAGATTGCTTTCCTGGGCTTAAGCACGTGTACCATTTGATTTAAAAAATATTATTTTGAATATTTCAAGGCGTTGGCTGGGCACCCCAGCTTGTATGAGGGACACTAACTCCAGAGCGTTATGCTTCCAAATGGTATAAAACTGTGCATTAAGGTAGGGATCGTGTGAACCAATCTATTATTTGTGGCTCCCCTCACAGAACAATCTACTCCTCTTCACTGAAAACTGGTTAAGGCTTTCCTTTGCAGTACTTATTAGCTTTCTAAGTAAAATTAAATTAAGAGTTTGCTGCAGCAGCTTATTAGGCCTTTAGTGGATGCTGATTATCATCTTCATGCCTTCTGAATTAAGAGGCAGGAAATAATTTTACACACAGAAGCACACCCTATGCTGATGTTTGGTTCTCAGAAACTTGATACTAGCATTACTTAGAAAGAGCAGTAAGTCGGAAACCCAAGTGAGGCAGAAAGCAATAAACATGGTCTGCTCAACTACTTGTAGGATAGAATGGGGGCTAATCCCATGTCTTTCTAAGGTTGAAGAGAAGTTTCTTCTTTCAGACCAGTTGGTTAACTTTGGCTAGAAGTTTTATGTTGAAGAATATTTAGATACCATGCCATGCTGGCATTAAAATCACAGAGTTGAGGATATAGTCAAATTACCATGAGTAGAATCATCCCAAACACTCAAACTTTGAAGATGGTGCATTACCTGAGCCCAAGGTGGTAAAGCAGTGTCCCCTTCCCTTTTAAAGTCCTTTGTGTGCCATGTTGTTTGGAACGGTTGGGCTTGCTGTTCACGGCTATTTGAAGGTCTTTTCTTCCATGAGCTTGCTAGTGAACATAATGGAGGTTTCTCTCTAGTTCTTGCCTCTGAGAAGTATACATAAGTCTTCCCATATTGTGAACAAGATTTTTTTGTTAAAAAAGGAACCTTTGAATCCCAGTCCTTTTGTCAGAAAATGGAGAGGCTCTTGCAGCTATAAAAGAGTAAAACACTTGCATCATTCACAGGTGGCAGAAATGGAAGGTTAAAAATGAGATAGTCAAAAAAAAAAAAAAAATGAGATAGTCCCATTGTGTTAATAAAACAAGGCCAAACAAAAGTGATTGCTTGGCTGGGTGACTTTTTTCCCATTTAAGATGAATCACTCAGTTCGTTTAATATATAGCCATCCAGTTTAGAAAAAATACTAAAGGAAAAGTGTATCTATAAAAACAACGACTTGAAAAAAAAAAAAAAAAACCCACCTGGAAAAGTTATTTTAGGAATTGCAGTGGAAAACTAGAATTCGTACTATTTTATACAGTAAAGTTTTTCCAGTGTTTAGTTTGATTTTGTTTGGTCAGAGCTAAACATTGAACTGGATTATACAATTTTACCATATCTCTGTGGTAGAAGAAAGAAGTATATAAAATATACTTGTGAATACACCCTGTAGGCTACACAGAATACAGTAACTACTTTGTGATTCCTCTGCTTTTTTTTTCTCCTCAATATTGTATGTATTTTTCTTAAGGTCTTTAAAGGGTAAATATTTTTCATAGTTCTCTGAAGTTTAACACTCCACAAGGATTTACTCTGAGTCACTGATTAATCTATGGCATTTCAAATCCCCTTAGATAAATCTGTTTATATTTGTTTCAAAATCAAAACAGTAAAACATTTCATAGGGTATGTTATAAACACTATTTATAACCGACATCAGTTAGACATGATGAGGTATTTATGAGTTCCTGTGAAATTATGCCATTATCTTGTATAAATGTCGAAAAATTAATTTTTTCTTTTCTCACCATCGTCTGTTCTGGCCTTTCATAAATAAGAAAGAATGAATTAATTAATTTCTGTCATAAAGTGTTAGCTTTTGTTAGATGAGCTTGTGTGAAGACTTGACATTGCGTGCAGCATAACAAAGATAGAACATTAGAAATTAGCTCAACTTCTCCTTAACTCAGGCCAAAGTCTCCAACAGAAAGAAATTTTCATACTCGGTTAGCATCTAGCAGGGCTCACAGATTTCTGGAAGAGCAAATTCCAAACTGCACGTGCAGGTGAAGGGGTCTTGCAGATTGGGGATTGCTTTCACCTCTTCCAACCTGGTATAGAGAAAGTGCTAAGTGAGTTTCTGTTGGGTGAATGGAGTGTTCTCGAGCATCTGCCCCAGGAGTTTTGATCCTTTTTGTTTGCTTTGGGGACCCACAATTAAAGATAAACTAATTAAAGATAGCCATACTCACGTGTTATCATTCAAGCTTTACCATTAGGATATGAGCTTCTCTGCCTAGGAAGAAGAGTTTTGAAATGAGCTACATAAACTTGGCTGTAGTGCGTATGTGGATGTTAATGTTGAATACATAAAGACCTCATCAAAAGCACATGGACTTATTCTGTAGAATCTAGAGAAGAGAGAGCAGACATTTCGCTCTTCCCTGGGGAATTGACAGGCCAAATGACCTGCCTGTTATTCTATCCTATAGAACATATTAAGTCTTCTTACCACTTTTTAACATCGTTAGGTACTGTTTTGTTGTGAAAAATCTCAGTTTCAACCCAGCCTTTTCTGTTCTAATATAAACAGCCAATAAACAGATTTGTTTATTCGAATATGAGCATTTACCTTTTTTTGCTGGATTTATAGCCCCGTATTCCTAACCAGACTAACAGAATTTTTCTTCTGGGCCCTCAAAAATTTCCTTGGTTGTGTCAGTGAGATTTTATTTTTAGGCTTTCAACTTGTTTTCAAATTACTTCATTCTACACAATTTAACTATTTTCATATGTCTTCTCAGAATGTAGTTAAATGCTTAATAAACTACTTCTTTACCTGCTGCCTTCTTTACCTTCTTTACCTTTTGCATGAAAATACTACAGAAATCCGATAATGGCAAATGAGGCTATGAGCCGAGGGAAGAGGTGATGCCTTAAAGAAAAGCTCTTTCCTTAAATGTGAATCCTAGAGTTAGACATATTTCTCCCTAGTCGGTGGCTAAGGAGTAGAAAGAAAAGAATGAACAGCAAGATAAACATGGGGTAAAGAGCTGGCTCTGGTACACACAGCACCATGGGCCTGTAGATACCACATAATAAAATGGGTCTCCTTGGAAGGTTGGCTTGGCTTAGAAAGTGCTTTACTATCATGGAAAAAAAGTCTGCTGCTACTTGTGCTAACATCTCCATTCCCAGTAACCTCAAAACCAAAGAGTGTTCAAGGCAACGTTAACCAAGGCTTTTTTTTTTTTTTTGGCGCACCCTGAAGCTTGCGGGATCTTAGTTCCCCCACCAGGGATCGGACCTGGGCCCCAGCAGTGAAAGTGCCAAGTCCTAACCAGTGGACCGCCAGGGAATTCCCAACCGTGGCTTTTTTAGAGCCCCTGGAAGAAAGAACCCTACCCTTCAGATCTCTTTAACGAGGACCAATAATTTTCTGTGTCAGCGTTGCCATTTAGGTAGTACGTATTTTAACTGACATTGTCCTGGTTTATCCTGTCTCCGTGTGTTTAAACGATTTATCTCCAAACTTTCCAGTAGCTGGTCACAAAGCACCGAGCTGATCTCCCTGTGCTCTGCGGCTGCTTCCCACTAGCGATCTGTGGGATAGGGAGGGTGGGAGGGAGACGCAAGAGGGAGGAGATACGGGGATATATGTATACATATAGCTGATTCACCTTGTGATACAGCAGAAACTAACACACCATTGTAAAGCAATTACACTCCAATAAAGATGTTAAAAAAGAAATGGGATGGACAGTGATGGTCACACTTGGGTTTTGCAGATCCCGTGAAGCCACCTGGCAGCTCCTTACCAGCACCAGCTGATTTACCACTGGCGATAAATACAGCACCACCGTCCACCCAGGTGGATGCCTCCTCGGCTGCTCCACCTCCTCCGTATCAGCTAATTAGCCTTCCACCACACCTGGAAACCCTTGGCATCCAGGAGGATCCTCAGGACTACCTCTTGCTAATCAACTGTCAAAGCAAGAAGCCTGAACCCACCAGGTAAACCACCTGCGTCTGTGTGCGTGTACGTGCATACCCTTAGGCATTCTTACCTTTAAACTTTTTTAACCCTGATTTGAAGGCTTAAAAGTAACCACCTATAGAAGCTCATCTTTTAGGCTTATAATTCAGGTTGATGTTCCTCCACGAATGCTTTCTGATGTTCAGGAGATTTTATTGGAGAAGCACATTGTCTATCATTTTTGGCAAAGAACACATGTGCCTTCATGGCTCTTTTGGAAATCTGTCTCCTGTGTCTTAGTCCTTGTTGCAGATTCACAGTGTTAACTTTGCTTAACAGATTTCACTGATTTATAAATGGTGATCTTGCTCCATTTCTTGTGTGATTGTAAACCAGCCAAGGGTCATCTTTTGTTTCTGAAGAAGGAGAGGAATACCTACTGCTAGAAGATTTTGAAAGCAAAACGATTCCATTGCAGTGAGTGTGTTGTGGTTGCTTTGGATCTGTGTGAGAAATTAATCGTACAGGTAAAATCCCAATATAGCAAATCCTATGGAATAAACAAATCAGATGTTAGTGAAATTTGATGAAATCAAATATATTGCTAAAAACTTTGAAACTTTCAAATCTTCACACCTAGCGATGAAGCAGAGCTTACCACATGCCTTGACTTTGCAGATTTTTAAGTAGAATGAAGTCTGTGGATTTCAGTACTTGACCAAAGATATCATAAAACTTTGCCGAATCCTTGGTTTCCCTGTCATCTTGATCTCTGCTCCCATACCCCTCTTTTCTTCTAAGCTATAAGATATTTTAATTTAATCGTTCTTCTCATTTGATGTTGAATAATTGGAAGACTGGAGGTAATGGTGAGAACTGAGCCAGAAATTGATGATCACAAGGCCTGTCATACCATTAATAGCTATGTGACAACTAGTGATATGGGGTATATTTATTATCTTAATTTGCAATATTAAGGAGGGAGGTAAATTGCATTGAAATATAAAAGATATTTTTTTAAACAGGGATATTAGATTCAAGCATTATTTTTATAAAAAAAAGTTTTTTTTCACGTTGAAAGTGACTGTTACTGGGCTAAAGGATCATACAAAACCCTTGTTCAAAAATTTTTATATAGAATTTGTTAAGATCCACAAATTAGTTTCTGTGAACCATTCCCTGAGATAGTGGAAATAGCTCACAAACCTTCCAAAGATGAGTTTCTATATATTTGTTGTAATGGGATTTTACCTGTAAAAGTAAAAAAAAAAAAAAAAAAAAAAAAAAAAGAAGGAAAAATTATAAATCAACACCAGTTAATATCAAATTCTAACTTGATTTTTGCTTGTTTGCTGTGAGAATTTAAAATTATACACTCGCAACGTTGTTGCATATGCTACTAATAACTAAGATTTTATTTTAGGGAGCTCCACAATTATTTTTCCATCTCAGCTTTTCAAAAGCCAACAGCTAAGTGACAGTTTTCAGTACATTTTCTTTTTATATAGTGTCTTTCATTGATCTCATTGGTATCATAGCTTTCCTATCGTAGTAGAAATTATGCTCAAAATCATTACTCAGATATATTTTGTATCTGTATTTTGCAAAAGTGACAGTTAAATAGCAAATAGTCGTGAAGTACCCACTGAGGGCCCACTGTTTCGCTAGGTGCTATGAAGGTACACACTAATTACATAAGATACAGCCCCCTTAGATTCAGTCACCTTCAGAGTTTAAAAGTAAAGCTTGTGAAGGAATCAAAACATGCAAGCATGAAGTGCTTATAGATGAAGGCAAGATGTGAGCATTGCCTTGCAAACGCCCGTTCATCCTGCAGTCCTCAGCTCAGACATCTCCTCTAAGGAGGCATTCCACTAAACTCCCAGGCTGTATTAAATGCCTCTCTGGGTTTTCAGAGAATCCTGGTTGTACCCCCATGTCTCTGTTTTATTGGGTTGGCCAAAAAGTGCCTTCGGTTTTTTAAGTAAAACTAAAAGACACATTTTTCATTTTTACCAAGAGCTTTATTGAACAACATATTCACCCTTTTGTTCCACTATCTTCTGCCATTTTTCAGGCAGCTTCATAATTCCATCTTCCCAAAACTTTTTATCTTTTTGAGCAAAGAACTATTCCAGGTGCCTTTTACAGTCTTCCAGGGAATTGAAAATTTTTTCCATTAAGAGAATTTTGTAAAGACCGAAATAAATGGAAATCCGAAGGTGCAATGTCTGGTGAGCACGGCGGATGAGTCAGAACTTCCCAGCCAAGCTGTAACAGTTTTTGCCTGGTCATCAAAGAAACATGCAGTCTTGCATTATCCTGATGGAAGATTATGCGTTTTCTGTTGTCTAATTCTGGACGCTTTTCCTCAAGTGCAGGTTTCAGTTGGTCTAATTGGGAGCAGTACTTGTTGGAATTAATCGTGTGGTTTTCTGGAAGGAGCTCATAACAGAGGACCCCCTTCCAATCCCACCATATACACAACATCACCTTCTTTGCATGAATACTGGCCTTTGGTGTGCTTGGTGGTGGTTCATTTCGCTTGCCCCATGCTCTCTTCCATTTCACATTATTGTACAGTATCCACTTTTCATCACCCGTCACAATTTGTTTTAAAAACGGAACGTATTCATTACGTTTAAGTAGAGAATCGCATGTGGAAATACGGTCAAGAAGGTTTTCTACACTTAATTTATGTGGAATCCAAACCTCAAAGCGATTAAAACATAACCAAGCTGGCACAAATGATTTTCAACGCTTGATTTGGATATTTTGAGTACGTCAACTATCTCCCACGTGGTATAACGTTGATCTCAGTTAATGTCTCTATTTGATCGCTATCAACTTCAACTGGTCGACCTGACTGTGGAGCATCGTCCAGTGAGGAATCTCTAGCACGAAACTTCGCAAACCACTTCTGACACGTTCGATCTGTCATAGCACCTTCTCCATACACTACACAAATCTTTCTTTGCATTTCAGTTGCATTTTTACCTTTCTTGAAATAATAAAGCATAATATGCTGAAAATGTTGCTTTTTCCTTCCATTTTCAATTTTAAAATGGCTATACAAAAATTCACCAATTTTGATGTCTTTTTTTAAATGCACGCTGATATGACAGCTGTCACATACAGTCTAACAAAACTGTTTCAAATGAAGTTAAAGACAGCTAAGTGCTACTAGAGCCATCTTACGGAAAAAGCGGAACGAACCTTTTGGCCAGCCCAGTATCACAGAATTGGAAATAGCTTGATAATTTTATGTATTCTCCACTAAACTCTAAGCTAGTCAAAGACAGGGAACTTAGTACTCATTGTACTTCTAGCTTCTTCTTAACTTCACGTTTGAATTAAATCAAGTACAAATTTTAGAATATGTGTTAGAAATTCCTAGAAAGGTCAGTGCAAGTGTTTTTGAGAGGGAGGGTGAGATGCCTCATAGGAGGAGTAGGAGTAGCCTCAGTGCCAAGTGGAGTTGTTTGTGGGCTTTTTGTAGTTCCTACAGCCTGTAGGAACCCTTAAAGGGATTTTCTCTGAATAGGTGAGTGACCTGAGAGCCATGTTTTGGAAATATTGATCTTGTAGCAGTCCTGGTCCTATCGATGGTACGATAGATTGGAAGAGGGAGAAGCTAGAGGAAAGAAGTTTGCTGAGGGAGGGGTCCGTGGTGTAGATCTCAGCAGAGATACGGACCTGAACTTGGGGTGGTGACAGTGGGAACAGAGTGGGGGAATAGGCGCTTGGCTAGAAAGAAGGACTTTGTGCCCAAGTGATGGTGGTGATCAAAGAGAATGAAGCAAAGTTGATTGGATTTTGAGTTTAGAGAATCTGGGATATAAAGACATTTCTTTTCATGGCAAGTCAGAAAGGACCACCAATTTGAGAAGTAAGTTGAGTTTAGTTTGGTACACATGAGCAAGGGAACACTGGGATAACCAAGTAGCAATACGTTTGAACCATTTGTAAATACAGGACTCGGAGTTTGGTGAGAAGATGGCAGTTGTCAGCATTCAGTAGAAGGGGAAGTTACGAGAAAGGAGGATTTTTTAATGGTGTGTGCTATAAAGACTTAGAGGACTGATTTCTGATGGCCATTTCCAGGTTGGAGAGACAGGAAGAAAGAGGCAGTCAGTGAAACAAGGGCATAATCAGTGAGGAAGAAGGAAAGTCAGGATATTGCAATAAAGGTCCTCTGATAGTAGTGGGGGAGAGTTTCAGTGAATAAATGCAATACACAGTGCCAGATGTTACCAAGAAATCAGGGAGATATACCCTTTAAAAAAAAACTATCACAAGTTATTTTTTTTAAATATTGAGTTTAAATTCCTACAGGACTTTGGACAACACACATAGGTAGTTAAGGTATCTTGTTTAGCATTAAGGAAGGACAAGCGTTCTGGTATTGGTAGCTTCATTTTGACTTATTCCCAAATTTCGTGATACCGCAAAATACAGAGACCAGAAATGTACCCAAAGCATAAAATACACTCTAATGAGATTTCTCAAGGTGAATTATTGTTTGGAGTTGGCTAACTCCTTGCCTTATATTTTGATTCTTTTCATAGTATTGGCTAAATATTTGTTAAAGAAAATAAATAGAAAGGAAGATACACAAAACCTATCAAGTTGCCACCTCCTTGTATGACACATTGAATGTATTCAATACCAGGTAATCATTAAACTTTACAGAACAACAGAGTTGCCACAGGTGGGCTAAAGAGCAGTGGATCACCTTGATAAACTGTTGGCACGAGGTTTTTGCATGCTTTTCAGAGGAAGTGCTTTTCCTGGTGTCTTGTGCCTTAATTATTTACCTTCCTCCAAGTTTTATACCTTTCTAATTCCAGTGCTTCAGGGATTGTGGTTTTACGTGTGGATATACTAGGTGGAGGTGGGGGGTGTGGACAGGTACAGAACGAGATTAGGGAGAATGCTTTTGGTTTTGTGGTGGTGGTTTTGTTATCTGGTGTATAATCATAAAAACTCAGGAACATTCGTGCTTTCAATCAGATGGGTCACACACACCAAAAACTTGAATGAAAAAAGCCATGGAGTTTGATTGCTAAGCTAGAAATATATTTATTAAAATGTAGTCTTCGGTCTTCACCCTGTTTTCTGTCATTAACAATTCTTATTTAGAACGCACGCTGATTCTGCGAAATCCACCCCTTCGGAGACAGACTGCAATGATAACGTCCCTTCTCATAAAAATCCTGCTTCCTCCCAGAGCAAACATGGAGTGAATGGCTTTTTCCAACAGCAGATGATGTATGACTCTCCACCGTCTCGGGCTGCATCCGTTTCTGTAGACTCCAGCCTTTATAACCTGCCCAGAAGTCACTCCCACGACGTCTTACCAAAGGTGTCTCCTTCAAGTACCGA